>NC_042966.1:25903738-26216238 GCF_901001165.1 Salmo trutta | reverse complement strand
TCTTCCTCCTCCCCACGGTCCCATGTGAAGAGGCATTGTTTACTCTTCACAGAGAGAAAACTGTTGTAGACTGAGGTTGCTCCACAAATGGCACCCTGTTACCTTTAAGGCACTACTACCAGAGCCTGGTCAAAAGTAGTGCACTATTATGGGAATAGGGTGCCATTTGGGATGCAGACAGGGATTTGTTTGGAATTAGAACATCAATGGAGTGGGGAAGGACTAGTTTGACATTTGAAGAGTCTGAAATTGAAAACGTGTGTATTCATCACAAGTCTTTAGTTTAGTTGAGAACCCTACAGTGGAGACTAGCCAGAGATATTGATAACTCTTCAGGGACTTTTCCGGACGCCATAACATTCTTCATTCATTGATTTGACATTTAATTCAACAATGGCTCAACAGTTATGAAGCAACACGACTCCCGACACTGAAGTAAACAAGCCACTAACATGTCAATGCAGACGGAAATATACTGTAGGTTAGGAAACTATAAATGAGGCGGAGAGCCAAAAGGCATTGCGAAACCGGACTGTGCTGTGGCTGTGTCCAGCAGAGAACAGAGACAACGGGGGAGGGAGGGAGGGAGACATACTTCAGATGGCCACCAAGTCTTTAGCTAGTGGGGGTGGAGGGGCAGTTGTATGTACTTTAATTCAATTCAAATGCTTCCCTCTCTTGCGGTGGGAGTTTTGGAGGAGACTTTCTTGAAAAGTGTGTGTGTGTGTGTGTGTGTGTGTGTGTGCGTGCGTGCGTGCGTGTGTGCGTGTGTGTGTGTGTGTGTGTGTGTGTGTGCGTGTGTGTGCTGGCAAACAGATGTTGCAGAGAATCATACTGTAGTACAAGCTAGGCCAGGAAATCTTATGCTTCACAGTGAGAGCATTCACATCTCAAAAAGAGGCTAAAAGCGCTCTTCAAGTGAAGTAATTACCCAAGAGGCCCTAGGGCAAGACCGGCGCCGCACCACTGAGGCACAGACCTGGGGTGTGAGGTGCAGGGATGGTTAGTCAGAGCCATGCAAATCTCCTGACAATACCAAGAAAGGGGTCTGAGGAGGGAGGGGTTTTACGACGGTGTTGGGCCCGGTTTGGGTTCTTCTCTGCCAAGATGAGGCTGAGTCCCAAATGGCACCCTATTCCCTAAATCATGTATTACTTTGACCAGGGCAAATAGGGTGCCATTTGGAATGCATAAATAACAGCGCATGCCCCTACATACAACCAACCGCTCCGGCTATCAGGGCCTTTATGCAATGAAATCATCATCCTAGCTCTCTTAAACAGTGATTTTGTTAGACAAAACCCTGCCATGGAAACCATCTTTATACCGCACATGAGGAATTTATTTTCTAAATGTCTGATGTCACTTGGCAGTGGGCGGAAGGAACGAGAAGACAATCCAAAATCTGAGCAAGAGATGGAGCAATAATATAATTGACTCTTTTACAACCTAGGGGATTCTGCTAGTAAATGTCTCTGGAGACGTTGGCATAAGGGTTTGTGTGAGGACACTGTAAAGAACCCATTGAGGTTTTGTAAGGCGTTCCTTTTACATAAGTGGTGTTTCTGAGTTAGGTAATGTTATGTTGTTTCGTGTCTACCAATCAGTCACCACACATGAAGTTCCCTCTCAGGAAATGAAAGTTTTGAATGTAATAATAATAACTAACATGTATTATTCTGTTTTGTTTCTATGTTCCAGGTTCTCCTCACTACCACTACCACCACCCAGCCTCCATGTACTCCTCAGAGCCCCCCCAGCAGCAGCAACACCAGCAGTACTACCACATGCCCCCCTTCATGGGCCACACACACTTCCCCTTCCCCTACCCAGTGAACCCCGGTGCCTCCAAACCAGCGGGGTCCCATCCTCCCCTCACACGGGTCGCCAGCAACCCCACGTTCCCCTCCATCCTTTCCCCAGCCCCAGGCTCACCCGGCGGCCCCCACTCTGATGCTCCGAGCCCCTCTGAGCACAGCGGGGAGGGGAACTCCCTGACCCTCCCTCCTCACCCCCAGAACCCCAACATGTGGCCCTCCCACACACAGCCCCTCTTCTCCCTGGCCAACGTAATCTCCATGGCAATGAGCATGGCTCACTCCTTCATCCCTGCCAACAGCCTGGCTAACCAGGGGATGCCCTCCATAGCAGGCTTCCACCCCCAGCTAACCCACCCTCAGTCGGTCTACTCGTCCGTCTACTCCCCCCACTACCAGACTGCTCCAGTGGAGCTCCCTTACACCCAGGGTGGGATGCCTGGCCAAGGGCAGCAACACAGTGTCTACCAGGGCCCAGACACTCCACCACAGATGCAGAGGGATGGCTCAGTGTCTGTGTACTCGCAAAATGGGCACCCCGGCTGGCAGCATAATCACATATCTCCCCCTACGATAAGCTACAACAGCCCACAGATGGTATCACAGCAAGCAGCATCCAGCCCCCTAAGCCATTTACAGAATAGTTCCCAGGGGTCCTACATGGTTCCTCAGGACCAGTCTGATGTGTCCAGCTGTGCGTCAGGGTCTGATCTGTCCCCTTCGTCCCCAGACAGCCCGGAGAGCACAGTAAGTTACCAACCAGCCCATACATGACTGTCTGACAGTGAGAAGTAATGCCATTCTGACAAGTATTGTCCCCCCTCCCACTTCTCTTTTCCCAAGTTATCATCGTTCAGCTCAACCACACCAATGTTGAGACCTACGGTCCCTGAGATGAACGCCAGTGCTCCCAAGCCCAGACTATCTCCCAGTTACACAGGTAAGATTCACAGTGACTTTCCCCTCTCTACTTCTACACTAGCTGTATTTTGTATTGTACTGGCCCTTACGTAAGCTTACTGTTGATCTGTTGATGGTAGGAGATGGGTTGGGGAGGACGCTGGCAGGCCTATGTTGCTTCTGTTAGCACACTAAACAAATGCAGAGTACACACTCGGGACACACACACATACAAAAACACACACACTCCAGACATACACAGACACTCAACGAGGCCCTTTCTCTAGTGTTTTATGTTGTATTTAGTCTAAATAAGGCCTGATGACTGTGTTAGGGCCAATTGGCTCTTCCTGTTGTTTTCAGTTCTGTTTTGTGTTTTATCCTGTCCACATCAGTGTTTGGTGACATTATCACCTATAAGCACTAGCAGTGCCTCGGGATCTGTTGCGTAACCACATGTCTGGATGGAATGTTCCATTGAATAAGGGACCAATAGGTAGGTGTGACTGTACCCCGCCTACCAGTATTGACCAGTTAGAACCCACTGGGTACAGACGTCAATTCAACGTCTATTCCACATTGGTTGAACGTAATTTCATTGAAATTACGTGGAAACAACGTTGATTCAACCAGTGTGTAACCAGTGGGAAGCTTTGCCCAGCAGAAATGACCAATCAGAAGGCTTCCACGCTCGTTACAGGCCTCTCCTCCCACATCCTCCCCACCTGTCTGTGTTCACACCCCCACCCCACCCAGCTCCAGTACCCGAGCAACCCAACCCAGCCCATTTCGCTCAACAGACAGACAGAACAGGCTCTGTTTTTGAGAAATCCCAGGGCCACATTCAGCAGAAAATAACTGTTTTCCAACCGTGTAGAGTAGAGTTACACCTAGTGCCAGACCTCCGCTAGCTCTTGCTTCCCACCCGTTTATGGCACCATGAACACAACCAGATGTTGGCAGTAGATATGGCAGTTGGATTGGTTTTTCTGACAGAAAGTTATGAAACTAAGGCCAGGATTCTATCCGATCCATGATAGATCCGCGTAACAGCACGCTTGACATTTAAAGTACATTTCAGATTGAGACGACATTATGCATTTGAATCAATTTGAAAGTACGAGTCAATGTCAATGGAAAATAATATCACTACTGGAACAGAATGTAAACACAAACAGCAGATTGTGAAAAATAATAATTATCACTGTGTTGATATTAATCATAAACCTCCTCCACCCCACAGATCCCCCGCCTGCTGCCGTCACAGTGGGTCGTTTCCAGGTCACCCCTAGCATGGAGATCCCTGTGCCTGCTGCACCAGATGGACAGGGCTCTAACCCCACCAGGCCCAAGTCAGTGGGCAGCTCTACCCCAGGCCCAACCAGGCCCAAGTCAGTGGGCAGCTCCACCCCAGGCCCCACCAGGCCCAAGTCAGTGGGCAGCTCCACCCCAGGCCCCACCAGGCCCAAGTCAGTGGGCAGCTCCACCCCAGGCCCCACCAGGCCCAAGTCAGTGGGCAGCTCCACCCCAGGCCCCACCAGGCCCAAGTCAGTGGATAGCTCCACCACAGGCTCCACCAGGCCCAAGTCAGTGGGCAGCTCCACCCCAGGCCCCACCAGGCTCAAGTCAGTGGGCAGCTCCACCACCTCCGGGAGCAGCACAGAGGAGCAGGAGGGGGCAGAAACCAGCCTGAACACCTCCCTCACTCTCTCCCCCCCAGACCGACACCTCCCTGTGGAGAAGGACGGGGAGGTCCAGGCAGGGTGGGCCGGGACCAAAGAGCAGCAGCAGGAAGAGGAGGAGGAAGAAGAGGGGGAAGAAGATGATGAGGAGCATGAGGAGGAGAAGGAAGAGCAGCAGATAGTAAGAAGGAGGAGGAGGAGAGCGTGTAGCCTCAGTCTGATGGGTACGTCTGCAGACAGCGGCCTGTCCGTCACGGCGGTGGATTCAGAGGGGCGTGGCCTGTGGGAGGGAGGTGCAGGGAGCCCGACCTACAACTCGGCCCTGCACCACTTGTGGCTGAGCTACAGCCGCAACTTCACGTACATGAGCAGTGACGACTCGGAGAGCGAGGACGAGGACATGCGGGAGGAGCTGCAGGAGATGAGGGAGAAGTGAGTGTTTCACCTTCAGCATTTCTCCAGTTATTTACCCATTTTCATTCCAGATCGATTTAGGGTTTGAATCCAAGTTTGATTACTTTGAACTCAACTTGCATCTCAACTATTCCAAATCACTTAAACAAGTCCTCAGAGTTCTCACCTATCTGTTTCTCTCTCTCTCTTTCTCAGACACTTGGTGCAGGTGCAGAGTCTCCAGGCCACCCAGAAGAGGGAGATTGAGGAGCTGTATGAGAGGATGGGGAAGGTTCCCCCTGCGGGGATTGTCTCGCCTGCCGCCATGCTCTCCAGTCGCCAACGCCGTATCTCTAAGGAGAGGAGTTACCTCTCCACCTCCCGCAGAAACAGCCTGCAGCGCCTGGACATGCTCCCCCTCCAAGGTATCATCAGGAGGAACTCTCTGGGTGGCAGCAACAGCAGCAGCAGCTCTCTGGAGAAGCCCTCTAAAGGGGTGACCTTTGCTTCCGATGTCAGTAGAATGGTTAGAGTTCTCTCATGTCTTTATTTACTGTACACAGAGCATGGCCACGATTCAATCAGAGGTGCGTTGTCGGTAGTGCAATGTGCTTGCCTACAACGCACCTCTGATTGAATCATGACCCATATCTTACATTTATTTTGCTGTCTAAAATCTAAGTTTATCTGGAAATCATAATGTGCAATGCACAATGCTCTACACATTTAATCATTGCATCTCCTTGTCTCCTCTCTCACCAGTAAGAATCTTCAGCCATGCTTGCTGTAGAATAAGCCCAGACTACCTCATCTAAAATGTGACTGAAATGATCATCCTGCTGGAGGAAAGAACTGACATCACCTCTAAACCCTTTATCTGGGCCCCCATTGGAGGAGACTAACCTAGATCCCCCAGAAACCAGGAAGCTCCTCTGCTGATCCAATAGTCACAGGGTTAATCAGAGGTTGCAGGTCCGTCAGAGGTCGCTGAGCCCTCTGCTATGAAGGGACAACGGAACCTTTGTCATCCGCTGTCAGTCACCCCCAAGAGAAGCTTGCCAGATTCAACGGTTCAGCGCAACATACCCGTCTAGGACGCCACCGGAACAGTGTTTAAAGTGAGATGGTCAAAAGTTTCAAAACTGCCTAATCCTCAGCTAATGTGTATAAAAGGCCCACAATAGTACTAGCCCAAGTAGTGCACCATCATTCTTCATACTATGCAATGCTAGTGAGAAACGTGTGATCATTATACATAGAGCCTTAATCAGCTGTAGTCCTGCCTTGTAGCCACAGAGCAGTAAGGGTTGTTCCAGCTACAATATTGGGATCATGGGATTGAGGACGGGGCAGTTGATCATTATTTTCCTGCTTATCTGACTGTCGCACACATTTTTATTGTGAGTTGTGGAGTGAGATGAAGCTCAGTAACTCTCGCTGTGTTTCAGATTATTCACTCTCCTCTTTGCACATTTGACTGTCTGTTTGCAATCTGTTGATGCTGACTGTAGCTCGCTACTGCCCTCTAGAGTCTAACTACGGAAGTCCAGATATGTTGTTATAATTCTGCCTGTTTTCCGATGTACAATAGTGATGCAACAATATTTCTGATGAATTCAACAGCATTATGAAGGACGACTGTTGTCAATGTTTAAAAAGATGTGAACATAGATGTTAAAAGATGTTAGGCAGTACCTTATATACATTATAGTGAGCATTTTTTTATAAAATGCAACACTATAGACAAGTAGCTTTCCAAACAACCATATACAGAACTATAGGTAGACCTACAACACTGAAATCATTTAGGTGTCAGTCTTTCCAGAATATTTCAGAATTTCACATTATATGTGTTCATATGAAATATAAAAAGGTTATACAGTAGGAAGCTAGGCACAATACAGCTCTATAAATGACATATACCTAAGACTCAAACTACTCCTTTTAAAAACAAATCAAGTGAAAGTATTGCCAAATCAGCCACATCGATTTTTAAAAAATGAGGCTATTTATGGTTGATGATTTAACTCTCCTGACTTTTTAGCCGAGATTATATTTTCTCCCAAAATAATCAAACATAGGTCTAGACTACTGGTTCTCACCATGATTGTAAATGTGTAAATATGAAATAATGCATTTGTAAATTACTTTTACAAATGAATCAAATTCATTTTGGCAAGCTACTTTTCTTGTGCAAACACATTGGCAATGATAAACCTTGCTGCAATGCACAATAAACCAGGCACCCGATGCACTTTAGTAAATTCTACTTTAGTAGTAACTCACACTTTTTGGTAAAGTAAGTAGCATATTTATATGCACAAGTGGGGAAGAGTACGACTACCCTAACAAATGAATTAAACTGTGAGCCCATATTAACTATTGCCTTAAATACACATTTGTAATTCTATTGCAATGATATTCTTAAGATTTGTATTTAAAGAAAGAAAAAGTGATTACAATCCACATTTTTTAATGCATGCATGATTGTTGGTTGATTGTATTGCTTTAACATACAAAGCTGCTGTCCTGCCATGCTCAATCTGTGCCTTTTCCTTGCAATGTCTTATTTTATATTTTTACTCTGTAGCTTTGGTGGCTACAACATACTCTGTAAATCCTATTTTGACATAAATACAGTTGAAATAATGATAGTGTTCCTCTCAGCTTCCGTACTATTGTGGCAATATCAGTGTATGAAACATTACACTGACCTTGCTATAAGATGTCATTTATTGTTGTGAAAAAACAAATACATAATAACAAATGTACAACTCAAACCTTTATCAACATAAATATATTTCAATATAAATGTGTTTCTTTGTCTCAGTTGAGCTGTTCTAATTCTTATCCCACCTATTTCAAGGCCACTGTAGAATTAACATTACTGATAGACATGAGGTTGAATTAGTTTTAGAGTTTTGGGAGAAATCATTTGATGCTGATTTGAAGGGAATACAAATAATTCTACACAAGTGCCTACTCGTTGGGAAGAAAAGCGAGGAGAATAGGGTAATGTTCATTGTGGCACTTAACAGAAACAATTTAAAAAAATGTTGCCTCCCGTTGCCGTCCACTTGGTGCCTAATGAACAAGACCCAGGATCCTGAAATTGTAAGGGGTTAATCGGGGGCAGAAGATAATTCTTTCTACAGACAAGCATGTTTAATCACCATGAAGACACTTAAGTCAGCAACACAACCACATAAAAGTCTACATATCCAGGGCAAAACAGGGTCCGATGCTGCCTTGACAGTGGCTAGCAGTGGAATCAGATGTAGCACCAGCATTCGTCAGCATTAGTCCCTTCCAGTGCAAGTAGGTCTACAGGCGATAGGATCAGTGGCACACCACACAGTCGATCTGAGCTCAGTCCATCTGATCGCCAAGTCAGTTGGCGCCCGTCTTTGCCTCCCTCATCCTCGCGACCTTGGCCTCCTCATCCAGCTCATCCATAATCTTCTCCTGTTTCACTGAGTAAAACGTGTAGCCATCTAGGAGGAGCAGTCAAGGAAAATGGGCTGACAGAGGCAAGGTATGTGCTGGGTATGAAGCTATAATCGAGCTTAGCTACATAAACACAAGGATGAACGTTTTCATCATCATCAACATACATTTATGGCAGACATGTTTTACACTCATCACCAGCTTTCACTGTAGCAACTTGTAATAAAGTGGCATGCTGAGAGAGCTAATTAGCTAACTCTAGTTAGCTCCTTGCTTGGCTACTAGCTAACGTTACATAGCTATCTAATTAGCTAACTGGCTTGCTACAGTACATGGCTGTTATGCAAACACATGTCATGCTGTTCTTCACCACTACAATGTCAATTTCATAACCTATCTACAATGACTTACAGCTTCAAGGACATACATGAATAATGTCTGGTTGACTTTAACTGCTAATAGTTATGGCAACATTACAATGGATCGCTATATCATGCCGTTTAGGGCAAATAAGCTCATATGTTACGCAGTTCACCTTTTGTGACTGAGCTTGGCAAGGATACAAATACCCATTACAATGGCTCCGATAGCAAGTCCTGTTGCAATATTACGGCCCCTGAGTTGCTGCGATTTCTTCTTCCATTGCGCGAGCTCCACTTGTCTGATAAAGTAGAACTCGTCCCTGGTAAGATCCTCCTTGTTTGGATCTATCCTCTTTGCAAAAGGGACTTCGGGATCCACAGTCGGTTTCTGGTCAGCCATTTTTGCGACAGCCTTATCTGCTTGTGCAACACTATAATAGGTCCCCCAGACATTTCCGGTTTCGACGCGAAAAGTTAGTTTTTTTTATAGCGTGTCAACCGCCATCTCATGGCAAAATAAAGTACTGCATTTTAACAATTAACTCCGCGGACAACGAAATCAGAAGTTTTTTTTATTTATCTTGCCATTTTATTTCTGGCTAGCTAGTAACGTTAGCTATGGCGAAGAGATTCCTATTCTCTCCAAGCCAAAGCAAAAACCTAAAGTTTGGTGAAGCTTCTTTTGAGATTTTATCAGACTTTCTCATAAATCTCAATATCAGAAACAAAGATAAACTGAGCAATTTATCACGTTACAGTGGGGATTTTAAAGACAAAAGATTGATAGGTAAGTTTTTAGCTCGCTGCTGGCTAACGGTTGCTCGTGACTCTGGTCAACTATCTCATTGTTCTATCTGTGCTTTGGCAACGGCCCTGACAAGAACACGCCACCGGAAATTCGAATGGCGCCACGTTTGTTTAGGCTAAAGTTACGTAACATTAAGTTATTTTGGCTTCACAGGTAACCTGTGACAGGTTGACCAAACCGATCTAATATCAAATATAAAAAAACGAGGCCACTAGGGTCAAAATGAAAGTAAATATGAATTATCCATAAGCACACGGACACTAGCTATAAGTTATGTGCTATTATTTTGGTCATTTTCTGATCCACTGTTAAACAACTGAATCACGTCGTAAACAGAAGAGATGATGAAAGTCGGATTTTTCATATTAGCTTCGATTGGACTAAGTTATTCTGCTACACAGTAGCAAGTAACATAACATTCCGGCTTCCGAGTGGCGCAGCGGTCTAAGGCACTACCTCTCAGTGCTAGAGGTGTCACAACAGACCCTGGTTCGATCCTGGGGTGTATTACATCCGGCGGTGACTGGGAGTGCCATAGGACGGCGCACAATTGGCCCTTCGTCGTCCGTTTTGGCCGGCGTAGGCCGTTATTGTAAATACGAGTTTGTTCTTAAACTGACTTGCCAAGTTAAATAAAGGTTAAATATAAAAAATAACCATTGACAATAACATTACAAGCAATATCCACCCTGTACAATATATATAGCTACAGTATGCTATTTACCTTAACATTTTAACCTTTATTTAACTAGGCAAGGCAGTTAAGAACAAATTCTTATTTACAATGACAGCATATCACGGCCAACACTGGGCCAGTCACCACCGGATGTAATAGAGCCCAGGATCGAACCAGGGTCTGTAGTGACACCTCTAGCACTAAGAAGTAGTGCCTTAGACATCTGCGCCACTCGGGAGCCCTATCCCAATGTACATATGTACATGTACATATTACCTCAATTACCTCGACTAACCGGTGCCCCTGCACATTGACTCTGTACCGGGACCCCCTGTATATAGCCTCGCTATTGTTATTTTACTGCTACAGTTGAATTATTTGTTACTTTTATTTTTTATTTTTTTGACTTATCTATTTTTTACTTAACACTTTTTTTTCTTAAAACTTCTTAAAGCATTGTTGGTTAAGAGCTTGTAAGTAAGCATTTCACTGTAAGGTCTACACCTGTTGTATTCGGCGCATGTGACAAATAAAATTTGATTTGACCCTGGCATTGCAAGTGCCATGCTCGAAAGTTACCACAATAAACTGTCTAGCTAAAACATTTACAGACTTGAACCATAGGACTAGGCCATGAAATCCAATCTGAATAGGCCTAAAACCGCTGGCTCTGTTTTCCACAGAATGCGTTTTCCTTGCCACGGAAGAGTTAAGACTTGACCCCTTGGTTGGATATCATGCTGTTGAATTACTTGAAAGGTAGGATTCATGATCTGAAAATAGGAACTATCAGTTATCTGTCAATGTGATTAAAAGTAAGACCAATTTAATGAGTATCTTCTGCTAACAGGTTTATGATAAAGCACCTGGAGGATCTGTTTTCAACACCACACACACCTGCAGGGGCAGCAGGTGTCCATAAAGGAAATTACGAGGACCTTGTTTATGAGAAACTGAGTGAGAAGTTCCATCTCATTCTCCTCTCTTGTGTGCAAATAGCAAGCAAACTGTCTTTGCACAGTGCTGTGAGTTTTGGGAAACTTTTTCATTATCATCTGTAGTAGAGGTTGACCGATTATAATTTTTCAATGCCGGTACCGATTATTGGAGGACCAAAAAAAAGCCGATACCGATTAATCGGGCAATTTTTATATTTATATATATATTTGTAATAATGACAATTACAATAATACTGAAGGAACAATGAACACTTTTATTTTAACTTAATATAATACATAAATAAAATCTATTTAGTCTCAAATAAATAATGAAACATGCTCAATTTGGTTTAAATAATGCAAAAACACAGTGTTGGAGAAGAAAGTAAAAGTGCAATATGTGCCATGTAAAAAAGCTAACGTTTAAGTTCCTTGCTCAGAACATATGAAAGCTGGTGGCTCAATATTCCCAGTTAAGAACTTTTAGGTTGTAGTTATTTTAGGAATTATGACGCGTCGACTATTTCTCTCTATACCATTTGCATTTCATATACCTTTGACTATTGGATGTTCTAACAGGCACTTTAGTATTGCCAGCCTAATCTCAGGAGTTGATAGGCTTGAAGTCATAACCATCGCTGTGATTCAAGCATTGCTAAGAGCTGCTGGCAAACGCAGTAAAGTTTGAATGAATGCTTACGAGCCTGCTGCTGCCTACCACTCAGTCAGATTGCTCTATCAAATATCAAATCATAGACTTAATTATAATATAATAAACACGGAAATACGAGTTTTTGGTCATTAATATGGTCAAATCCGGAAACTATCATTTTGAAAACAAAACGTTTATTCTTTCAGTGAAATTCACGTAACCGTTCCGTATTTTATAGAATGGGTGGCAACCCTAAGTCTAAATATTGCTGTTACATTGCACAACCTTCAATGTTATGCCATAATTATGTAAAATTCTGGCAAATTAGTTCGCAACAAGCCAGACGGCCCAAACTGTTGCATATACCCTGACTCTGCGTGCAATGAACGCAAGGGAAGTGACACAATTTCCCTAGTTAATATTGCCTGCTAACATGAATTTCTTTTAACTAAATATGCATGCTTAAAAAAATATACTTCTGTGTATTGATTTTAAGAAAGGCATTGATGTTTATGGTTAGGTACATTTGTGCAACGATTGTGCTTTTTCCGAGAATGCGTTTTTGTTAAATCCTCCCCCGTTTGGCGAAGTAGGCTGTGATTCGAGGATAAATTAACAGACACCGCATTGATTATATGGAACACAGGACAAGCTAGTTAACCTAGTAATATCATCAACCATGTGTAGTTAACTAGTGATTATGTGAAGATTGATTGTTTTTTTTATAAGATAAGTTTAATGCTAGCTAGCAACTTACCTTGGCTCCTTGCTGCATTTGCGTAACAGGTGGTCAGCCTGCCACGCAGTTTCCTCGTGGAATGCAATGTAATTGGCCATAATCGGCGTCCAAAAATGCCAATTACCGATTGTTGTGAAAACTTGAAATCGTCCCTAATTAATCGGCCATGCCGATTAATCGGTCGACCTCTAATCTGTAGATCACCATTTGTATCACCATTCATAATGTCAATAATACGTTTCTCACCTTTTACTTTACCAGGTGGTTGACAACAACACAGCAGCGCAGTTTCTTCACTCGATGGGCCACAGCGTTTCCAAACAAACTATCATGGACATGGAGCTGATGATCTTGAAAGCACTTGACTTCAGGCTAAACACCCCCAACCCTCTGACTTATGTTGAGATACTCCTGGAGGTGCTTGGTAAGTATTTCCCATTCTGTAGTCCTTATGATAACCATAAAAAGAGACATGACATTTTGCTGTAATGAGGTGCTACATTACATGCTACATTCCTATTTAGGCCTGTAGAACCCATTTCCTACAGGCAATGACCAAAAGCGCCCTCTTTGGCCTCATGGGCAGAATGTTATTAATATAATTTCAAAATATGATTTAAATAAACCTTGATAAATCCAATGTTTCTATGTCAAACAGTTTTGTTATATTCCAGTCTTCTGTCTTCTGGGTAGGCCGTCATTGTAAATAAGAATTTGTTCTTAACTGACTTGCCTAGTTAAATAAAGGTTCAATAAAAAAATAAGCATTGACATTAACATTACAAGCAATATCCACAATATCCACCCTGTACCCTCTCCCAATTGAATACATTTCAACTCTATATCTGACATTGTACAGGGGTCTTCTTTTTTTAAAATCCCATAAGGATGTGTGTGAGGTGTATACTTCTGTTTCAAAGTAGATTTGTTTAAGACTACCAAGAATCACTCTGTGACCCTGATTTAGCCCACTGCTGTAAAAGGTTTATACAGTAAAATGCCTCTGGAAAAGTTGTGTGAGGAGGTAGCAGGGCTGAGGGGGAGTTTAGCCAGAGTGAAATTCTCACGCTCCAAGGAGAGAACAAGGCACTCACAGCCAAAGTAAAAATCCACGATTTCAACATGGATTGTCTATTCAGGGAAAACAGGAAAACAGTGATGAAGGAGTCGCTACTAGACATACAAAGTCGTAGCATGCGTGAAAATCATTTTTTTTCTGGGGTTCCTGAGGACGTATCCAATAATCCAGAGGGCGCAATCAGAGAATTCATGCAATCCGCCTTGAAACTTCCTATAGAGACTGTAAACAAGGTGGCTTTCCACCGAGTACACAGACTTGGAGCTCGTAGCGACAAGACCAAGGGTCCCCGACCGATCATCGCAAAATTTGAACACTACCAACAAAAGGAGATGATCAAAGCAGGGGAAGGGAGCTTAAAGGGACCAAATTTGGTCTCAATGACCAATTTCCAAGGGCGATAAACGAATGTTGTAAGAGACTGTATCCGGTACAAAGGCAACAGAGGGAGAAGGGTAAGCGTGCCTTTCTCATTCTGGACATACTCTTTATAGATGGACAGCTATTCCGAGACAGCTCCACAACACCATGGCTGTACTAAATTCTACAGGGACTTCAGGTTACGAAAAAAAGAAAGTATGGGAACTGTAAAAATATCTGAACACTATGAAGTGGATATGAACAGACACGTACTGAATTACATGCTTGCTTACACATACGGACTTATACATACACACACACACCTGATACCATTCTTTTCTCTCACTCTCTCTTTTCTCTTCTCTCCCTCTCTATTGTCGAGAACTGTTTTATAATTTAATATGTTTCTTGTTTGTGTATCTTTTTTTATGTATTTGTCTACAAGTTTATATATGTTTACAACAAGCAAGGGAAGATATCAGAATAGGGGCATTGGGGAATAATAACATATTGTACGGAATACATTTGTGCTGTAGTGAAGCCGTCTTAAGAGTAATGCAAGGTCTCTTTCCTGATCATGTGAAACGTCTGTTGCTATGGAAATGCTGGGATGTGTTTTTCAATGATGTTAAAGGTAATTATGATGCAGCTATGACGGTGATACGATATGGATTACAATTATCATCAATATTAAGGCTATACACACTACATGTTACACACATAGACACTCAACCAATGTAAAATGACGGAGTTATTATTTATTTGGACAGCACACATTATAGTCTTACTCGTATACAGACATCGTACACACTCACTAAATCACATCCAATATCATACACATCAACCTACTCAGATTTACTACACACATAATATCTTGTCTAAATGTTCTAACATCTGTGGCATTGGCTCACAGGCAAACAGGCAAGGGAATAAAACAAATATTGCTAGAACCTATTTCTTGAATTCTAAATATCAGACATTTGAATGCTCTAATTTTGACTGTCATAATATCTCTGATGGCAGTGACTTTACAAGCACTAATTATGGTCAATTTAGACTGAGAATAGTATCTAGTTATGGGAAGGGATGAAATAAGTATAGCCAGTTATAATTGTAACAGTTTAGCAGATTATAAAAAAAGAAGATCAGTCTTTACGTGGCTAAAAGAAAAGGAATATAACATATACTGTTTACAGGAGACTCACTCTACATCCTTAGATGAAGTTGTGTGGAAAAAGGAATGGGCTGGTGAAATAATTTTCTGTCAAGGACAAAGGAACTCAAGAGGTGTGATGATATTAATTCACAAAAATGTTGATCTGAATGTGCGAATAGTCAGGAATGATTTGCAAGGAAGGTGGATCTTTTTGAATATGAAAGTGGACGAAAAGAGATTTGGCTCATTAATCTATATGGTCCAAATCAGGAAGATCCATACCTCTTCGAAAGCATTTATACCAAGTTATTGAACTTACAGGTAACAAATGATCAAATCATTATGGTAGGAGACTATAACACAGTGTTAAGTACCTCAATGGACCGTAAAGGTAATCACTCTACAAACTATCATCACCGTGCCCTTAAGGAAATCACAAATATTATGGACACATTAGAAATAGTGGATATTTGGAGACTAAAAAACCCAGACCTTGTGAGATATACATGGAGGGGACTTAATCAAGCTAGTCCTCTTGACTACATTCTTGTCTCTTTCTCTCTTGCATCAAAGGTTAAAAAGTTTTAATAGGAGACAGAATGCGATTGGATCATCATCTAATTGGCATTCACATAACTCTTATAGATTTTCCACGTGGACGGGGATATTGGAAATTTAATCCAAGTTTACTGGAGGACAACTAATTTTTAACTAAGACAAAATAATATATAACTGAATTTTTCCAGTATAATATAGGTTCAGCAATGTTTACAGTCTCCTTGTTTACAGTCTCTATAGGAAGTTTCAAGGCGGATTGCATGAATTCTCTGATCGCGCCCTCTGGATTATTGGATACGTCCTCAGGAACCCGAGAAAAAAAAGATTTTCACGCATGCTACGACTTTGTATGTCTAGTAGCGACTCCTTCATCACTGTTTTCCTGTTTTCCCTGAATAGACAATCCATGTTGAAATCGTGGATTTTTACTTTGGCTGTGAGTGCTTTGTTCTCTCTGTGGAGCGTGAGAATTTCACTCTGGCCAAACTCCCCCTCAGCCCTGCTACCTCCTCACACAACTTTTCCAGAGGCATTTTACTGTATAAACCTTTTACAGCACTGTGCTAAATCAGGGTCACAGAGTGAATCTTGGTAGTCTTAAACAAATCTACTTTGAAACAGAAGTATACACCTCACACACATCCTTATGGGATTTAAAAAAAATAAGACCCCTGTACTATGTCAGATATAGAGTTGAAATGTATTCAATTGGGAACCTTATTGTTTGAGATACCTTTTAAATGTACCTTCAGAGGTCATTCAATTCAATATTCATCAATAATAAAAAAGCAGTTTCTGGCTAAAGAGACAAGACTAACAAGGGAAACCCATGAACTAATAGTACAGGTAGATAGCAATAAAAACGATACTACAGAGATACAAAATAAGTTAGACGAAAAACAAAAAGAACTTGAGGAACTTATTCAAGAACGATCTAATGTAATCTATTACAAAAATAAAGCAACCTGGATGGAATATGGAGAAAAATGCACAAAATTCTTCCTGAATCGCCAATACAGGAATACTAACAAAAATAATTTGCAGAAACTCATTACTGAAGATGGAGTCATCTATAATTCTCCAAATGATACACTGCTCAAAAAAATAAAGGGAACACTTAAACAACACAATGTAACTCCAAGTCAATCACACTTCTGTGAAATCAAACTGTCCACTTAGGAAGCAACACTGATTGACAATAAATTTCACATGCTGTTGTGCAAATGGAATAGACAACAGGTGGAAATTATAGGCAATTAGCAAGACACCCCCAATAAAGGAGTGGTTCTGCAGGTGGTGACCACAGACCACTTCTCAGTTCCTATGCTTCCTGGCTGATGTTTTGGTCACTTTTGAATGCTGGCGGTGCTTTCACTCTAGTGGTAGCATGAGACGGAGTCTACAACCCACACAAGTGGCTCAGGTAGTGCAGCTCATCCAGGATGGCACATCAATGCGAGCTGTGGCAAGAAGGTTTGCTGTGTCTGTCAGCGTAGTGTCCAGAGCATGGAGGCGCTACCAGGAGACAGGCCAGTACATCAGGAGACGTGGAGGAGGCCGTAGGAGGGCAACAACCCAGCAGCAGGACCGCTACCTACGCCTTTGTGCAAGGAGGAGCAGGAGGAGCACTGCCAGAGCCCTGCAAAATGACCTCCAGCAGGCCACAAATGTTCATGTGTCTGCTCAAACGGTCAGAAACAGACTCCATGAGGGTGGTATGAGGGCCCGACGTCCACAGGTGGGGGTTGTGCTTACAGCCCAACACCATGCAGGACGTTTGGCATTTGCCAGAGAACACCAAGATTGGTAAATTCGCCACTGGCGCCCTGTGCTCTTCACAGATGAAAGCAGGTTCACACTGAGCACATGTGACAGACGTGACAGAGTCTGGAGACGCCGTGGAGAACGTTCTGCTGCCTGCAACATCCTCCAGCATGACCGGTTTGGCGGTGGGTCAGTCATGGTGTGGGGTGGCATTTCTTTGGGGGGCCGCACAGCCCTCCATGTGCTCGCCAGAGGTAGCCTGACTGCCATTAGGTACCGAGATGAGATCCTCAGACCCCTTGTGAGACCATATGCTAGTGCGTTTGGCCCTGGGTTCCTCCTAATGCAAGACAATGCTAGACCTCATGTGGCTGGAGTGTGTCAGCAGTTCCTGCAAGAGGAAGGCATTGATGCTATGGACTGGCCCGCCCGTTCCCCAGACCTGAATCCAATTGAGCACATCTGGGACATCATGTCTCGCTCCATCCACCAACGCCACGTTGCACCACAGACTGTCCAGGAGTTGGCGGATGCTTTAGTCCAGGTCTGGGAGGAGATCCCTCAGGAGACCATCCGCCACCTCATCAGGAGCATGCCCAGGCGTTGTAGGGAGGTCATACAGGCACGTGGAGGCCACACACACTACTGAGCCTCATTTTGACTTGTTTGAAGGACATTACATCAAAGTTGGATCAGCCTGTAGTGTGGTTTTCCACTTTAATTTTGAGTGTGACTCCAAATCCAGACCTCCATGGGTTGATAAATTGGATTTCCATTGATTATTTTTGTGTGATTTTGTTGTCAGCACATTCAACTATGTAAAGAAAAAAGTATTTAATAAGATTATTTCATTCATTCAGATCTAGGATGTGTTATTTTAGTGTCCCCTTTATTTTTTTGAGCAGTGTATTTTAAGAGGAAGCTAATTATTTTAGGCAGATGTTCTCTTTTCCGTCCAATCCTCTCCAACTGAATGAAGATTATGGTAAGGAATTATTTCGAAATAATATAAAAATGGAAAATTAACAACTGTACAGAAAGATCAGTGCGAAGGCCAAATTACAGAGGAAGAACTTTTTGAGGCTATTAAATGCTTTCAGTCTGGAAAAACCCCAGGGCTTGATGGCATACCGGTAGAGGTATATCAACCCTTTTTTGATATACTAAAAGCTCCATTGTTAGATTGTTTTAACTACTCCTAAAGAAATGGTAGTCTCTCAGGTACTCAGCAGAAAGGTCTGATTTCTCTATTATTAAAACAAGACCCAGATGGCAAATATAAAGACCCAGTCTATCTAAAAAACTGGAGGTCCCTTACACTTCAATGTTGTGATGCCAAAATACTATTGAAATGCATAGCACTAAGAATTAAAAAGGTTTTACCAGGTATTGTTCATCCTGATTAGACAGGTTTTTAACATGGATGATACATTGGAGATAATATACGACAACTACTAGAAATAATAGAACATCATGAAACATCGAAGAAGCCAGGCCTGGTATTTATAGCAGATTTTGAAAAGGCATTTGATAAAGTAAGACTGGATTTTATTTATAAATGCCTGGATTTTTTCAAATTAGGTGATTCTCTTATAAAATGGGTAAAAATAATGTATAGCAATCCCAGGTGTAAAATAGTAAATAACGGCTACTTCTTAGAGAGTTTAGAATTGTCAAGAGGAGTTAAACAAGGGTATCCGCTATCACCATATCTATTCGTTATGGCCATCGAAATGCTAGCTATTAAAATCAGATCCAATAACAACATTAGAGGATTATAAATCCAAGGCTTAAAAACAAAGGTGTCCATGTATGCCGATGACTCAAGTTTTATATTAAGTCCGCATGCTAGATCCCTGCAATGTCTCATTGAAGATCTAGATAGCTTTTATGTACTCTCTGGACTAAAACCAAATTATGATTAGTGTACAATATTACGTATTCGGATCTTTAAAAAATAAAATTTTTACATTACCCTGCAGTGTACCTACAGTTGAAGTCGGAAGTTTACATACACTTAGGTTGGAGTCATTAAAACTCGTTTTTCAACCACTCCACAAATTTCTTGAAAACAAACTATAGTTTTGGCAAAGTTGGTTGTGCATGACACAAGTCATTTTTCCAACAATTGTTTACAGACAGATTATTTCACTTATAATTCACTGTATCACAATTCCAGTGGGTCAGAAGTTTACATACACTAAGTTGACTGTGCCTTTAAACAGCTTGGAAAATTCCAGAATATTATGTCATGGCTTTAGAAGCTTCTTATAGGCTAATTGACATAATTTGAGTCAATTGGAGGTGTACCTGTGGATGTATTTCAAGGCCTACATTCAAACTCAGTGCCTCTTTGCTTGACATCATGGGAAAATCAAAAGAAATCAATCAAGTCTGGTTCATCCTTGGGAGCAATTTCCAAACGCCTGAAGGTACCACGTTCATCTGTATAAACATCTGTATAAATAATAGTACGCAAGTTTAAACACCATAGGACCACGCAGCCAAAATACCGCTCAGGAAGGAGACGTGTTCTGTCTCCTAGAGATGAATGTACTTTGGTGCGAAAAGTGCAAATCAATCCCAGAACAACAGCAAAGGACCTTGTGAAGATGCTGGAGGAAACAGGTACAAAAGTATCTATATCCACAGTAAAATTTGTGCTATATCGACATAACCTGAAAGGCTGCTTAGCAAGGAAGAAGCCACTGCTCCAAAACCGCCATAAAAAACCCAGACAACGGTTTGCAACTGCACATGGGGACAATGATCGTACTTTTTGGAGAAATGTCCTCTGGTCTGATGAAACAAAAATAGAACTGTTTGGCCGTAATGACATCGTTATGTTTGGAAGAAAAAGGGGGTAGCTTGCAAGCCGAAGAACACCATCCCAACCGTGAAGCATGGGGGTGGCAGCATCATGTTGTGGGGGTGCTTTTCTGCAGGAGGGACTGGTGCACTTCACAAAATAGATGGCATCATGAGGCAGGAAAATTTGGTGGATATATTGAAGCAACATCTCAAGACATCAGTCAGGAAGTTAAAGCTTGGTCGTAAATGGGTCTTCCAAATGGACAATGACCCCAAGCATACTTACGAAGTTGTGGAAAAATGGCTTAAGGACAACAGGGTCAAGGTATTGGAGTGGCCATCACAAAGCCCTGACCTCAATCCTATACAAAACTTGTGGGCAGAACTGAAAAAGCGTGTGCGAGCAAGGAGGCCTACAAACCTGACTCAGTTACACAAGCTCTGTCAGGGGGAATGGGCCAAAATTCACCCAACTTATTTTGGGAAGCTTGTGGAAGGCTACCTGAAACGTTTGACCCAAGTTAAACAATTTAAAGGCAATGCTACCAAATACTAATTGAGTGTATGTAAACTTCTGACCCACTGGTAATGTGTTGAAAGAAATAAAAGCTGAAATAAATCATTCTCTCTACTATTATTCTGACATTTCACATTCTTAAAATTAGTGGTGATCCTAACTGACCTAAGACAGGGAATTTTTACCAGGAATAAATGTCAGGAATTGTGAAAAACAGAGTTTAAATGTATTTGGCTAAGGTGTATGTAAACTTCCGACTTCAGCTGTATATAATGGGCTGATGGTGAAGTAGACATACTTGGTATTCATATCACAAAAGATATAAATAAGCTCTCCACAATGAATTTCAATAGAAAACTTGTAAAAATAGACAAGATCCTGCAACCATGGAGAGGTAAATACCTGTCTATTTATGAATAAATTGCCCTGATTAACTCCTTAGTCATATCTCAGTTTACTCACTTACTTATGGTGCTGCCTACTCCTGAAGATTCGTTTTTCAAATCATATAAGCAAAATATTTTCTTATTGGGGGGGGCGACTGTGGGAGGGGTCTTGAATGTTTGGAGTACAGCCATTGGGGAACTATGGGGTGATCTTTGAAGGTTCGGGTTCACTTTTTTTGGCCTGGTGGGAGATCTGTCAACGTGCCCTTGAGCAGGGCATTGACCCTGGATGCTTCTGTGTGTCGCTCTGAATGGGAATCTGTTGGATGACTGGTATGGTGTAGTTGTTGAGCGACTTCACTGCAAGTATGTTGTATGTTTCGGATATTCAATAAAAAAAATGTTTTAAATGCCTCTTGGTGTTACCGGTATGTAACTATTTATTCACTGCCCACCACATCCTACAGGGCACAATGACTCTTCTATCCCTGTGGAGCACCTGCATCACCTCAGCAGACACGTGCTCCAGTTCACCTACCTCCAGAGGACAGCCATCTATGACTCCCTGCTCAAGGCCACCACTCAGTGCCTGAGCCCATCTGACGAACAGAGGTAGGTCGCGTCCCAAAAGGCACCCTATTCCCTATAGTGCTCTACTTTTGACCAGGGCCATTGGCAGCCGTAGTTTTCCTCTCTCAATGTTAGTAACAGTAGGCCGTGTGTGTTTAGTTAACACCCATAAATAAGCATGTGTCCCCTGTGAAAACCAACAGAAAGACTTTTGTGTCGGTGACTGAAGACTGCATGCTTCTTGGTGTTGGTGTCATTGCTGTGGGTGCATACATCCTCAATGTCACTAACTGGGAACAGGTGATCAGCTACTATAATATATCCTTCTTGTAAACAGTCATATTATTAACTTTTATTTCTTCCATACTTAATAAGGTTTAAGCTATTATGTTGAAGTTGGATTATAACCTTTAGCTGAAAACTAGTGTTTGGTTACTACAGTGCATGCTGCTCAGTGAACTAGTAACGGCCCAACCATTAATCACCAGGTAGTGGAGGAGCTGAGTCACATCACAGGGATCTCAGTGAAGAGCATCAGTGATTTCACACATGTTACACTGATGCACATTACCAAGAACAACTCTCCCATGGTCACAGCAACTTGAGTCGAGTCCGAACAACACATTCATCGATTGAAAGATTTTATTTACGCTAATTTGTTTTAAGTTGGTTTGAAACTTGACAATTAACTAAGTTTCTTCAGCTACAGGAAGTTATGAAAGAAAGCCATTGAGACATAGACAGTAGAGTACTGTACAGTAAAACAGTACAGTAAAACTACAGTGTCTGTGTATGTAAAAAGATTGAAAGGTTCACACCAAACATCTGATATAAAAACCAGCTCCCTGAGTTTGACTTTCTAGTTGATTTCCTTAAGAATTTAACTTCTATTTTCTGGATGTTTATCTGTTTACTGTTCCAACAATTAGCAGCATTAAAGAGCCTTCTTCCATCTATCAATTCATATCTGTTAAATGCCATAGTGTGCAATATAAAAGCAAAGCTGATGTTAAAATCCTAATAATAGAAATGTAATAAATAGTGTAATAAGTAATTCATTTAACTTAAATAGATAAGAATAAATGTATTTATTATACCCACCACCTCTCTGTCAAGTTTATTTCTCCTCTGTCCAGATGGTACCATTGAATAAGATGCACTGCATCGTGTGTTAAAATCATTTCATGAAATAAGTTAGAATAAATTCATCATTAACATCACTTCACCCAGGATTTAAAAACAGGAAGAAAGAAGGGTGAAGGTATCAGGTGGGTGGGTCAGGTGTCCCTGAGGCGTGATTGCCTCTCTGGCTCCCTCTGCTGGCTCTACCCTCAGTGTGCGTGGAAGAAGAGGAAGCCTCCAAACCTGAGGGAGAATCAAGACAACATCCAGTCAACTGCTGTTATTCAACTGTAGATAGCTATTCAGAGAGTGTGACACATTTCACTGCACCTTTCCGGTGTATGTGACAATAAAACATCTTAATTTGTTGATATATTTTTTTATACAAGGCCCGTAAACACAACAGGTTCCAGATCAATCATTCTTCAATCAAAGTTGTCCTTTAAACCTAACAATCTTTCAAATCAAATTATTTAAAATCAGATTTACTCCTCAAATCCATTTTTACAAAGAAGACAATTATTTAGTAAATTGCAGACATCTCAATATAAGAACTCTGGCTATCAAGTGTTGATCCATTTAGATTTGCACAGTATTTCTGTCATCAAATGATCAACACTGTCGTCACCTACTGTTGGCCCCTGCTGTTCTCTGAATCAGGTACAGTCTGGTAGCCATCTAAGATAAAGAAACATTTCTGACCTTCAATCTATCATATTGTAGCAGATAATCATGAATGTACCAATTAGTTTTACTCCATTATTTATGGTTAGCCTAGTGAGTCATCTTGTTTTAAATCCCTCTCTCTCACTTATACTGTATACCTCACCTTTAAAAGTACAGGCTTAGATATAGGCTATCTACTTTCTGAAAGAGTAACAACATCATTAACTTGTGATACTGTAAGTATAAATGGATAGCTGTGGAGTAGTCTGTACCATTGAGGAACAGGACGTTAGTCCCTCACTGCATGAGCACCAACACCATGAAACAGTTCCTTCCTACCCTAGAGACGGCATTGCTACGTGACTGGGCCACCTGCAGCAGCTCTGAGAACCTCTGCTGAAGGATCAGCAACATGTACAGCTCTGGACTGGTCTGCTCCACCTGGGACGGCAGGGAAGTCAGAGGAGGTTAAAAGAGAATATGGATGAGATAAACAACCTACTAATATTTACTCCTACTAGCATGCCATATCACACAGCAGGGTAGCGTTTTCCATCATGAATGTTGTTCTGGAGGCAGCTCTACAGAGTGGTCACTAGCTGGCACAGCCACAAAGTCATAACATCTGATTTTAAACCTAACCCTAACATTAACCCTAACCACACTGCTAACCCAAATGCCTAACCCTAACGTCAAATTATGAACTAAAAGCACATTTAGATTTTCATGAATTTTTACAATATAGCCAATTTTGATTTAGCAGCTGACCCATCTAGAGGAAATTGCTCATTTCTGCCTCCAGGGCAAGATTCATAACCGTAAACGTCAACCTGCCACCACACAGATAAGCATTTATATTGTAAGTCACAACAACAGACTGATACAGTTATTGCTCAGCTGGGTAGTATGCTGTAGGGATATGCATAAGAAGGGATGTATACCTGTGTCTGACCATGCCTTTGGTAAAACTCCTCCATGTCAAAGTCGTCCAGATCCAGTGTTAGGCTCCCCTTACACAACTCACAGGTTCTGACCGCAGACAGTGTGGTCCCTGGAAACACATGGTAACACACACACACACACACACACACACACACACACACACACACACTTCATTCCTTCCATCAGTTCAGAGCCACACCATCATGATTCATTTCAACAATTAAATCAGTCATTAAACTGACCTGACTGTATTTTAGTCTGGATCCACCTCTTCAGGCAGTCGTGGTGGATGTACTGCAGGCTGCCGGAGCAGAGACAGGGGGTGAGCAGGGGATTGGTCGGGGAGCCAGCACCACACTGACAGATACGACACTGGTCCCCTTCCTCCTCATCAGACGACTCCTCCAACAGACTGTGGAGGTTAGAAGACTACAAATGAGATGAAGAATATAGGAGGATTTCATGCTACTTTATAAAGTTGTTCTTAATGTTTTTTTTACACTCAGTGTAGGTCAAATTAAGATCCTACATCTGTATAAAAGACCTGAAAGCAAAATAAATGTGCATGCCAAACTTTATCAAGGGACCAGTAACTATATTTAGAGAGGATACTCATCTGACATAATGACAAGAACAGAAGGACAGAGTACTTGTCCCATTCTCCAGCTCCTCTCACCGTTCTTTGATTTTGCGTAACGTCTCTGGGTTGGTAGTCGGTGCTGATTGGGCCTCCTGAGCTGCCATAGCACCACTACCCTCCTGTGCGTTGCTCATCTGAATGTGAGCCACCTCCCTGCGGATGTCACGGAGGGCCATCAGGGCCATGGTCAGGTGATCCATCAGCCCAGAGGTCCCATGGCGCGAGGCTTCGCTGGAGGACGGAGTGTCCTCTGTACTACTGTCACTACTACTGGCCTCTCCTCTGACCTCCTCTGGTTCCTCCTGCTGGATCCTGCTGACCAGCTGGGAGTGCCTCAGGGTGTAGCTGGTCCTGGGTGGTGAGGCCTCCAACACCGGCCATCTCTCTGAGCCCAGCCAGATGGGGTTAGCTCTCCTGGGGCTAAGGGGGCTGAGATGATCCAGCTCAGGGAGGTGTTCATACAGCTGCTGCGGGGTAGTGAGAGTCACCCTGCTGGCTCTCTGTGTGACAGAGGGTGTTATCGACAACGGTGATATCGACAGTCGACCTACTTGCATCAGTGAAGGCATGGGACTATATCCTCCTCCAGTGTATGAAGCTCTACTGTTTGGTGATTCTTCAGGGGTGCTTGTTGACTCCATACTCAGCTGGGACTGCATGCCCCTAGGACTCTGGATGGTACGGACACTGGGAGACGGGCAGAGGATGTCATGTGAACTAGACTGAGAGGCAGCCCACCTCACAGGGATGTAGTAGCTCTCTCTATCAGCATCCTGACATGAATGGTTGTCGTCTTCCCTGTCCGACTCAGAGTCGGAGGACAGAACACCCAGTGTGTGGAAGTGGCTGCTAAGGGGGCCGGTGAAGGAGTCACTGAGGCTGAGAGAGCTGCTTTCCAGGGTGCCACTGCTGGAGGGGCATTGCGAGGGGAGGGACTCCGGTACGGACAAAGGACTGGTGTCAGCTAAACTCCTGGAGCAGAGCTCAGCCCTGTAGGTGTCCTCACTGCGTGCGTACTCCTCTGTGATACTACTGCTCTCTGAGAAGCCCTGGAAGGGTTCCGAGATCAGCTGGAGATAGGGATGAGGCTCTGGGTTGTCTGGGCTGGGGGAGCGGTGGTACTGCAGTGAGGGGAGATAGGGACAATCTGTGTAGGACCTTCTAGAACAAGTCAGGGGCTGTGGGAGGGAGCAGCTGTCTAATGGCCTCTTGACCAGATCATGTCTTGTAGAGATGTTTGAACTATCTGCACGGTCACATGATGGTGCCCCCATCTTTCTCTTCCCCCTCAGTGTGTCTTGACTTTGTGTTAGTTTCAGAGTGTTTGACTTAGTTGCACATGTGGATAACTTACAGGCTCTGTTTTTTATAGCCACAGATCTGTGTTTGTGACATGGTGGAGATTGTTTCTTACCTTGAAAAAAGCATAAAGAAGAAAGTATATCAATTTGGTAAAAAATGTAAATGTAAATGGAGTCATTGGACCCCATAACCACTGGTGAGGGAAGTCTGTTGTCTAAGACAGGGTATTCCGATCCTGCCCCCCCCCCTGCACATTGTTTTTTTCCCTAGCACTACAGCGTCAAGCTGGGGGGGGGGGGGCATGGTCTAGGAGGATGCAGCAGAGAATGCATTGTGAGAATCTTACAGTGGGATGCCAGTGGAGCAATGGCTCTTCTCCATGTCTTTGATGTGGTTGCCAGTTCTGCTGTTCTACTTTGGGTTACACTGCTCTGGGTTCCGCTGGAGATGGCAGGAAAGCGGGACACTGAGCCTTTGTTCTGTGAGTTTCTCATCTCTGATCTGGTGGATTTCACAGAGCTGGAGGACTGCAGGCAGCAAGACAAGGTTTAGAGAAACTATTAGAGGAAAGTAGGCTACAGTCTCAACCAATGAACTGTAGAGATGTTGACATTTTACAGACTCTCTTAGTAGTTAGTGCATATATTTTTCATACTGGCCCCCCATGCGAATCAAACCCACAACCCTGGTGTTGCAAGCACCATGCTCTACCAACTGAGCTATACAGGACCAATGTTGTTGCAATGACATGCACAGACAATGTTATGTGGCACTTGTAAAACTGTAGAAGTGTGAAGAGTTAATACCTTCTTGGTGTCTGGCGCTCCCTGTGCCCATGGTCTTTCATACCTGCGGGCTTTGAACCTATTTGTCTGAGGTGTTGGTGAAGGCGTCCGTACTCTGTGTACTTCCCTCCTCACCTCTGCGTCTGCCCTTTCCTGTTCCCGTCTGCGTAGGTGGTCCTGCAACATAATTACCTTCATTTCCATATAATCGCCTTAATTATCACCATCATTATCATCACTTTCATTCAGCTATAATCTCTACACCATAGGCTACCACTGTTATCTGTTGCTGTCATACTTGAACAACATCCATCATACAATTGTCTATGCCCTGTAAACCTTCATGTCATTGAAATTATTTGAGAACTGCTAATGTACACGATTTAGGCCTACCTCTTTGGAACATAGCTTACCTGATATTTAAGGTCTCTCCTCTTCTTCAGCTCACAAATGTGTTCAGCATTGGTGAGGTTCTCAGCTGCGCGTCTTTCCCAGCTGTACATTATGTGGACAAAGACTCCTGACATACAACGTTACAGATGGTCAATATTGGAAGTAAAGTTTATTGATTTATAAGATTACACATGGAGCTATTTTACATATCAAAACATTAGCTAGTTAGCTAACTTAGCTAACTTAGCTAACTCGTTGGCGTGTTCGTCACCATAATAATGTAATATATTAGCTAGTTATATAATAGGTAGGCTAAGACAGGTGGATCGGTCGAATTGTGGTGACAGATGCTTAAGCAAAGGCAAATGCCCTACCACTCTGTTAACCTATTAACTAATTACACAATAGCTAAATTATGATCATCTCCTCTTACTATTTAATCGAATCCATTTTCAGTCAGTCCGTAAGCTGCTAGATAGCTAACGTAGCTAGCTAATTCCCCAACTTCTGCGTTTTTCCCTATGATGCGTCTCTTTGTCTCCATAGAGATGAGGCACGCTCACAAAACTTCAGGTGGAGTTGTATAGGCGTGTCGGTCGCGCGCATGCAGGTTTTTTTTCGTGGAAATTTGTCTCCCAAAAATTGTACAACAGGTCAGATCTGTGCGCATTCATGTTGGTAAATATAGGATACCCAAAGCTCATCCAAACAGCTCCATCACTTCCCATATGGTCACCATGGAAACATGGTAGGTAGTCATTGGGGGATAGATTTTTTTATGGCTCACTTGCCAAATAAGCAAGTCAGCTCTTTTAGGGGCCTGCCTTTTGCTTCTTCCTAGCAACTGGTTGCTATGCTGCTACTATTTCCATGATTTTGTTGATGAGATTCATAGGCCTTATCAACCTGGTCACTCACACCCATAGGCTACAGTACAGTCTAGTTCACACAATAATCTAAGTAATACACAAAAGTAGTTCCCTGCATGCTGGTTTTCCTGCCCTCTGTTTTCTTATGAGGCAGAAAGAAAAACATTTGACCTTTTTTGAATGTAAAAAAAACATCTTTACTCATATCTCTACTTACTTCAATAATATCAGTTCCAGTTCGATGTGGCCTTCTCTTTACCCTTATACAGTGGGGGGAAAAAGTATTTGATCCCCTGCTGATTTTGTACGTTTGCCCACTGATAAAGAAAGGATCAGTCTATAATTTTAATGGTAGGTTGAACAGTGAGAGACAGAATAACAACAAAAATATCCAGAAAAACGCATGTCAAAAATGTTATAAATTGATTTGCATTTTAATGAGGGAAATAAGTACTTGACCCCCTCTCAATCAGAAAGATTTCTGGCTCCCAGGTGTCTTTTATACAGGTAACGAGCTGAGATTAGGAGCACACTCTTAAAGGGAGTGCTCCTAACCGTAGCTTGTTACCTGTAAAAAAGACACATGTCCACAGAAGCAATCAATCAATCAGATTCCAAACTCTCCACCATGGCCAAGACCAAAGAGCTCTCCAAGGATGTCAGGGACAAGATTGTAGACCTACACAAGGCTGGAATGGGCTACAAGACCATCGCCAAGCAGCTTGGTGAGAGGTGACAACATTTGGTGCGATTATTCGCAAATGAAAGAAATGCAAGATCTCACTTCGTGGAGTTGCAATGATCATGAGAACGGTGAGGAATCAGCCCAGAACTACACGGGAGGATCTTGTCAATGATCTCAAGGCAGCTGGGACCATTGTCACCAAGAAAACAATTGGTAACACACTTCGCCGTGAAGGACTGAAATCCTGCAGCGCCCGCAAGGTCCCCCTGCTCAAGAATACATATACATGCCCGTCTGAAGTTTGCCAATGAACATCTGAATGATTCAGAGGACAAATGGTGAAAGTGTTGTGGTTAGATGAGACCAAAATGGAGCTCTTTGGCATCAACTCAACTCGCCGTGTTTGGAGGAGGAGGAATGCTGCCTATGACCCCAAGAACACCATCTCCACCCTCAAACATGGAGGTGGAAACATTATGCTTTGGGGGTATTTTTCTGCTAAGGGGACAGGACAACTTCACCGCATCATTTGACGGGGCCATGTACCGTCAAATCTTGGGTGAGAACCTCCTTCCCTCAGCCAGGGCATTGAAAATGGGTTGTGGATGGGTATTCCAGCATGACAATGACCCAAAACACACGGCCAAGGCAACAAAGGAGTAGCTCAGGAAGAGGCACATTAAGGTCCTGGAGTGGCCTAGCCAGTCTCCAGACCTTAATCCCATAGAAAATCGGTGGAGGGAGCTGAAGGTTTGAGTTGCCAAACGTCAGCCTCGCAACCTTAATGACTTGGAGAAGATCTGCAAAGAGGAGTGGGACAAAAGCCCTCCTGAGATGTGTGCAAACCTGGTGGCCAACTACAAGAAACGTCTGACCTCTGTGATTGCCAACAAGGGTTTTGCCACCAAGTACTAAGTCATGTTTTGCAGAGGGGTCAAATACTTATTTCCCTCATTAAAATGGAAATCATTTTATAACATTTTTGACATGCGTTTTTCTGGATTTCTTTTGTTGTTATTCTGTCTCTCACTGTTCATATAAACCTACCATTAAAATTATAGACTGAGAATTTCTTTGTAAGTGGGCAAACGTACAAAATCAGCAGGGGAACAAATACTTTTCCCCCCCACTGTACAATACAAACACAAATAGGCCTAAAACTAAAGTACTAAAAATTATTTAAGTTGCAATCAGCAGTAGAAACAACTAGCTTCTCCCCACCCCTGTTTCGGTAAAAATCTCAGGGATGGGGCAAAAGAAATGTAACCACTCTCAAATTCATGTACAGAGATATGAATGCAAGGACTGACCATCCATGATATCAAAAATAATAGTTTTAACCATGTTTTGAGGCTGTATAGTGTTTGTTTACATTTACTTTGTATACAAACATTGGAGTAAAACAAGCTTATATTTTGGGTTCTGATGGGGTACTACAGTTGAACTAAGCTCATGAGACACTTCTAAGTTATATTCTTCAAGAATCAATGGATACATATCATGTAGCTACTGCTGATTGCCCATTTAATGGACAATTAACTGCATGTCAAATTGTTGTTGTGCTAACCTTACAGCTTGAGAATATGCCTGCCTACGCCAACTTCAGTAGCAGATTGTATATCTGCTATGGAGAGATCATGGGAATAGAGAATTCTGCACCCCATGTTCTTTCAGGAGTCTCACAGGCAGCATAACATCTGAGTGCAGAGAAGAACGGTGTGAGGGATTACAGCTGCCTGAAGCACCTGAGGGAAGGTGTGTGCAGTGGAGCTTCTGTGTGCGAGGTAGACTTTGCTTTGGCATAGAGAGGGACGTTCATCCCCAATAGCACCCTATTCTCTGTTTAGTACACTACTTTTGACCAGGACTCAAAAACAGTGCACTAAATAGGGAAGAGGGTACCATTTGGGATGCAGTGAGAGAGAGGTGCTGGAGTTTCAGTGGATTAGTAGGGGATGCAGAGGCCAGACTTCACTCTCGCTGGCATAACACTGCTTCAGCTCTGCATGACTCTGCTGATCGCTCCAAATCAAATTTAACCCTAATTAATCTCTCCTCCTGCCTCTCTTTGGATGCTTCCCAAATGGCATCCTATACCCTTTATAGTGCACTACTTTTGACCAGGGCCTATAGGGCTCTGGTCAAAAAGTAGTACACTATTTAGCGAATAGAGTCCCATTTAGGACATAGATTCTGTCAAAACCCACACACTGAAACCGGCAGCCCTGGGCTGGGCACACACCTGGCTGGGGCATTTATCACTGCTATACTGCAGCCTCAGCCATCCTACTGTAATATAGTACGCTACAGCACAGACACATTATATAGTATGTGCACATTATAGTTAGTGCACCAGTTACACCTACAGATCACATTTGGAATTACAACTAAATAATAATTTCTATATAATTTATTTGACATACAGTACCAGTATGTAGGCATATGCATCATGTCATGCTGATGCAATGTTTTTACAACAACAGTGTTCAATAAGCAATGTTTCTATCTAGAGAAGCCTTTAAGCAGAAAATGATCAATGTGTTGACCCCCCCAGAGAATAGGGCTACTAAAGCTGTTTTTCCTCAATAAAATGTAGAGAGAAATTTCCATCCTGACTTGAAAGAACCAGTAGGCTATGATTTATAGGACCTATTATGGCCCTATAGCAAATATATTAAGCTATAGTTTATTGACTTGCGGCTTGCCTATAGGTTTAGCAGTAAAACAGGTAGCTTGGAGTGAATCTCCTACAGACTCTGCATTTTTATAACATAATTCCCTTACATCAAATGTCAAACGCTTTGATCCTGGGGGGAATGGGCCGAGGTTTTTGATTGACATCGACCTTGTCCCCTCTTGAATAATTATGACCGGTTTAGACATTAGTGCCTCCCATTCTCATGATTTATGCATCGGCTTCTAGCTTGCTGTGCACTGCTCTGGTCAATCAGAGGTTGCACCGGTAGGTGTGCTAGCGATCCATACATAGGCTACTGCAGTTGTGGCACAAATGACTTTTTGTTGTGAATCGGTCCGGTAACTATAGTTGCTCGGGTGAAGTTACCTGCGGCGGTGTGATTGGCTACTTCCGAGCGGCGCGTGCTGGGTGAACATGTAGACAGTATTCTATTTGGCCTTTAGACCTATTTATCCTTATATTATGGCCGAATTAGACTATTGGAAATAGAAAGTCCATAGACATTTCAGTTCAGTATATTTGGCTTGGCGGTGTAGCTTTATTTATTCGCTCTGTTGTGGTAGTAGGCTAAGATAACGTCAGCTGTAGCGAGCAATTTCGCTTGAGGATCCCAAAGAAACCGTCTGGCTGCAGTTCTCTACAGCGGCTACCCGTTGTCGGCAGGCTGTTTGCTGCGACTGACGCGAAGCGGCTAGTGAGGCTGGAGAGAGAGTCAAGCAAGGTAAGGTTACTGTAGGGGTTATCTATCTTACTTAGGCAGTAGGCTTGACATTAAGCTAAATTAAATCTTTGTGAAATCCCTTTTTTTTTAAACGGACACAAATTATATCTCCACCCTGATCGAAATTGCCTGTCAAAGCTGTAGCCAGTAGCCACCCTCCCCACCCCCTACAAAAACAAATCTTCAGTACAGTGTAAGCAAATTGTTGTCAATGCCAACAGGTTACATTGTATCATGTTTGCATCCACAAATGGATACAGTATCCCAATTTGCATGTGCATTTCCAGGTGAAAATCAATGCTTGGCGTTATTCCACACCACTGTGCTGGTTCTAACAATGGGAGTTATCACTTACTGTCAAACTGCTGGACTGGATTGTCTTAACTTCAACAGGCAGCTACTAATATGAGATGTAGTCACAGTTGGATACATAGGAAAGTAAATGCATTCTGTAATATTCTATTCAGTAGCTACTGCTTGTCTCTGCACTTGACTACAAGCCAAACAAAACTATATCACACCATGACAAAGAGCTGTGCATAATAATGTCAGTAGGCTAGTTTGTAGTAAGGAATAGTTATAGATTGTTACACCAGATAATGTGATTTAACCAAAGATTTTTGGTATCCATTACTGGGAGTTACAGGTTAGGCACTGTTTGGTGTAGCACAGAGAATTTTCAACCAACCTTACCGATACTATCTTCATTTTGGATTTGGCCAAACATGTATCTTTGCAGGTGGTGTATTTGAAATTAGAAAATGCTCCATTATTAAAATAAATATTTGTTTTGCTCCATGAAGTAATCCAACAATGTGTAGTATTAGTATTTAGTAGTATTTTTGGGGGTCCAAACAGGAAACAAAACACAACAAATAAAATACTTAATTTACATAATATAATAACATAATATAGATAACACTATATCATACTACATAATCTACTGCCTCTGCCTCATGCTTCAGAAACAGGAAAAGGCTCCTGCCCTATGAGCCGTTATGGATTACACAAACCAAGAATTCGTACAAGGCCACCCACCTACAAAATACAATAAATAATACAGTGCAAATTACAATACAAAATATATAAAAATGGCTCTTCACATGTCTCCACAGTCCCCATGTGCTGTAAGGGGTTCTTTTATCAGCTTTTTTAAAAATCTGTTTTTATTGCTAGCTTGAGTTGCCTGGGGTGGCAGAGAGAGAGAACCATGTAGTCATGGCTCTATTTAATACTGTGTGTTTCCCAGCCTCTGATCTGGACCTGGGAACTATGAAGAGACCTCTGGTTACATGTCTTGTGTGATACCGATGAGTGTCCGAACTGTGTGCCAAGTGCTTGAACAGACAGTTCGATACCTTCAACACATCACCACCTCGCACAAAGACCAATAGTAAAGCAGTCAATATTGAGCCAGGAAAGATTGACATTAATGTTACTGACATTCTGCGACGGCAAGAAAGCAGAGCGTTATCATGGACAGACCTCTTCCTATTTTATCAAGCATTGAGTCGATATGTTTTAACCATGACAGCTTGCTATCTAGGGTTACACCCAGCAGTTGAGTCTCTACTTGCTCAATCGCCACATTATTCAATAATAGATCTAGATGAGGTTTAGGGTTGAGCGAGTGATTTGTTCCAAAAAATATTATTTTAGTTTGAGATATTTAGCACCAGCCTATTTGCTAGTTAACCATTCTAAAACTGACTGGATGTCATTTATTTTACTGCCGTAGCCGACGTGTATATACTTTTGAGTCATCAGCGTACATAGACACAGCCTTTATTCAAGGTCAGTGGAAGGTCATTAGTAAAAACAGTACAATATTGTCTCAAGCTGGCTGCCCTGCAGGCTTTCGGGTTAAGCGGGCATTGTGTTAAGAAGCAGTGTGGATTGGCAGGGTCGTGTTTCGGAGGACGCACGGCTCTCGGCCTTCACCTCTCCCGATTCCGTACGGGAGTTGCAGCAATGGGACAAGGCTGTAACTACCAATTGGATACCACGAAATTGGGGAGAAAAAGGGGTAAAAAAATATAAAATTTAAATAAACTCTCAATCCATGATAAGGCAGAGGATGCAAATCTATAACACCTACGTATTTTCAGCAATAGGTTATGATCAATGATATCAAAAGCTGCGCTAAAGTCTAGCAAAACAGCTCCCACAATCTTCTTACTATCAATTTCTTTCAGCCAATCATCAGTCATTTGTGTCAGCGCTGAGCATGTTGAGTGCCCTTCCCTATAAGTATGCTGAAAGTCTGTTGTAAAATTCTGTAAAATTACATTGCACTTGGTCAAGCATTGTACTTCAAAAGGTTGCTAAGCACAAGCTGATTGGTTGGCTGTTTGAAGCACTAAAGTAGAGGTCGACCGATTATGATTTTTCAACGCCGATACCGATTATTGGAGGACCCAAAAAAAAGCCGCTGCCGATTTAATCGGCCTATTTATTTTTTTATTTGTAATAATGACAATTACAACAATACTGAATGAACACTTATTTTAACTTAATATAATACATAAATAATATCAATTTTGCCTCAAATAAATAATGAAACCTGTTCAATTTGGTTTAAATAATGCAAAAACAAAGTTTTGGAGAAGAAAGTAAAAGTGCAATATGTGCCATGTAAAAAAGCTAACATTTAAGTTCCTTGCTCAGAACATGAGAACATATGAAAGCTGGTGGTTCCTTTTAGCATGAGTCTTCAATATTCCCAGGTAAGAAGTTTTAGGTTGTAGTTATTATAGGAATTATAGGACAATTTCTCTCTATACGATTTGTATTTCATATACCTTTGACTATTGGATGTCTTATAGGCACTTTAGTATTGCCAGTGTAACAGTATAGCTTCCATCCCTCTCCTCGCTCCTACCTGGGCTCGAACCAGGAACACATCAACAACAGCCACCCTTGAAGCAGCGTTACCCATGTAGAGCAAGTGGAACAACCACTCCCAAGTCTCACAGCGAGTGATGTTTGAAACGCTATTAGCGCGCACCCCGCTAACTAGCTAGCCATTTCACATCGGTTACACCAGCCTAATCTCGGGGGTTGAAGTCATAAACAGCGCAATGCTTGAAGAATTGCGAAGAGCTGCTGGCAAATGCACGAAGGTGCTGTTTGAATGAATGCTTACGAGCCTGCTGCTGCCTACCATCGCTCAGTCAGACTGCTCTATCAAATATCAAATCATAGACTTAATTATAACATAATAACACACAGAAATACGAGCCTTTGGTCATTAATATGGTCGAATCCGGAAACGATCATTTAGAAAACGAAACGTTTATTATTTCAGTGAAATACGGAACCGTTCCTTATTTTATCTAACGGGTGGCATCCCTAAGTCTAAATATTCCTGTTACATTGCACAACCTTCAATGTTATGTCATAATTATGTACAATTCTGGCAAATTAATTATGGCCTTTGTTAGGAATAAATGGACTTTACAGAGTTCGCAATGAGCCAGGCGGCCCAAACTGCTGTATATACCCTGACTGCTTGCACGGAACGCAAGAGAAGTAACACAATGTCATATCCCTAGTTATAAGAAATTCATGTTAGCAGGCAATGTTAACTAAATATGCAGGTTTAAAAATATATACTTGTGTATTGATTTTAAAGAAAGGCATTGATGTTTATGGTTAGGTACATTGGTGCAACGACAGTGCTTTTTTCGCAAATGCGCTTGTTAAATCATCACTCGTTTGTCGAAGTAGTCTGTGATTCGATGAGAAATTAACAGGCACCGCATCGATTATATGCAACGCAGGACACGTTAGATAACTACACATGGTTGATGATATTACTAGTTTAACTAGTGATTATGTTAAGATTGATTGTTTTTTATAAGATAAGTTTAATGCTAGCTAGCAACTTACCTTGGCTTCTTGCTGCCCTCGCGTAACAGGTAGTCAGCCTGCCACGCAGGCTCCTCGTGGAGTGCAATGTAAGGCAGGTGGTTAGAGCGTTGGACTAGTAACCGGAAGGTTGCAAAAACGAATCCCCGAGGTGACAAGGTAAAAATCTGTTGTTCTGCCCCTGAACAAGGCAGTTAACCCCCGTTCCAAGGCTGTCATTGAAAATAAGAATGTGTTTTTAATCTGACTTGCCTAGTTAAATGAAGGTGTACATTTTATTTTTTTATAAAAAAAATCAGTGTCCAAAAATACCGATGACCGATTGTTATAAAAACTTGAAATCAGCCCTAATTAGTCGGCCATCCCGATTAATCGGTCGACCTCTACACTAAAGGGTGCTCTGCAATTCCTGGGCAGCATAATGACCTTTGCTTCCCTCCAGGCCTGAAGGCACACACCGTCTTCTAGGCTTACATTAAAGATGTGGCAAACAGGAGTCGCAATGTATTCCATTACCAACCTCAGCAATTTACCATCCAGGTTTGTCAGTACCAGGTGGGTTGTCCTTATTTATAGAGAGAAGATATGAAATAGACAAGATGGATTACTTCATAGAGCAAAACATTTATTTATTTTATTAACGGAGCATTTTCTAAATTCAAACACACCATCTGCAACTGGACACGGACATTTTAGAAGATACATGCATTGCCGAATCGTGAACAAAGATGGTATCGCAGTTAAGATTGGTCGAAAATCTCTGTGCTACACCAAACAGTAACTAATCTGTAACACCCAGTAATGGATACCAAAAATCTTTGGTTTAAATCACATTATCTGGTGTAACAATCTGTAGCTAAGTAAGTAGCTGTTCCTACTTGCTGTGTGGCTTCAGGTCAACACCTACCTCATTCTGCCTCTTATCTGACATTTGCTGATGACACAACAGTGGTAGGCCTGATCACCGACAACGATGAGACAGCCTATAGGGAGGAGGTTAGAGACCTGGCAGTGTGGTGCCAGGACAACAACCGCTCCCTCAATGTGAGCAATACAAAGGAGCTGATCGTGGACTACAGGAAAAGGAGGTCCGAACAGGCCCCCATTAACATCGACAGGGCTGTAGTGGAGCGTGACAAAAGTTTCAAGTTCCTTGGTGTCCACATCACCAACAAACTATCATGGTCCAAACACACCTAGATAGTCGTCAAGAGGGCACGACAACACCTTTATCCCCTCAGAAGACTGAAAAGATTTGGCATGGGTCCCCAGATCCTAAAAATGTTCTACAGCTGCACCATTGAGAGCATCCTGACCGGTTGCATCACCGCCTGGTATGGCATCTGACCGTAAGGCGCTACAAAGGATAGTGCATACGGCCCAATACATCATTGGGGTCCTACTTCCTACTGCCATCCAGGACCTATATACTAGGCAGTGTCAGAGGAAGGCCCCCCTTTGTTTTTACACTGCTGCTACTCACTGTTTATTATCTATGCATAGTCACTTTACCCCAACCTATATGTACAAACTACCTCAACTAACCTGGAACCCACACATTGACTCGGTGCCGGTACCCCCTGTACAGTATATAGCCTCGTGTTTGTTATGTAATTTTATGTTACTTTTTATTTTTTTACTTTTAGTTTATTTAGTAAATATTTTCTTAACTATTTCTTGAACTGCATCGTTGGTTAAGGGCTTGTAAGTAAGCATTTCACGGTAAGGTTGTATTCGGCGCATGTGACAAAAACAATGTGATTTGATTTCGTTGGTTCTCCCTGACAGGGTCTTATGTGGCAATGAAATGGTTCAACAAAGAGGCATCTATTAGGCTATAGTGCCTGTTGTTTTACATCGGCTGTGATTGTTATGAATACTGTATAGTTCTCTAATAATTGTGGAATGTAGTGTGAGATGTAATAAATATTGGTGTTATGTTTTGATAGGAGTTTGCAAGCTTCCTGCTGTGCTGGAGCAGATTAAAAACAAAATAGTTTATTACATTTGTCCTGAGATTTGTTATCCACAAAATATGCTAATTTACCTTTTGCAATAACTGCAGAGACTATTATCAATTTACCAGATATTCCCCATTATCAGGTAACAACTCCTTCCAGTCTCAAGTGCAATATATAACAATGATCCTACAAAGATGCAATTCTATAAGATTCCTCAGACATAAATACATGTAAAATAAGATGGTGGAGCTCTCATTACATGGTTATTCTATGAGAATGGCTGCTTCACTGTATAGTGCTCTGCTGTTCTCTCTGTTGTCAGCTGAGCTCCCTCTTAGCAGATAAAAGACAATCTTCTCCACAGAATTTCTCAAATCCTATCAGAGACATGCACTACGGTAAGTGTACCAATTAAGCCCACTTCGATCTTTGAATTCAAATAAAACTAAAACATTTTTTTTTTTTTTTTTTAAGTCAATCAGATGTTTTATAATGAAGCTATTGACAATTATGTGTAACTTCCAACTAGTGGCCATTTTCAAAGCTGCAAAAAAACTTTGGTGTTGAGGACTTAGATAAACATGTTTTTATACCTTCTCATATAAGTGATACTACTTTTATCTAAAATGAAAAGATGAATGTGCTGATATTTGCACATGATAGCCTATATCATCAGCATTCATTACTATTTCTTGCCAATTTAAAATGAGTTTTTCATGCTAGCAGTCATGCCTGCATGTCAGTCTCACAGTAGCAACAACTTGTCGAAGTACAAGATAATAGATTTCAGGCATTCACAGCTTACATTTTTAAATGCATTTTGTCTTATTTTACTATTAAATGAAACTTGCATTGTTATACATGGATGCCATTTTTGTAAATTTGACATTTATCTCCGGCTTAAAGGTAGCACAAAAGCACTCCCTCTATACAGAATGAAAAATGACAATAAAGCAATATTGTTCAATAGGATCAATACTAACTGCATAATATTGTAGTCTGTGTATAAAAACTATTTATACCCCAAACCATTAGTTTCTAAATATTTTATGAGTAGTCTTTGCAATTCTGTCTTTTTCACCATAAATCACTGTTGTTCCTATTAAGCCCAGTATGCTCCTATTAAGCCTGGTTTGCATTGAAACACATGTGGATAGTGTGTTGATATCCCTAATATTCAATGAACATGAGCATGAATATATTTTTTTGTTCAGATTCAAGTTTGATTAAACCCCAAAAAACCACAGTCATGCATATTGTGCATCTAGCCATCATGGTTCCTTTACCAAGATTAGAAACAATTCCAAATAATTAGAAACCTCTGTATTCTCCAATAGGTTTGATGCAGAGAGAGACGAATAAGATCAGGATTGAGGGATATCAGGGATAGAAGACCTAAAAGTGATGCAGACGAATGAGGGAGAAGAAAATTGACTATTGGGTGACTACTTATACACTTTTGGGTGGGGGCATTGTCATTATCTTTCATTCATCCATGTGAATCTGTTTTTTTGGTCCACCACCTGTACCTTTTTAATACACAGTTGAGAGGGAGGTTTGAAACTGTCTTCAGATAAGCTTTAGGAGACAAGTTGAACTAATTAACAAGAATAGCAATACAGCAAATGTGAATCAGCTTTCAGATACAGTTGAAGTTGGAAGTTTACGTACACCTTAGCCAAATACATTTAAACTCAGTTTTTCACAATTCCTGACATTTAATCCTAGTACAAATTCCCTGTTTTAGGTCAGTTAGGATCCTCACTTTATTTTAATAATGTGAAATGTCAGAATAATAGTAGAGAGAATGATTTATTTCAACTTTTATTTCTTTCATCACATTCCCAGTGGGTCAGAAGTTTACATACACTCAATTAGTATTTGGTAGCATTGCCTTTCAATTCTTTAACTTTGGTCAAATGTTTCGGGTAGCCTTCCACAAGCTTCCCACAATCGGTTTGGTGAATTTTGCCCCATTCCTCCTGACAGAGCTGGTGTAACTGAGTCAGGTTTGTAGGCCTCCTTGCTCGCACACGCCTTTTCAGTTCTGCCCACAAATTTTGTATAGGATTGAGGTCAGGGCTTTGTGATGGCCACACCAATACCTTGACTTTGTTGTCCTTAAGCCATTTTTCCACAACTTTGGAAGTATGCTTGGGGTCATTGTCCATTTGGAAGACCCATTTGCGACCAAGCTTTAACTTCCTAAATGATGTCTTGAGATGTTGCTTCAATATATCCACATAATTGTTCTTCCTCATGATGCCATCTATTCTGTGAAGTGCACCAGGCCCTCCTGTAGCAAAGCACCCCCACAACATGATGCTGCCACCCCCATGCTTCACGGTTGGGATGGTGTTCTTCGGCTTGCAAGCTTCCCCCTTTTTCCTCCAAACAACCATGGTCATTATGGCCAAACAGTTCTATTTTTTGTTTCATCAGACCAGAGGACATTTCTCCAAAAAGTACGATCTTTGTCCCCATGTGCAGTTGTAGACCGTAGTCTGGCTTTTTATGGCGGTTTTGGAGCAGTGGCTTCTTCCTTGCTGAGCGGCCTTTCAGGTTATGTCGATATAGGACTCATTTTACTGTGGATATAGATACTTTTGTACCTGTTTCCTCCAGCATCTTCACAAGGTCCTTTGCTGTGGTTCTGGGATTGATTTGCACTTTTCGCAGCAAACTACGTTCATCTCTAGGAGGCAGAACGCATCTCCTTTCTGAGCGGTATGACGGCTTTGTGGTCCCATGGTGTTAATACTTGTGTACTATTGTTTGTACAGATGAACGTGGTACCTTAAAGCATTTGAAAATTGCTCCCAAGGATGAGCCAGACTTGTGGAGGTCTACAACTTTTGTTTTCTGAGATATTGGATTGATTTCTTTTGATTTTCCCATGATGTCAAGCAAAGAGGAACTGAGTTTGAAGGTAGGCCTTGAAATACATCCACAGGTACACCTCCAACTGACTCAAATGATGTCAGTTAGCCTATCAGAAGCTCCTAAAGCCATAACATAATTTTCTGGAATTTTCCAAGCTGTTTAAAGGCACAGTCAACTTAGTGGATGTAAACTTCTGACCCCCTGGAATTGTGATACAGTGAAATAATCTGTCTGTAAACAATTGTTTGAAAATGTACTTGTGTCATGCACAAAGTAGATGTCCTAACCGACTTGCCAAAACTATAGTTTGTTAACAAGAAATTTGTGGAATGGTTTATAAACAGGTTTTTATGACTCCTACCTAAGTGTATGTGAACTTCCGACTTCAACTGTAATTCATTGAAAGTTGTGTGGTGTTATGGTCTTTGTTGCATGGCTTCTTATCCACAGAGGGCCAGTGTGGGTGCAGGTTTGTGTGCATGGATTCTTATCCACAGAGGGCCAGTGTGGGTGCAGGTTTGTGTTGCATGGCTTCTTATCCACCGAGGGCCAGTGTGGGTGCAGGTTTGTGTTGCATGGCTTCTTATCCACCAAGGGCCAGTGTGGGTGCAGGTTTGTGTTGCATGGCTTCTTATCCACAGAGGGCCAGTGTGGGTGCAGGTTTGTGTTGCATGGCTTCTTATCCACAGAGGGCCAGTGTGGGTGCAGGTTTTTGTTCCAACCAAGCAATAACACACCTGATTCAACTAATCATGTCTTGATTGAAGTCTATGATTAGTTGAATCAGGTGTGTACTGGTCGGCAAGAACAAAAGCCCAAGTCCACATTGATCTCTGTGAATACGATTGGACACCCCCCCTGTTGTAAGTGCTACTTTCTTGATGAATAGCAATGACCAGTTCATTTGAATAACTTTAGGGAAGATTCATATAATCCAATTTTACATAAGAAAATGTCAATTTGTACGTTTTGAACATTTTGTAAATTAATTAAAATGGATTATTTAATTAAGAGGCAGGTATATTTGGAACACCCATGGGCTTAAAGGGTACACTCAGTACCCATTAAGCACAATCCAGACTTTTTACATAGTTTATCAATTATTTTTATGTCTTAAAACATGTTGTAAGTAAAGTCATAAAACTTGAGAGTTTAATCTTTTATTTTATATCCACTTTTCTTGCAAAAATTTAGGGCAGCATACATTAGAAATGTTTAAACTTAGATTTTGGTGGGTAATTTAGTTCTCTCGCTTTGTCCATCTCTCTTTATCTTTGTCTCTTTTTCTCTCTGTCTCTCTCCATCCCAAACTCACTCACACACATCTGTGATTTAGTATGCTGGAGACAGTGAGCGTGTTATGTGGATAGATTTCCATTATGAGGTCATGTTTTCTGCTGTCCAGTGTTAAACTGTTGTCTTTTCACTACGTTATCTTTGTCCACAGGGAGTCACAAGGCGTTAGTTTCCATCATCCCAGCCAGACACTATCCCACTATATACAGACAGGTCTAGGATGGACCCGGGGTGTAGGAATGGAGAGAAAATACATTTGTTTTAAAGTACAACAGTAAATCCCTTTATATTGTTAGAAGAAATCCTACTCAGTCACATGATTGGCCTTCCTAGATCTTACTAGACAGGAACTGTGACTATTTGCTGCCATGCATTGGAATTTACAGTACCTTTGCTTCACAACAGGGTAATAGTGGATATTTCATGCTTTACCAGTAGTAGGTCTTACTTGGAGTGGTTAGAATGGATTTCGGGATTACTGCCGACACAAGAAGTGTAATAATATTGCTCGGTTCAGGTTTGAGACTGACTGTCTGTTGTCTGGGCACGTCAAAGCGGCTCTTTCTGCTGAGTATTATCAGCCACCAACCGTAGAGGAGAGCTTTGGGTGGGAGTCTCTCTGGATGCATTCCAAATGGCTAAAGTAGTGCACTATGTAGGGAATAGGGTGTTATTCGGGACTTTCTTTCACGCTCTTCCTCTTTCTCTCTCCTTGTCTCTCCATCTTTCTCTCTGTCTCTCTCTGAATGTTATCATCATTGAAAATGTGAGGAGTTTTCCTGACCAGGTATTAAAGGTGTTGTCCTCTGGGATGTCGATTCATTTCCCTGAGCTCTGAGGTAAATGGCAACTCTATGCGCCATTAATCAGGTAGAGCAGTCATGGAAATCAGAGAGCAAGCACGGTCCACTGTCATGGAAATAATGTCAGATTGGTGCTTTATAGTATTCTTTTTGTTTAGGATGGGTGTGTTTGGAGTCTTTTTAATATAGAGCAAAATTAGTTTTACAAGGGAATTTTGTATGTCTTTTTTGTTGTTGCGCAACTCCACCCTCCCGGACCAATAACTAATTTGTATGCAAAAGCAATCTCTTATATGCAAGCCAGGCATGTGGAATAGTACTACTGTCATAGATTCATATGAGGTAGCAGAAATTACCCTTACAAACATTTATTGTAAATCTCTCTCCGGGAAAGGAAACATAAACTATATCAGATGGAACATCCATGGTGGAAAATCTGAAGATAAAAATTTGATTTCTGATATGATGGCCCTGTTTGTGTGTGTAGTGGATTAGACATTGAACTGAACTTCCTTAATTAACTAAGGATTCTACACAGGCTTTACCACACACATTGACGTTCTGCTTTGATTCTGTAAATATGGTGCTGCAGATGAAGTGTTCTCACAGCATCTTCGTCGTGCTGTTGTAGAGATCTATGTGCGTCCCAATTGGCAACTATTCCCTATGTATTGGTGCACTACTTTCGACCAGGGCCCATAGGGCTCTGGTCAAAAGTAGTGCACTAGATATGTAATAGGATGCGATTTAGGACACACGAGACAAACAGCAAGGCCTTTTTTCTCAGCCTCTGTGAGTTGTGTGTCTGTCAAAGGAGTTAGTGACTGGTTGCTGTGGGCTGTCTTAACCTTTGTCAACTGCTCCCGGGAGTTGGAGACCTTTATTAAGTCTTGATGGATGGAACAGGTCTGACAGTGACAGTTCTGCGTTCTAGTTCTAGAGCCTTTGGCCAGGTGGACCAGGCACCTGAGGTCACACAGAGCATCTGAGAATGTTATTTTCTATGTCTCAAAGAGCACCCTATTTCCTATATAGTGCACTACTTTTGACCAGAGCCCATAGTTCTCTGGTCAAAAGTAGCAACTGTAGGGAATAGGATGCCATCTGAGATGCAGACATCCTGTCTCTATGTTTAACCTTGAAGGACCTATTCTAATCACAAATAGTACATACTGTGGTATTTTATTTATTTGACTGCAATTGAGTGGTTTAAGTCCTAACCTGTCTATATCTCAACTTTGAACAAAATGTATGTCTCCCTTTTATGTGTAAACGTCTCATGTAGTTTCAATAGTTGAGAGACCGCTACTGGCATCAGAATGGTTTTGTATGAGAACATATGCTGCTTATCTTTCTTCAAAGGATCAGGCTCTGTACCCTTAAAGGGAGAATCCAGCAGTACAACCAAATATTACAACACATGATCAAAGCACTAGAGTGTTTCATCCCTGAAACACAGCTGAGGCCTTACACACATGTAATTACTGTTGTGTAACAAATATGATCATAGTACCTTTAATCGTAGAATAGCTGAGGCTAGTATTTCTACAGTATGTGGGTAGAGATTGTATACTACAGTAGAGCTCAGTAAAATGCAGCATTGACTGACTGTGTGGCGTGCTGCACATCTCGACAATGCCTCATGCCTGGACTGACGTGTCCAGTGTTCCGTTCACACTCTCAGCCTCCTGTCCCCCTCAGCCTCCGTTTCCCTCCACTCCTCCTCATCCTCTATTAGGGCTCTGTGTGTCCTCCTAGTTTCACCAGCGCAGCCTCCTGTCTCTTTGTCCCACTGTCCCCTCCACCTTCTGTGGAGGGGACAGTGGCATCACCAGGGTGAGACCACTAGCATCACCAGGGCGAGACAGACCCTGCAGACATCTATAGAGGCTGCCAGCCCAGTCCCCTAATCCCTTCAGACAGCCAGACGTCACTTCTGTGCTGCGGCACAGTATAGACTTCTGCTCTCAGTAGGGTCCGTTTTAGATGTGCAGCATAGTACAATGTAGCCAGTAGGCTATATCCCTAAAATAGACAACCAGTGATAGCAGTTATATTTCCGGTCAGTCAGTGGCTGATGTGATTGGAGCAGGGCCTGTGTTGCTGCATCCTGCTCTAATGAAATTTAATGAATCTTTCCTCTGGACAAGCCTAAATGTGTGTCAGTTTGTACTGTGTGTTTGTCACTGTGTGTGTCTGTCTGTATCTCTGTGCCTCAGCATGATGGAGCATTCTGATTCTGAAGTAGATGGCCATACAGCCAGGATGTTATTGTGTCAACAAAGAGGAGCTTCCGTAGCCAATCAATCTGCTGCTCCAAAGCCTCTTCTGGGGGACCTGGGACCCTTGTTAGCCAATTAGGCTGCTGTGTCTGCTGGCTCCAGCTGCTGAAAGCAGATAAATAGCAGACTGTGAATTCATCAGGGCTGAGAGCTATGACTTTCTGTCTGCGTCCCAAATGGCAACCTATTCCCTATTTAGCGCAATACTTTTGACCAGAGCCCAGGGACACCTTTGGGACACCTCCTCTCTATCTTTTCTGTTTCCCAATCCCCAAGGCTGGTCTCCCTCTCTCATCCCCAGAGTCATGAGCAATCGCTGACCCCTGACCTCCCGGCGAAGCAGTTATTTCAGCCCTCTGCCTTCTGTTGGGCTGTTTGTCATTGTTTTTCTCTTCCTATCTCCGCACAACAGGGGACATAACTCATCCAACCATTGTCCTCTCCTCTTTTCCTCTCCTCATTCACATCTGTCGCCATCGTCGGCACATTACCAGGGACATTGCCATCAGTCTTAAATCTGATAAAGAAATACAACATAGCTAGTAGTACTGCAATTGTCTGTCAGATAGTAATCATAGTGTTATAGAGGAGACTAAGAAGAGTGGTGTCAGTCAGTACTGTATACTAAATGATTGCGTTGAGTAGATGCATAGTGACATTTGATCGTACAGAGGAAGTGCTGCCTGAGCTGTTTTATGTGCTCTGCAGCAGCAGGCCAGCGTGCCGTGAAGTTGACACTGAGGCAGTTACAGTCCGTTATATAAATAAGCAGGCTAGTATCTGACCTTTATGCTTACACTGGGCTTAGTAGCAGGAGGAGTGCATCCCAAATGGCACCCTTTTTGGTAGTGCACTACTCTGGTCAATATGTAGGGAATGTAATTTGGGATGCAGCCTGGGGCTCTGTGATGTTCTTGTGCAGTGTTTTATTGAAATACCCTGATGAAGCCATACACCGAAACGAATGGTTTTAACAATAAACAATTGTTTTTGAAGTGAACTTCCATTGTCTTCCCAAGAGTTTCTGAAACTGGTTTAATCTATTTAAGTATTTTATCAGGCTAACTTCATTGGTATGGTGTTTTGGCTGACACACCTGTGTTTGTATGAAGGGGATGTATTGTCATTCACACAGCTTGTGTTATGATGAGCTGTGAGGATGGAAATAAAAGGTGTGACAGTGAGTGGAGGAGGAATCTAGGCTGGGGACAAGCATCCAAACCACTCCTGCCTGAACTAATGTAGGAGGAATCTAGGCTGGGGGACAAGCATCCAAACCACTCCTGCCTGAACTAATGTAGGAGGAATCTAGGCTGGGGGACAAGCATCCAAACCACTCCTGCCTGAACTAATGTAGGAGGAATCTAGGCTGGGGGACAAGCATCCAAACCACTCCTGCTTGAACTAATGTAGGAGGAATCTAGGCTGGGGACAAGCATCCAAACCACTCCTGCCTGAACTAATGGAGGAGGAATCTAGGCTGGGGGACAAGCATCCAAACCACTCCTGCCTGAACTAATGTAGGAGGAATCTAGGCTGGGGACAAGCATCCAAACCACTCCTGCTTGAACTAATGGAGGAGGAATCTAGGCTGGGGACAAGCGTCCAAACCACTCCTGCTTGAACTAATGGAGGAGGAATCTAGGCTGGGGACAAGCGTCCAAACCACTCCTGCTTGAACTAATGTAGGAGGAATCTAGGCTGGGGGACAAGCATCCAAACCACTCCTGCCTGAACTAATGTAGGAGGAATCTAGGCTGGGGGACAAGCATCCAAACCACTCCTGCTTGAACTAATGGAGGAGGAATCTAGGCTGGGGACAAGCATCCAAACCACTCCTGCCTGAACTAATGTAGGAGGAATCTAGGCTGGGGGACAAGCATCCAAACCACTCCTGCTTGAACTAATGGAGGAGGAATCTAGGCTGGGGACAAGCATCCAAACCACTCCTGCCTGAACTAATGGAGGAGGAATCTAGGCTGGGGACAAGCGTCCAAACCACTCCTGCTTGAACTAATGTAGGAGGAATCTAGGCTGGGGGACAAGCGTCCAAAACACTCCTGCCTGAACTAATGTAGGAGGAATCTAGGCTGGGGACAAGCATCCAAACCACTCCTGCCTGAACTAATGTAGGAGGAATCTAGGCTGGGGGACAAGCGTCCAAACCACTCCTGCCTGAACTAATGTAGGAGGAATCTAGGCTGGGGACAAGCATCCAAACCACTCCTGCTTGAACTAATGTAGGAGGAATCTAGGCTGGGGGACAAGCGTCCAAACCACTCCTGCCTGAACTAGTGGAGGAGGAATCTAGGCTGGGGGACAAGCGTCCAAACCACTCCTGCCTGAACTAATGTAGGAGGAATCTAGGCTGGGGACAAGCATCCAAACCACTCCTGCCTGAACTAATGTAGGAGGAATCTAGGCTGGGGGACAAGCGTCCAAAACACTCCTGCTTGAACTAATGTAGGAGGAATCTAGGCTGGGGGACAAGCGTCCAAACCACTCCTGCTTGAACTAGTGGAGGAGGAATCTAGGCTGGGGGACAAGCGTCCAAAACACTCCTGCCTGAACTATCCAGCAAATATTCAAACATCAAATATTCTCTCTTTTCGTGCAAAATTATTGATTGAGATAATAAAAAGAACATTGAGTTGTGGATTGTAATTGTTAAGGGAAATACTCTGTGGTTTTTGAGAAATGGGAATCCAATTTATAATAAGTTGTGGAGTGCAAATAGAATTGTGCTGCTGGTTGAGCACAAGGGACATGGGAAATGGAATGGCAACAAGCCTACTAAGTGAACTGCTCTTTACCAGGATTATTATCCAAAAGAGAAGTGAGTAGTAGGTTACGCCCCAAATGGCACTCTATTCCCTATATAGTGCACTACTTTTGACCAGGGCCCATAGGAAAATAGGGTGCCATTTGGGACACTTGCATAGTCCGCTGCCTCCAGTCCAGTTACCAAAACGACCAGACGTAGTCAGCTGCCTCCAGTCCAGTTACCAAAATTGTGTCCTTGTTCAGGCATGGCTGTTCATTGTGTTAACAGTTCGCACAGACCGATGGCCTTCTGAAGCCAGCTATAAATATCCTAGCATTTCTGGCCCAAAATACACATGAGCTAGTGCAAATGGATACGCTGGTTCCCACACAATAGTCCTAGTAGCAATGTATGAGAAGTTGAGGTAATTACTGGGTTATTACGCTATAGGCTCAAGCTTTTCCAATGGACTACACATTTGTGAGTGAACTGGATGTTAGCTGTCTCTCTCAATGGCTATGTACTGAACAGTAAGCTGCTTTCAGGAAGTCTCTTCCTGCGTTCCCTCAGTGCTTTTATTTGATATAGCCAAGTCTTAATGGTCTCTCAGACATCCCATTTGCAGAGTGGACATTCTGTACTTCACCCTTTGAAGTCAGGTGGTTATCTCCCACAGCCACAACCTGGGACAATGTGTTTCCCTCAAAGGAGATTTGAGACCAGCTACAGGAGAGAGAGACAGCCTCGGGCTACAGGGTCAATGATTCTCTGGGGGCTACAGGAAGCTGCGGGGAAGGGGACTGTTGCTGTTCTAATGAGCTGCTAATTGATATCCAACAGTACACAGAACACCCCATTTAGAATCTCACTGGGAATTCCATGGAAGAGAAAATATCCCTTTTTGAAGAGGAACACCCTAGGAGTCCCTTGGCATGCATGTTTTACTTTAGTGAGTGGGTTTTTGACGCTATACAATGCGATACTGTCAGTTCTGTATTTCCACTGTGAGGACAGAACTATAGGAGAGAGTACTCCATGTGAATCCATCTTTATTGTTACTAACAGGTCTCTAATGCGATCCATTTCAATCACATTTATTTTATAAAGCCCTTTTTACATGCGCATTTGTCAAAGTCCTTTGTGTTGTTGAGGTTGTTTGCGTTGAGAGTGGGACACACTGTGGATTAGTTAGTGCCCTGGCAAACACCTCTAGTAATAAAACTTGTTGCTTGGCCAGTAGAACTTGTACTTGTTGATGTAGGCACTGGTCACTCAAGCATCCCATCTCAGTGAAGACAAGCAATAGGTTGAGGAGCAGGAAAAACCTGGAGCATTGCCTCATGTTCTTCAGGAGAAGTCAGACATATAGGCGACGTTGGAAATCTGATTACAGTCCTGACTTAGAGAGTAATGGGAAAAGCGGCTCGCTTGCCTTGCACTCAGGCTTCTGCTCCATTCAAAGGAAGCCATTCTTATTTCCCTTGAGTGTGCTGTAGTTAAGCCACAAAGCAGATCTGAACCGACAAACTACCCTGTTTCGGCTGTTTAGGAGATATAACAAAGTGTTGGAAGGAGATGCTGATAGACAATAGCTGGAATAATTGCCCTGTTCTAAAGCATCTATTATACCTACTCCCCATGCAACATTTTCAGATTAAAGTTTTTGTCTGCACCTTGGGGCAACCCCTGTGGAGTTGAATGTCTTTGTGTTTCTGTTATTATAGAGAATGAGAGCAGGAGTCGGTTAGGGAGTCCCCAAGCTTCCAACAGTGCACAGAGCTATGTCAACCACTTTATCCGAGAACCTACAGTACCAGTCAAAAGTTTGGACACTCCTACTCATTCAAGAGGTTTTATTTTTACTATTTTCTACGTTGTAGAATAATAGTGAAGACGTCAAAAATATGAAATAACACATATGGAATCATGTATTAACCAAAAATATATTTGGGATTCTTCAAAGTAGCCACCCTTTGCCTTGATGACAGCTTTGCACACTTGGAATTCTTTCAACCAGCTTCACCTGGAATGTTTTTCCAGAGCACTTGTGGGCTGCTTTTCCTTCACTCTGCGGTTCAACTCAATTGGGTTGAGGTTAGGTGATTGGAGGCCAGGTCATCTGATGCAACACTTCATCACTCTCCTTGGTCAAATAGCCCTTACACAACCTGGAGGTGTGTTGGATCATTGTCCTGTTGAAAAACAAATGATATTCCCACTAAGCGCAAACCAGATGGGATGGCGTATCGTTGCAGAATGCTGTGGTAGCCACGCGGGTTAAGTGTGCCTTGAATTCGAAATAAATTTATCACAGACAGTGTCACCAGAAAAGCTCCCCCACACCATCACACCTCCTCCTCCATGCATCACAGTGGGAACCACATGCAGAGATCATCCGTTCACCTATTCTGCGTGTCACAAAGACACGGCGGTTGGAACCAAAAATCTCAAATTTGTACTCATCAGAACAAAGGACAGATTTCCACCAGTCTAATGTCCATTGCTCATGTTTCTTGGCCCAAGCAAGTCTCTTCTTATTGGTGTCCTTTGGTAGTGGTTTCTTTGCAGCAATTTGAACATGAAGGCCTGATTCACGCAGTCTCCTCTAAACAGTTGATGTTGAGATGTCTGTTACTTGAACTCTGAAGTATTTATTTGGGCTGCAATTTGAGGCTGGTGACTCTAATGAAATTATCCTCTGCAGCAGAGGTAATTCTGGGTCTTCCTTTCCTGTGGTGGTCCTCATGAGAGCCCGTTTCATCACAGCGCTTGATGGTTTTTGCGACTGCACTTAAACTTTTAAAGTTCTTAATTTTCTGCATTGACTGACCTTCATGTCATAAAGTAATGATGGACTGTCATTTCTCTTTGCTTATTTGAGCTGTTCTTGCTATTAATATGGACCTGTTTTTTTTTTTTTTTACCAAATTGGGCTATCTTCTGTATACCACCCCTACCTTGTCACAACACATTTTTGCCTCAAATGCATTAAGGAAATAAATTACACAAATTAACTTAAAAAGGCACACCTGTTAATTAAAATGCATTCCAGGTGAAGCTGGTTGAGAGAATGCCAAAAGTGTGCAAAGCTGGCATCAAGGAAAAGGGTGGCTACATTGAAAAATCTCATTTTGATTTATTTAACACTTTTTTGGCTTCTGCATGATTCCATGTGTTATTTCATAGTTTGTTTTCTATTATTCTATAAGGTAGAAAATGAAGAAAAACCCTTGAATTAGGCGTGTTCAAACTGCCATTATAGAACCTATTTCAAACGGCTGTTAGAGTCAATGGGCACCACAATGGTTTTCTCAAGTTGAGCAGCAATATATTTTAGCCCACATTTAAAGCCAGACAGAAAATCTAAATCAAATCAGGCAGTTTACCTTGTTGTTGGGCACAGGGACTATAGTGGTCTGCTTGAAACATGTAGGTATTACAGACTCGGTCAGGGACAGTTGAAAATGTCAGTGAACACACTTGCCAGTTGGTTAGCGCATGTTCGGAGTACACGTCCTGGTAATCCGTCTGGTCCTGCGGCCTTGTGAATGTTGACCTGGTTAAAGGTATTACTCACATCGGCTACGGAGAGCGTGATCACACATTCGTCAAGAACAACTGATGCTCTCATGTATGCTTCAGTGTTGTTTGCCTCGAAACGAGCATGGAAGTGATTTAGTTCGTCTGGTAGGCTCGTGTGACTGGGAAGCTTGCGGCTGTGCTTCCCTTAAGTCCGTAATAGTTTGCAAGCCCTGCCACATCCGAAGAGCATCGAAGCCGGTGTAGTAGGATTCAATCTTAGTCCTAATTTGATGCTTTGCCTGTTTGATGGTTCGTCGGAGGGCATAGCGGGATTTCTTATAAGCGTCCGGTTTAGAGTCCCGCCCCTTGAAAGAGGCAACTCTACCCTTTAGCTCAGTGCGGATGCCTGTAATCCATGGCTTCTGGTATATACGTATGGGCACTGTGGGGACAACGTCATCGATGCACTTATTGATGAAGCCAGTGACTGATGTGGTGTACTCCTCAATGCCATCAAAAGAATCCTGGAACATATTCCAGTCTTTGCTAGCAAAACAATCCTGTAGCTTAGCATCTGCATCATCTGACCACTTCCATATTGAGCGAGTCACTGTCACTTCCTGCTTTAGTTTTTGCTTGTAATCAGGAGGATAGAGTTATGGTCAGATTTGTCAAATGGAGGTTAAGGGAGAGCTTTCTGTGTCTCTGTGTGTGGATTAAAGGTGGTCTAAAGTTTTTGATTTTTTTCTTCCTCTGGTTGCACATGAACATGCTGGTAGAAATTAGGTAAAACGTATGCTTCCCTGCATTAAAGCCCCTGTCCACTGCCTCTGAATGACCATATTCTTGTTTGCTTTTGGCCTTATACAGCTCGTTGAGTGTGGTCTTAGTGCCAGCATCGGTTTGTGGTGGTAAATAGACAGCTACAAAAAATATAGATAAACTTTCTTGGTAAATAGTGTGGTCTACAGCTTATCATGAGATACTCTACCTCAGGCGGTCAAAACCTCGAGACATCCTTAATATTAGATTTCGTGCACTAGCTGTTATTGACAAATAGACACAGACCGCCACCCCTTGTCTTACCAGAGATAGCTGTTCTATCTTGCTAATGCACAGAAAACCCAGCCAGCTGTATGTTATCCATGTTGTCGTTCAGCCACAACTCGGTGAAACACAAGATATTACAGTTAATGTCTCGTTGGTAGGATAGTCTTGATCGAAGCGCATCCATTTTATTATCCAATGATTGCTTGTTGGCTAATAGGACTAATGGTAGAGGAGGATTACGCACTTGCCATCGGATTCTTACAAGGCACCCCAACCTGCGTCCCCGATATCTCAACCTGCGTCCCCGATATGTCTCTTCATGCGAATGACGGACCTTGTCGGGTGTCTGAAGTAAATCCTTCGTGTCCGACTCGTTAAAGAAGAAATATTAGTCCAGTTTGAGGCGCTACTAAGGCATAAGAAAGAGCTGTATAATGACATTTGGAAGAGTTGTATAAATAGTAGGCTTGGGCGGTATCGTCATACCGACCTTGTACCGGGATATTCGGTAATACTGGCACTGGACACAAACCCCACTGTACTTGTAAAATCCCATAGAGAATAACTAAATGTGAACGATCGCATTGATAATGTATACAATCTCTGACCTAAACTATTTCCAGGACAGACATCCCAGCTCATAAAGTTATACAAGTACCTAAAAAATGCTACACAGTTTGCTGCATGTACAGCAAAGCTCTTGATCCAGGAGGGGATTATCTGTTGTTACCAAGAAAAGCTTGATTTTGGAAGAAGCTAACAACTTAGCTAAATAGCTACTAAATTAGCAAACCGAATGCACAACTGCAGAGCATTTAGCATATTTTAGACAGTTAATTTAATAGCTTTAAGATATCTAGCTGAAAAACATATAGTTATGAATTTCATACTATAACTAGATCACCTGGTGTGTGTGCTGCACAACAGTGATTCACAAGGTTCCGGTCTTTCGTCATTGTGTGCTTGTAAACAAACACCTCACTGAGTGGGGACTATCAGTAAGCTTCATAATGAAAAATTGTGTTGACGGTATTGAAAAAACAGCCCGTGGCCATCTCCAAATAATTCAGTATACGGTATACCGCCCAAGCCTAATAAAGACATTAGGAAGAGCTGTATAAAGATATTAGAAAGAGCTTGTCGGGAAGTGTACGGTGTGTCCAACTACACAAGTGGCAATGAGTACAAGTTTCAGATGCTTTTACTTTGTCTTACGGCTCTTACTTGCTAAGATTTTAGTGTCTCTGGAGTTTTGGGCCACAAAGCCGTTGAGGCAAGAGGGTGATTAAAGATGGTGGCCACCTGTAGTCTCAGGCGGTGGCGCGGCTTCACTTGAAGAGTCCGTAACTCTCCTTCTGAGGAGTCTGTAGACGGCGAGAGAAACACAGTGGAAGAGTAGGCATGCTGTGTCTTCCTAACTGCTCCCATTGAGTGAGGTCTAACCTGCACTCTTGTGCCAGTCAGTTGATTAGGGAATGCCTTGCAGGTGTGCTGATTAGTAATCCTGCACAGGTGTGTTGGGTGAGCAGCGCTGTGGTGCTGTCTTCGGCTGGCCTGGTGCTGAACTGAGTGCTGCTGTCCACTGTGTTGCAGTCCATGGTGCTGAAGTGAGTGCACCTGTCTCCTGTGCGGAGGTAGGTGGCTCTGTCCATGTTGCTGAACTGGGCATTCTTCAGCCACAGTTAGGCATGGGCATTTCACGGTGCCACAGAGCTGTATAAAGGCGTTAGGGGGAGCTGTATAAAGGCGTTAGGGGGAGCTGTATAAAGGCGTTAGGGGGAGCTGTATAAAGGCGTTAGGGGGAGCTGTATAAAGGCGTTAGGGGGAGCTGTATAAAGGCGTTAGGGGGAGCTGTATAAAGGCGTTAGGGGGAGCTGTATAAAGGCGTTAGGGGGAGCTGTATATAGGCGTTAGGGGGAGCTGTATATAGGCGTTAGGGGGAGCTGTATATAGGCGTTAGGGGGAGCTGTATATAGGCGTTAGGGGGAGCTGTATATAGGCGTTAGGGGGAGCTGTATATAGGCGTTAGGGGGAGCTGTATATAGGCGTTAGGGGGAGCTGTATATAGGCGTTAGGGGGAGCTGTATAAAGGCGTTAGGGGGAGCTGTATAAAGGCGTTAGGGGGAGCTGTATAAAGGCGTTAGGGGGAGCTGTATAAAGGCGTTAGGGGGAGCTGTATAAAGGCGTTAGGGGGAGCTGTATAAAGGCGTTAGGGGGAGCTGTATAAAGGCGTTAGGGGGAGCTGTATAAAGGCGTTAGGGGGAGCTGTATATAGGCGTTAGGGGGAGCTGTATAAAGGCGTTAGGGGGAGCTGTATAAAGGCGTTAGGGGGAGCTGTATAAAGGCGTTAGGGGGAGCTGTATAAAGGCGTTAGGGGGAGCTGTATATAGGCGTTAGGGGGAGCTGTATATAGGCGTTAGGGGGAGCTGTATATAGGCGTTAGGGGGAGCTGTATATAGGCGTTAGGGGGAGCTGTGAGACAAAGGCGTTAGGGGGAGCTGTGAGACAAAGGCGTTAGGGGGAGCTGTGAGACAAAGGCGTTAGGGGGAGCTGTTTAAAGGCGTTAGGGGGAGCTGTGAGACATAAAGGCGAGAGCAGAATAGCGGAAGAGAGGAGAGGCAGGATGTGAATACACATTTACCTCAGCAATTTATCAATGAAATGGAGACACTAAGTGTCATTCTGGGATACAGATGAATGCAGTAATTTATACAGAAATCATACCGTATGAACAGAATTGAATGATAGCCTGTAATATCAGCACTTTAAAACAGTGATTTAAAACATTTGGATACATTACATAGACTTGTTGTGAAACAGGACTGTGGTAGTCTAATATCAGCTGATCTGTATGGATGAAGACAGAGGTTTTCATCTACTTCCTCGTCTCCTTTCTAATCAGCATGTGGCCAATGGGACCTGGGGGACAGGTGACCTGCCTCACCCGACTCCTGTCTAGTGCCTGACCCCTAGTCTTCCTGTGTGTCTAGACTGGTGTATCAACCTCAGGGGATATCCCCCTCTTTCTCCCACCCATAAATCGTTGCTTTGACATTTATTTTAACTCTAATCACTGCCCTCTCAGCTAGTGTACTCATGAGAGGGCAACACAGACCACATCTAGGCTGTATGTTTTGTTATGTAATAAGGTGTTTCATGACAAAGACCATAATGTTTCCAGTTTACATCTCACTTCTACACATATATCTCAGAATGATGCTAGACACTTGTTCAGACACATCCAAAACATTTGTTCAAATACATTAGTTGTAGAGCCAATAACTCATGCATGAAAACTCATAGATAAAGCACTACAAAATGTTCCCTGCAGGAGTAAAAATGTACAAATAATTAGGAAATCTGATAATTACGAGTCCATGTGACACCCTTGAGGAAATCTAATTATTGTGACTCAGACAGTTAGTCTGAAGAAGCCTATTGTACGCCAGTGGCATTCTATCCTCACGAATGCAATTTTTTTGTCCTAAATGGCACCCTATTCCCTATGGGCCCTGGTCAAAAGTAGTGTACTATATAATGAATAGGGTGCCATTTGGGATGCATCCCAAATCTAATTTTGGCCTGTGTTTTGAAGTGGGCGCAAAGCAGACAGACAACTGCATTGGGTAGTGGACTAGACTGGAGGAGCTCAGTGGTGAGCTATGGTGAAGAAGGGGCTCTCTGAAGCCAGACTGAGTTGAAATTCAATTTGGGATGTTGGCAATGTTTCCTTAAGTCAGTTTTGATGAAATCTTAGCTGCTGACTGATCTCTGGGTAAACAAATACCTCTGTCAGTTCTTAAACTTCTGAAATCCCTTCTTCTGTGCTCCTATAATTATTTGTAAATAAATAATTTATATTTATCACTGCATTATTCATGTTGTGCTTTTCTTTTGTTCTCTGTCTGTTCAACATCAATTGAGGCTTGTACCTTTTTTCAAGTGATCATGTTTAGGTCATCCTGTGCTCTCACAGAAACCAAACAAAGACAGTGCAACTTGACAAGCAGAATGTTGTCAAACAGTTGTCTGTCTGTCTCTGTCTGTCTTTCTAGCTCTCTGTTGTAATGTCATAATGAGTACAGTTACATGCACAAAACTGAATGTAGGCGTCTTAGAAGTAGTTTATGACTATATGACTATATGTCCGAACTCGGAATCAAATATGCTTATTAGGGATTCACGATATATTGGTGAACGTATCGGAATCAGACGATATCGATGGGGTACCACAGGGTTCAATTCTCGGGCCGACTCTTTTCTCTGTATATATCAACAATGTCGCTCTTGCTGCGGGTGATTCCCTGATCCACCTCTACGCAGACGACACCATTCTGTATACATCTGGCCCTTCTTTGGACACTGTGTTAACTAACCTCCAAACGAGCTTCAATGCCATACAACTCTCCTTCCATGGCCTCCAACTGCTCTTAAATGCAAGTAAAACTAAATGCATGCTCTTCAACCGATCGCTGCCTGCACCCGCCCGCCCGACTAGCATCACTACTCTGGACGGTTCTGACTTAGAATATGTGGACAACTACAAATACCTAGGTGTCTGGCTAGACTGTAAACTCTCCTTCCAGACTCTTATTAAACATCTGCAATCCAAAATTAAATCTAGAATCGGCTTCCTATTTCGCAACAAAGCCTCCTTCACTCACGTCGCCAAACATACCCTAGTAAAACGGACTATCCTCGACTTTGGCGATGTCATTTACAAAATAGCTTCCAATACTCTACTCAGACTGCATCCAGTTTGCTATCACAGTGCCATCCGTTGTGCCACCAAAGCCCCTTATACCACCTACCACTGCAACCTGTATGCTCTAGTCGGCTGGCCCTCGCTACATATTCGTCGCCAGACCCACTGGCTCCAAGTCATCTATAAGTCTATGCTAGGTAAAGCTCTGCCTTATCTCAGCTCACTCGTAGAACACCCACCCGTAGAACGCGCTCCAGCAGCTATATCTCACTGGTCATCACCAAAGCCAACACCTATTTGGCCGCCTTTCCTTCCAGTTCTCTGCTGCCAATGACTGGAACGAATTGCAAAAATCGCTGAAGCTGGAGACTTATATTTCCCTCATTAACTTTAAACATCAGCTATCTGAGCAGCTAACCGATCGCTGCAGCTGTACTTAGCCCATCTGTAAATAGCCCACCCAATCTACCTACCTCATCCCCATATTGTTTTTATTTACTTTTCTGCTCTTTTGTACACCAGTATTTCTACTTGCACATCATCATCTACACATCTATCACTCCAGTGATAATTTGCTGAATTGTAATTACTCCGCTACTATGCCTATTTATTGCCTTACCTCCTAACACCATTTGCACACACTGTATATAGACTTTTTTTTCTATTGTGTTATTGACTGTACGCTTGTTTATTGCATGTGTAACTCTGTTGTTATTTGTGTCTCACTGCTTTGCTTTATCTTTGCCAGGTCGCAGTTGTAAATGAGAACTTGTTCTCAACTAGTCTACCTGGTTAAATAAAAGGTGAAATAATAAAATATATAAAAAAAGCTAAATAAAAAAGCTAAAAATGCCATAATCGGTATTGGCTGATGTCTAGTTTAACTCCCCGATGTGCAAAACCGATGTCAAAGCTGACGTGCATACCTATATAACGTAGGTACATGACGTAATGATGCCACGTAAAATGTTGCGCTATACGTGTGTAACCGATGTGAAATGGCTAGTTAGTTAGCGGTGGTGCGAGCTAATAGCGTTTCAATCGGGTGACTTCACTCGCTCTGAGACCTGAAGTAGTTGTTCCCCTTGCTCTGCAAGGGCCGCGGCTTTTGTGGCGCAATGGGTAACGATACTTCGTGGGTGTCAGTTGTTGATGTGTGCAGAGGGTCCCTGGTTCGGGCGAGGAGAGGAACGGAAGGGATACTGTTACACGTGCAACACAGCATTCCTAAACTAGCCCACAATGTCTGCTGTGTGGATCGAGCAGTTTACAAGTCGAGCAGTCATTTGAAAGAGTGAGTTGTCTCGCTGAAATTTTCTTAAAGGCGAAATCCATTAATGTCAATAATTTATTGCCCTTGACAATCAACCGTTCTCTGTCGTGTGTGTGATGTTGGCTTTCGCCGACTGGTCGAGCACCGGTACACACTACCAAGTGCGCTATTTTTCAGATGTTGCCCTACCGGAGTTGCACAGTAATAGCGTCACTGGTATTAGCTTCACGACATACTATGGAACGCCATTTGGATCTTTGCATGTCAAAAAAGATACAGTAGCACTGTCAAAGCTTTACAAAAAAGTCTGCTAACAAGCAAACACCGGCCACGAACGTTGTGTTCACAATACCACGTTGGTAATAAAGCATAATTTGTTTGACCGCAACTTCTGGGGTAGCTAGCTTTAGCTTGGAACCTAGCTAGCACCAATACATCCAGCCTGAAAACAATAACCAGTAGAACCTGCAGTCATTTTCATTATTCTTAGCAATGATTTAGGAATCCTTGTAAGTATTGTTCTTCGCCTATTGAAATTGAACTTCAGTTCATGAAAATAAATAACTAGTCAGCAACTTAGCTTTGGGCAACAGGGCTAACGTTATAAGCAGTCAGCTAGCTTCATCTGGCTAGTGAGGCTCAACCGCACTGTGTTATGTGTTGTGAAGCTAGCCACAAGGATTAGGCACAATAGTGGAATTTGCGGTTTGCCTTCAAAATGAAAGAATGTCATTGACAGTGATGCAAATTAATACAAATAGTAGAATTATGCCATACTTTTATTTTAAAGGCTAACCGCAAAGTACACTATTGTGGCTAATCCTTGTGGCTAGCTTCACATAGATTGGTCTGACCACCATTAATCAAATAACAACTGTCTCATAAATTATGGTTATTTTAGATGGTGACACCTAGCTATATAGTTAGCTAGCTACTGAAACAGATGTCGGGTTATTTGACATGTCAACTAGTGTTATTTGAGGTGTATCCTTTTTGACACGCAAAGACCCAAACGGCGTTCCATAGAAATCCTGGTTGAGAATGAAACGACTAAACAAATGAACAACGAAACAGCACATCAAGTAAGTGAAAGAAGTAGGTTTTGATTGTTTTACTGGTAATGGGGACATACGTAAATGCCAACAAAATACATTTTGTGTGTGTAACCTTTATTTAACTAGGCAAGTCCGTTAAGAACAAATTCTTATTTACAATGACGGCTCAGACGACGCTGGGACAATTGTGCGCCGCACTATGGGACTCCCAATCACGGCCGGATGTGATACAGCCTGGATTCAAACCAGGGACTGTAGTGGCGCCTCTTGCACTGAGATGCAGTGCCTTAGACCGCTGCGTGTGTGTGTGTGTGTGTTAACTATTTAACTGTACTAGAATGCTTAAAAGGCCACTAAAATTGTAAATATTGGTTATCGGTATCAGGGTTTTTTTTGGCAAGGGAAATATCGGTATCGGCCAAAAATGTAATATCAGTGCATTGCTAATGCTTATTATTTTGATTGGCAATTTTCTTCATTTATCAGAGTGCCATCAGGTATCCTGATTTCAGATGTGTCTATGTAAACAGGATTATTAGTGAAATAATAATTCTTGGAAAGCATGTAAACGTTTTAATCGAACTTTACTGAACCAAAATATAAATGCAATATGTAAAGTATTGGTCCCATGTTTCATGAGCTGAAATAATTTCAAAAAAATGTTGTTCACAAATTTGTTTACATCCCTGTTAGTGAGCATTTCTCCTTTGCCAAGATAATCCATCCACCTGACAGGTGTGGCATATCAAGAACAGCATGATCATTACACAGGCCACTCTAAAATGTGTCATTTTGTCACACAACACAATGCCACAGATGTCTCAAGTTGAGGGAGTGCGCAATTGTCATGCTGACTGCAGGAATGTCCACCAGAGCTGTTGCCAAGGAATTGAATGTTAATTTCTCCACCATAAGTCGCCTCCACGTCGTTTTAGAAAATGTGGCAGTACATCCAACCGGCCTCACATCCGTCTTCTTCACCTGCGGAATCATATGAGACCAGCCACCCGGACAGCTAATGAAAATCTGGGTTTGCACAACCAAAGAATTTCTGCAAAAACCGTCTCAAGCTCATCGGCGTGCTCGTTGTCCTCACCAGGGTCTAGACCTGACTGTAGTTCTGCATCATAACCGACTTCAGTGGGCAAATGCAAATGCTCACTACTGGCATGCTGGAGAAGTCTGTTCTTGACGGATGAATCACGGTTTAAACTGTATGATGGCAGACAGCGTGTATGGCCTTATGAGGGCGAGCAGTTTGCTGATATCAACATTGTGAACAGAGTGCCCCATGGTGGCTGTGGGGTTATGGTATGGGCAGGCATAAGCTACGGACAACAAACACAATTGCATTTTATCAATGGCAATTTGAATGCACAGAGATACCGTGACGAGATCCATTCATCTGCTGCCATCACCTCATGTTTCAGCATGATGAGGCACGGCCCCATGTTGCAAGGATCTGTAAACAATTCCTGGAAGATGAAAATGTCCCAGTTCTTCCATGGCCTGCATACTCAGACATGTCACTCATTAAGCATGTTTCGGATGCTCTGGATCGACGTGTACGACAGCATGTTCCAGATCCCGCCAATATCCAGCAACTTCGCACAGCCATTGAAGAGGATTGGGACAACAGTCCACAATCAACAGCCTGGTCAACTCTATGCGAAGGAGAAGTGTCGCGCTGCATGAGGAAAATGGTGGTCACACCAGAGACTGACTGGTTCTCTGATCCATGCCCCTACCCTTTTTTTAGGGTATCTGTGACCAACCGATGCGTATCTGTACTCCCAGTCATGTGAAATCCATAGATTCGGGCCTAATGAATTTATTTAAATTGACTGATTTCATTATATGAACTGTAACTCAGTAAAATCTTGTTTTATATTTTTGTTCAGTGTACATCACAGTTCTTGGTGCAACACTATGTTTGCATCTAAAATGGTACCCTATTCCCCCATAGGGATCTAGTCAAAAGTAGTGCACTATATATTGAATAGGGTGCCATCTGGGATGCACCCTATGTCAGTCCACCCACAGTTTTCCATTAAGACGCGGGATCTTGCCTGCCTGCGAACACTTTGACAACAGACTCTTTCAGACATCCCACACTACAATGCAGACTGAGTAACTGCACCATTACATTAAATACTGTTGTGGTTTCTGAAGGCTAGATTATTCTCTGTCATGTATCACCACCTGTGGATTTGTATGCCGTTGAACATTCTTTTCCACTGTGTGACAATAATTCTCCCTCTCTCCCCCCTCTTTCTCTCTCTCCCCCCTCTCTCTTTCTCTCTCTCTACATCTTTCCATAGTTGTTACGAATCCCTTTGGCCCAGCGGTCTAGGGGGGATGGATACGAGACCCGTAACATAAATCATGCAAATTATAATCGTGACAAGTAACAGTGAGAACCAAAAACCACAGACAACTGAAATCTACCGTCAAACTCAAAAGGTTTATTTTAAACACACGGTAAAGGGTTGTGAGAAAAGGGGCTGAGCTGGACCCAAGCAAAGAAACAATCAAAAACACCCCTAAGCTAGACTAGCCTATTTCAAGAACAGTTAGCTAACTAACCAAAAATACAGAGGGTGGTCCGCCCAGTTCTAACTAGGGTACTTAGACACAGTATTCCTACGGGTAATGTATGCCCATGGGCGACTTGTCTTGGTACCCCCTTTTCCCACCAAACAAACAGTCAAACAACACTCACAGGATTACCGGACAAATGTGACATGCAGTTGCAAAAACAAAAGAGATCAATACAGAGATAGCGACACACAGAGAGATTGCGAGAATGAACACAAAGCTTGATCTCAGAGTGAGAATGAGCTTGCGAGATAATGAGCTGGGGAGAAAACAACTGACTGGGTTTTTAAACCAAGGAAAGGGGCTGTGATTGGGTGAGGAAAGGGGAGCAGGTGTCTTCTGATTGGGGACTGGTTGATGACTGATTGGGGAGTGATGATTGTCACCTGTGAGGGGAGAAGGAGAGACAAGAAACACACATACAGGATACACACACAGGATACCTGTATCTGTAACAATAGTGTTTAATCCTCCTTGTATGGGTTTCCCTCCATAGAGAGCTGTGCTGGGTGTCTGCCCCCTTTGTAGTGGGATCAGGATCAGGACTATGGTTGATGTTCATCATAGAGACATGTAGCACCTCACTGCCTCACTGCCTCAGTATCTGGACACCTGGACACCTCCGAACACCTGCCTAGCCTGTTGTCTACTCATGGTGAGTCATCATCTTTCAGGTTTCACACATCTAAGACTACACCTGTCTGGCTGGCTTTACAGTCATTTAGGTCTAACCGATGTTACTCATGCTCAGCAGCTCTCTACAGAAACAGGCTGTTAGTGTAAAAGAGAATGTGTTCTCAATGACATACCTGGTTTAAAAAAGGCAAGCACAAAGTGTTCAGAGGTGTTCAATAAGCTGTACCTGTTTTGGCATATACTGAATGAATAGCGGTTCTGTCAGTCAGGGAATGTATTTAGAGGGTATAATGTAGCTAGCTTTAACTGAATACTGTGCTTTTCTAATCAGGGTGGAACACGTAGTGCAAGCTTTGAGCTTGGTTAGCCCTTTAGCAGTGATGTTTGCAAATTAGTTTTTTTTTCCATAGGAGACTAGTAAGGATACAGCCCTTGTAGTAATGTCTAGCAACTACCCAGTTTTATTTGGTAGTGAGAGGAGGTTGGGAGCCACTGCCTCAGAATAGATTTGATGTTGTTTACCAAGGAAGAGATGGAGAGCCCATCAGCAAAGAATAATAATGTATTCTTCTATTGTCCTTTTTTCAAAGGCTTGTCATCAAAGACCAGCAGTGGGAGATAGGCAGCTTCTCACAAAAGAAATGAATATCACTATAAAAAAATGGGCTATTATTTCGGAAAGAAGTACTGAGTGCTGATCGATGTGTCTGCTTGGGGGCCTCATGTAATTATTCTGCAACTGCCCAGCCATGAAATTGCTGTTTGGCTTCGAAGTGCAAAACTGTGTATGTGACCGATAAACTTTGATATGATTTGAAATGGACCCAAAATAATTTAGTGAGTACAAGTTTGAGTGTGCAAGGCCTTCTGAGAGAGGGAGAGTGATAAAGTGAGACAAAGAAGGGGAGCGAGCGAGAGAGAAATATAGAAAGACTGAGAAGGCGATTGCCGGGGAGTGAGGGGGGGTGATGGGGTCTTCCTGAGGCAAATATCTACACAACTGGCGGCCTAGCTGAAAGCCAGTTATCTAAACTGGTAGTAATCATGGTCGAATTTCCGACTGGGGGCCCGGGGCCCCGATTTGATTTTGTTAGTCACTCTCACTCAGATATCATATTTATAAACTGCAAACATTTCTCTCCAGCCTATGGCAACATGTAGAATTGCAGGAAATTATTTATAAAATTGCATGATCTTCTCTCCGCCCCATGGCAAAATGTGGAGAATTGCTTTTTCTCTCCGCTGTCAAGAGGGGGGCCGCTGAAATGTTTTGCTCTCAAGGTGGTGTGGCCCCCCCAACACAATTTCACTTAGGGCCCCCAAAAGGCTACCAAATAAGGTTGGAGTCAAGAAGAAAAGTCTCTGCCAGTAGTTTTTCTCTGTGAGAAGGAAAGTTACCAGTACCAGGCTTTAAAGTAGCCTCTACAGTTTCTGCTCTGATGCGTCATGACTGGGCCGTGTGTGTCTGACTCAGTAGTGCAACGTTATGACTGGGCCGTGTGTGTGTGTGTGTTGTTTTGAACAGTGTCTGCCTCTGTCTGAATAGCTTCTGACAGCTGTTTAAGGGGTGTAGAGCTGTTGCCGTGGTGCCACTGCAGAGCCGTATCCGTAGTGACAGAAGCCTGGCACACATGGTACGCTGCTACGCAGTGTTGCCCCCAAGACATACTGCAGCAGAGCAGCAAATGGAGTGGAAGCGTAGGCCCATTAAACCGTAGCTCTCCTCAGAGAGGTGACAGAGGCCAACAGCTCCCCCCTCTGTCTCTCGCCTTCTCTCTCTCTGTCGCTCTCTCTCTCACCTTCTCTCTCTCTCTCTCTCTCTCGCCTTAACTCCTCTCCTCTCTCTCCTGCTCTCGCTCTCTCGCTCTCTGGGCTTGCCTCGCACGGCTCTCATTCCTTCACAGGAAAGCGCTGACACAACTTTTGTCTGACTAAATGTCTTCTGACCCTGTGACACTGGCTCTTTTGTTCCTTGTGAGATTATGGGGCCACAGGGCAGACTACAACAACGGAAACACTGTTAGACAGTGTTCTGGAGGTAGTAGAAATTAAAGCTATGGATTGTTCAAAATGTAGTAAATGACATGGAGGTCACTCTGAGGAATGGCTTTTTTGTTTATCAACCACTTTCAAAATGTTCTCTGCAGTGATGTGCATTGTGCTTTTTGACATCAAAGCAAATGGGTAATGTCAAAACCTGCAAGAGTTAACCACTCTGCCACTGTTCTGTAAAAGGCGGTAGGTGTCGATGTTGGCCTGTAAAGCATGGGCTTGGTGAATGACTCTTAATTGTCTTTGTCAATGTGAATGATTCCAATCAGCACTTGAGAATGTATCTACTTTTGTGAATACCAGTTATTTAGATACTGGACACTACTGCTTGCTGCTCAGCTATAGAGAGAATGAAGATGATGATGATACTGGACACTACTGCTTGCTGCTCAGCTATAGAGAGGATGAAGATGATGATGATACTGGACACTACTGCTTGCTGCTCAGCTATAGAGAGGATGAAGATGATGATGATACTGGACACTACTGCTTGCTGCTCAGCTATAGAGAGGATGAAGATGATGATGATACTGGACACTACTGCTTGCTGCTCAGCTATAGAGAGGATGAAGATGATGATACTGGACACTACTGCTTGCTGCTCAGCTATAGAGAGGATGAAGATGATGATGATGATACTGGACACTACTGCTTGCTGCTCAGCTATAGAGAGAATGAAGATGATGATGATACTGGACACTACTGCTTGCTGCTCAGCTATAGAGAGGATGAAGATGATGATGATACTGGACACTACTGCTTGCTGCTCAGCTATAGAGAGGATGAAGATGATGATGATACTGGACACTAATGCTTGCTGCTCAGCTATAGAGAGGATGAAGATGATGATAATACTGGACACTACTGCTTGCTGCTCAGCTATAGAGAGGATGAAGATGATGATGATGATACTGGACACTACTGCTTGCTGCTCAGCTATAGAGAGGATGAAGATGATGATGATGATACTGGACACTACTGCTTGCTGCTCAGCTATAGAGAGGATGAAGATGATGATGATACTGGACACTACTGCTTGCTGCTCAGCTATAGAGAGAATGAAGATGATGATGATACTGGACACTACTGCTTGCTGCTCAGCTATAGAGAGAATGAAGATGATGATGATGATGATGATGATGATGATGATGATACTGGACACTACTGCTTGCTGCTCAGCTATAGAGAGAATGAAGATGATGATGATGATGATACTGGACACTACTGCTTGCTGCTCAGCTATAGAGAGAATGAAGATGATGATGATACTGGACACTACTGCTTGCTGCTCAGCTATAGAGAGGATGAAGATGATGACTTTTGCCAGGTTGGTGCATGGGATCTTAGGAACAGCGTTCATCCCTGTTGGTGGGAGTGTGTGGAGCGTATATGATGATTGTATGTGAGTGTGTGTGTGCGTGTACCGTACGTAGAGTCAGTGTGTGTGTGTGTGTGTGTGTGTGTGTGTGTGTGTGTGTGTGTGTGTGTGTCAAATGCACTTCAAACTCACAAATGACAACCAGCGAAGGCTGACCCCAATTCGCAAGGAAGACAATCCAGTTGAGTTATGATGAACAGTGAACAGTCCTGCCCCTTACCTGGTCTTGTTTTATAGATGTAGTCCTTTTGATCTTTGCCTGTTTCATTCATCTGAGTTTGTAGTGACTTTGAGCTCAGTATGACTCGAGGCCACAAATCCCTTCAGATTAAAGATGGCGCTGGGACTTTTTCTCTCTCGCTCTTTTGTGACATGTCACGGTTGTTCAAATAATGTGATACTTCACTTGCATCATTGAGATCTGGTTATAATTCATGAAAGGATTCAAGGAATGGAAACCTTGTATGGCAGACAGTGTTTATATGTCTACTTTGCTCATTGTCATCTGCTATAGGAGGTGACAACTCTGGGAGTGTGGTGCCTGGAAAACAACTTCACTCAATGTCAACAAAACAAAGGAGATGATCGTGGACTTCAGGAAACAGCAGAGAGTGCACCCCTCTATCTACATTGACGGGACAGCAGTGGAGAAGGTGGAAAGCTTCAAGTTCCTTGGCGTACACATCACTGACAAACTGAAATGGACCACCCACACAGACAGTGTGGTGAAGAAGGCGCAACAGAGCTTCTTCAACCTCAGGAGGCTGAAGAAATTTGGCTTGTCACCTAAAACCCTCACAAACTTTTACAGATGCACAATTGAAAGCATCCTGTTGGGCTGTATCACCGCCTGTCACGGAAACTGCACCGCCCGCAACCGCAAGGCTCTCCAGAGGTTGGTACAGTCTGCCCAACAGACTTTAAAGAAAAGTGTGATAAATAAGAACGTATACCAATTTCATTTAAGGACCAAAAAACGGACAGCTGTGCCATATAAATTGCAAAATAGTTGGGAAGAGATTTTCGATGTACCTATTCCATGGCACATGGTTTATGAATTGATACACAAAACAACGCTGGATTCAAAACTTCTAATTTTTCAATTTAAATTACTATACAAAATTCTTGCAACCAATAGAATGTTATACAGTTATACAGTGGGGGGAAAAAGTATTTGATCCCCTGCTGATTTTGTACATTTGCCCACTGACAAAGAAAGGATCAGTCTATAATTTTAATGGTAGGTTTATTTGAACAGTGAGAGACAGAATAGCAACAAAAATATCCAGAAAACCGCATGTCAGAAATGTTATAAATTGATTTGCATTTTAATGAGGGAAATAAGTATTTGACCCCCCCTCTCAATCAGAAAGATTTCTGGCTCACAGGTGTCGTTTATACAGGTAACGAGCTGAGATTAGGAGCACACTCTTAAAGGGAGTGCTCCTAACCACAGCTTGTTACCTGTAAAAAAGACACCTGTCCACAGAAGCAATCAATCAATCAGATTCCAAACTCTCCACCATGGCCAAGACCAAAGAGCTCTCCAAGGATGTCAGGGACAAGATTGTAGACCTACACAAGGCTGGAATGGGCTACAAGACCATCGCCAAGCAGCTTGGTGAGAAGGTGACAACAGTTGGTGCGATTATTCGCAAATGGAAGAAACACAAAAGAACTGTCAATATCCCTCGGCCTGGGGCTCCATGAAAGATCTCACCTCGTGGAGTTGCAATGATCATGAGAATGGTGAGGAATCAGCCCAGAACTACACGGGAGGATATTGTCAATGATCTCAAGGCAGCTGGGACCATTGCCACCAAGAAAACAATTGGTAACACACTACGCCGTGAAGGACTGAAAACCTGCAGCGCCCGCAAGGTCCCCCTGCTCAAGAATACATATACATGCCCGTCTGAAGTTTGCCAATGAACATCTGAATGACTCGGAGGACAACTGGTTGAAAGTGTTGTGGTCAGATGAGACCAAAATGGAGCTCTTTGACATCAACTCAACTCGGCGTGTTTGGAGGAGGAGGAATGCTGCCTATGACACCAAGAACACCATCTCCACCATCAAACATGGAGGTGGAAACATTATGCTTTGGGGGTGTTTTTCTGCTAAGGGGACAGGACAACTTCACCTCATCAAAGGGATGATGGACGGGGCCATGTACCGTCAAATCTTGGGTGAGAACCTCCTTCCCTCAGCCAGGGCATTGAAAATGGGTCGTGGATGGGTATTCCAGCATGACAATGACCCAAAACACACGGCCAAGGCAACAAAGGAGTGGCTCAAGTAGAAGCACATTAAGGTCCTGGAGTGGCCTAGCCAGTCTCCAGACCTTAATCCCATAGAAAATCTGTGGAGGGAGCTGAAAGTTCGAGTTGCCAAACGTCAGCCTCGAAACCTTAATGACTTGGAGAAGATCTGCAAAGAGGAGTGGGACAAAATCCCTCCTGAGATGTGTGCAAACCTGGTGGCCAACTACAAGAAATGTCTGACCTCTGATCGCCAACAAGGGTTTTGCCACCAAGTACTAAGTCATGTTTTGCAGAGGGGTCAAATACTTATTTCCCTCATTTAAAATGCAAATAATTTTATAACATTTTTGACATGTGTTTTTCTGGATTTTTTAAATGTGTATTCTGTCTCTCACTGTTCAAATAAACCTGCTATTAAAATTATAGACTGATCATTTCTTCGTAAGTGTGCAAACGTACAAAATCAGCAGGGGATCAAATACTTTTTTCCCCCACTGTATATATGGGGGATACAATCTTCCCAGCTCTGCAGATTTTGCTGTGAGGAGGCAGAGTCATTAGATCATTTATTTTGGTATTGTCCATATGTAGCTTGTTTTTGGTCACAGGTCCAGGAATTGCTGAAGAATTGCAACATTTGCCTAGAACTAATGCTGCAGATAGCGGTACTGGGTGATTTGAAAAGCCATAGTCAATCAATCAATAATATAATAATTATTTTAGCAAAAAAAAATAAAAAATTTACAATCTGTAGTAGCTATGAGAATAGAAAGGTTCAGTACTTTTGTGAAGCATCACAGCACAGTTGAAAAATATATGGCAAAAAGAAATCCAAAATGGATGGTGTTAAGAGATAGATGGGAGCGGTTGAATGGAGCTGAATGGTGGGACTATTAACAAGATAACCAATGTAAAACATACGGGGTCTGTAAAATGTAGATATGTTGTGAAATAGCACAGTTACAAATAGAAATCAAACTGGATGGACATCAGAAATAGAGGAAGGACTAAAAACAAACAAAATATAACTATTGTAAAATAGATTGTGTATAAGATGTATAAACTGAAGGTAGAAGCCTAAGTGCTATTGTTTATTAGCTTACTCCAATTGGGGGAAGGGTTGTAGGGTTTGCAGGGAATAATAAAGGTAATTCAAAAAAAAGTATGTATATACAGTTGAAGTTTACATACACCTTAGCAAACTAAACTCAGTTTTTCACAATTCTTGACATTTAATCCCAGTAAAAATTCCCTGTCTTCAGTCAGTTAGGACCACCACTTTATTTTAAGAATGTGAAATGTCAGAATAATAGTAGAGAGAAGGATTTATTTCACCTTCTATTTCTTTCATCACATTCCCAGTGGGTCAGAAGTTTACATACTCAATTAATATTTGGTAACATTGCCTTTAAATTGTTTAACTTGGGTCAAACATTTCAGGTAGCCTTCCACAAGCTTCCCACAATAAGTTCGGTGAATTTTGTCCCATTCCTCCTGACAGAGCTGGTATAACTGAGTCAGGTTTGTAGGCCTCCTTGCTCGCACACGCTTTTTCAGTTCTGCCCACAAATTTTCTATAGGCTTGAGGTCAGGGCTTTGTGATGGTCACTCCAATACCTTGACTTTGTTGTCCTTAAGCCATTTTTTCACAACTTTGGTAGTATGCTTGGGGACATTGTCCATTTGGAAGACCCATTTGCGACCAAGCTTTAACTTCCTGACTGATGTCTTGAAATGTTGCTTCAATATATCCACATAATTTTTCTTCCTCATGATGCCATCTATTTTGTGAAGTGCACCAGTCCCTCCTGCAGCAAAGCACCCCCACAACATGATGCTGCCACCCTCGTGCTTCACGGTTGGGATGGTGTTCTTCGACTTGCAAGCGTCCTCCTTTTTCCTCCAAACAAAATGATGGTCATTATGGCCAAAAAGTTATATTTTTGTTTCATCAGACCAGAGGACATTTCTATAAAAAGTACGATCTTTGTCCCCATGTGCATTTGCAGACCGTAGTCTGGCTTTTTTATGGCGGTTTTGGAGCAGTGGCTTCTTCCTTGCTGAGCGGCCTTTCAGGTTATGTCGATATAGGACTCGTTTTACTGTGGATATAGATACTTTTGTACCTGTTTCCTCCATCATCTTCACAAGGTCCTTTGCTGTTGTTCTGGGATTGATTTGCACTTTTCGCACCAAAGTACGTTCATCTCTAGGAGACAGAACGCGTCTCCTTCCTGAGCGGTATGACGGCTGCGTGGTCCCATGGTGTTTATACTTGCGTACTATTGTTTGCACAGATGAACGTGGTACCTTCAGGTGTTTGGAAATTGCTCCCGAGGTCTACAATATTTTTTTCTGAGGTCTTGGCTGATTTCTTTTGATTTTCCCATGATGTCAAGCAAAGAAGCACTGAGTTTGAAGGTTGGCCTTGAAATACATCCACAAGTACACCTCCAATTGACTCAAATGATGTCAATTAGCCTATCAGAAGCTTCTAAAGCAATGACATCATTTTCTGGAATTTTCCAAGCTGTTTAAAGGCAGTCAACTTAGTGTATGTAAACTTCTGACCCACTGGAATTGTGATACAGTGAATTATCAGTGAAATTATGTCTGTAAACAATTGTTGGAAAAATGACTTGTGTCATGTACAAAGTAGATGTCCTAACCGACTTGCCAAAACTATAGTTTGTTAACAAGAAATGTGGAGTGGTTGAAAAACAAGTTTTAATGACTCCAACTTAAGTGTATGTAAACTTCCGACTTCAACTGTATGTGAATGTATATATGTATGCATATGTGCATGTACGTATATGCATATATATTTACCCCAAAAATATATGGGGGATTGGAAATGATACAGACAATTACATTGATGGAAGCACCTATCTTTCCGCAATATTAAGCTGATCCACCCCCCAAAAATAAATTGCAGTGCTGTATCTGGAACTGCATGTTGCAGAAATAGAATGAATAGAGCACACATAATTTCCTAATATATTTCGATCCATCTGACAGTGTATCTACACAATGCATTGATATCTGAACATTCTGCACTTTTCTATTCTCCTGAACAGGCCCCAGGCCAGATGTAAGTAGTCAAATCAAAGTGTTATTGTTGAAACACACTGTACCATCTTTAAAGGGATGGGTGGCTGCATTATTGATGTCATGTTAATCAGTTCTTTTGATTTGAACTGATTGTTTTGAGTTTTGTAGGCTAGGCTACCTATTTCATTTATGGATCAAGCCTTAGCAGTCATTTTGATCTTGTTCACAATGATCAGTGCTTTAGTTTATTATATTGCTGTCCAGCTGTTCTGAACTTGCGATTCACCCAACCGTCCACGTTTTTCTGTGAAATAACCTTTTGATTTGAAAAGTTTTGGTGTGGGTACTAGGCTATTTGATTTAATTTATATATTTTACAGCACTTTGTTTTCACTAATAAATATGTTGACATGGAACCAAATGATCTGTTTCAAGTCCTTTTTAAATAGGATAGATGGGCTATATGGTCTACTATGGTATAGGTAGAATATGGTAGTCTGCCTATGACCATCTTAAGTAGGCCTATAATTCCATTCAGTTTAGAGGAATTAAGCAAATGAGGTATTATCAGTCTGGTTAATCCGATCAATTCCAGTTGAGTTTGGAGAAATCCACCCGCGCTCGGCCTCGCCCCACCTGCTCAGCCAATCTACTGCGTTGCAGCCGTGGCATACTGTTTACTAAACATATGCGACGATGAGTAAATAGTATGCAGTTTAAATATATAGTACGCTCGTATGGGTATTCGGACACTGCCCATGTCTCTCACAAACTGTTTCCTAGATCTAGATAAATGCCTGAAAGTGACATGTATCATTTTGTCGATGTCCCAGGCCTTTTGTTGTGTAGATCCAGTTAAATGCCTCAATGCTAATGATCATATATTTAGACAAATGAAACTAACTGTTGTAGTTTTTAGTTCTTTATCAAATATTTGGCAGTCATCCAATATTTTGTTTTCAAATAATTAGCATATATAATACCTTCAAAATTATTTGTTTTTCTGAGAGTTATTCAAAATACTTTCAAGTATTATAATTTTTTCTGAGGCCTGTATTAAAATATCAAAGGAAAGCATTGCCTTGAGTATTTGAAAAGTTGGTATATTTTCTGCCCAGGTCTGCATCACTATTCATTTAATGACGGTATTCTATTTGATGGTTAAGTCTGCTTGCGCCCCAAAATTTAATGGCACCCTATTCCCTATGCAGTTCAGTAATTTTGACCGGAGGCCAACTATGGGCCCTGGTCAAAAGTAGTGCACTATATAGGTAATAGGGTATCATTTGGGACTCCATGCCACAGCTGCAGCAGCTCCTCTTCTCAGTTGCTCAGGGGGGATTCAATCAAAGAAGCACATGAAAGGACACCAGTAGCTTTTCATGTCCCTCCTTGACTCTCTGAGTAGTCCTGTGTGTACCAAAAAAGCCCTTTCGCTGCTACTATTTAGTCTTTTATTTTTTTGGTGGGTTACAAACTACAAATGTAAAAGACTGGAAGCGGCCATTTGGAAGTAGGCCATCACTATCATTTGATGGCTGCCGATGTGTAGTTCTCATTCAATGACGGCTTTGTGTCTTTTGCCAAGTGGTATGTAGATAGAGAGGGCTAGAGGACACCTGTAATGTTTGTGCGTGCCAATGGCTCCCTATTCCCGTTATAGTGCACTACTTGTCACTGTACCCCGGTCAACAGTATTGCACTATAAGGGGAATAGGGTGCCATTTGGGACACATACATTGCCTTTTTATTTTTGATTGGAGTGTTTTTTGCGAACGCTACGGAAAATGGTACTTACTTTGAAGCTCTCCAAGGGTGTTACTTTGAAAGGCCTTCATTCAAAATTGAATAAAATATCTCCTTTTAGATGAGTTGTAGCTTATGGATCATTGTACCTTTTTGAATTGATGTTGATTTCATTAACCTTTTGGATTTAATACATGAATATTCATCCAACATTATTGGATGAGACAATACACACAAATGAGATTGAGCCGGTGCAATGTCAAATACCAAGACTGCGTTAGTCAAACTATTTTACATAATGACAGCCTATGAACTGGTCAAATAAAACAGCAGAAATCAAGAGCACAGCACTGAGACCTGTCTCTCTCTGCTAGCCTTTTAAAAATAGCTGTCTGGGCGTGTGAAGCACTGCATTTGTCCCAAATGGCACGCTAATTCCTTTATAGTGAATAGAGTGCCATTTGGGACGTAGTAAAGCGTTGAGTCTAGTTCATCTCTTCTACACTAGACTGAGTGCTTTTCTCTATTCTGCTACATTTTTCATTTCCTGTGAGTCTCAGACATTGCGCATAATTGGCAACGGGCGTGAGATATGAGCTGGCGAGAGATTGTTTTTAATTCATTTTTTTAGTTGGGAGAGCTGCTGCCTCCTGTCTCCCTACGTCTTGTCAGGTAAATGTTTGGGTTCAGTGGTTTTTATGCCGCAATGTCCTCATGCAATGGGTCAATCACAAAGGCTGTAATAGGAAATGGTACTGTTTTACCTCATGTAGCAGTGTACTACTGTATGGTGTCCTCAATACTAAGCAGTATATTTAATATACTGAATCCAAATACAGGAGTTATACATTAAAGCAGTTGAAGTTGGCCAGACCTGAGTCCCCTTCACTTACTGTACAGTATTGGAGTGTAAGCACCTATTTACAGAACCTACACTAATAATCACACATTATCGGTAAGGTCCCCACCTGTTATATTTGGCGTATGTGACAAATAACATTTGATTTATCTGTGTCTGGAGATCTACTATCAATGGATGTCATTATCTATTCTGTAAGTGTCTGTTGATTAGTTTGCTGAAGGCTTTTTTGCCAAAGTTTGGACTAGAGTAGAAACCTTTGATTGATTTGGTAGAACCAACAGAAGGCTCATCATTGTACCTTCTGTTCAACTCAAGTCATCACAGCCAGGTTTGATGGAGAGGTAGCTAGCTGTCACAGGTGCGAAAGGTAAACACAGACATCAGATTGGCCATCCAGGGCTTTTGAGGGAAGTCTTCAATCAGATGGAAATGATTCCATTGGGAACCGGAATGGATGCACAGGTTTGTTCAGATCCTCTCCTATCCTGTTCCCGTGCCAGCCGTCATTGCCAGCTGTACCCCATCAGCAGCTGGCCCGGTTCTTTCCTCTCCTCAGATTCAAATAAATTGATTAAAAACAGACAGACGTTGCCTGCGATCACAAGCTTGCTCCCTCCCCTCGCTTGCACGTTCAAGCACACTCTGTAATGATAAAAGAAACGTGTGTTTTTGAAATGTGACATGCCCCCCCCCCGTAGTGTGTGTGTGTCACACTTGGTGGCCACTTGATTGTTGCCTTGTGGACACAACGCCCGGCAGAAGGGCAATGGGAGGACTTGCTCTCTCTCGGGAAGCCTGACTCAAAGCCCAGTAATGAGACCAGGCACAAAGCAGATGACATTAAGACACTTTCCCTTTAAAGCATTATGTGACCTAATAATAGCGCACACTGTTTTGTGTAGAAGGGCAAGGGATCGCCTTTTATCATACATGTCATGCAACCTTGTATAATTACATGATTCAAAGGCATTGTGTTTGACCTCTTTATAGTGTTTACAATAGGGTAAACTTGTAGAACACTATAAATCAGGGATTCCCAACTGGCGGGCCGGGGGCCGAATTTGGCCCTCGGGTGGTTTTATGTGGCCCCCCAAGTTTCCTGAGATTTTTTTTGGGGGGGGGGGGACATAATAGACTGTAAAAATACCAGGAAATCAGCTTCAAGTGATTTTAATTGAAGAACTCTTTTCCCAAGTATTCCCACATAATAGATAGACAAGTGATCGTATATAAATGTAAGCAAGGTTTAAAATGATTATGTGCGGGAATGCTATATCTTTTTGGGCTTCATGCATTCTATTTGGAGTCTAAAAATGATTTGTAATTATGTTTACATTTTGCACAGAGCGACTTACATGAGCAGTTAGTGTTAAGTGCCTAGCTCAAGGGAACATCTACAGATTTTTCACCTAGTCTGCTTGGGGATTCGAACCAGTGACTTTTGTATTGGCCCAAGCTCTTAACCGCTAGGCTACCTGCCGACCCTGCTTGTTCCGGACCCCTGACCATCTGCTCAAGAAACAAATCGTTCCACGGCTGTATCTAGTTGATGATTGATCCCTGCTATAAATAATGATGTACAGTTCATGATAGCCTGTTGTCCATCTATTCATTTATATCGTTTTTTTTTTATTGTGGTTGAAGAGACCAGTCTATCTGTATCTACCAATGTCTTAGGATGAGAAAATGTGTTGCTTGCATGACGATCACGAGTAGAATGGTTGATGGTTGTTTATATTGCTTGACCGTCAACTTCACCAGCTCTGTCCTCTGCCTGATGGTTCTGCCCTGTCCTGTCCTGTCTGCATGATGGTTCTGCCCTGTCCTGTCTGCATGATTGTTCTGCTCTGTCCTCTGCCTGATGGTTCTGCCCTGTCCTGTCTGCATGATGGTTCTGCCCTGTCCTGTCTGTATGATTGTTCTGCTCTGCCTGATGGTTCTGCCCTGTCCTGTCTGCATGATGGTTCTGCTCTGCCTGATGGTTCTGCCCTGTCCTGTCTGCATGATGGTTCTGCCCTGTCCTGTCTGCATGATGGTTCTGCCCTGTCCTGTCTGCCTGATGGTTCTGCCCTGTCCTGTCTGCCTGATGGTTCTGCCCTGTCCTGTCTGCATGATGGCACATGCACATCCTTATCCTCTCCATGTATTCTCTACCAGCATCGGACTCACACAACATTGGCTAGTCTGGACAGTGAGTAATTGATCTATAGTCCAGTGAAATTGCTAGTTGGTACATTTAGCTCTCTCTCTACACATTAGTGACAGTGAAATGATCCAAACAACACTGAGATGGATGGATGATTGCCTGGTGATAAGGGAGGAACATCGCCTTGTTTGTTGGTGTGGTATTTGCCTCATTGGATCAGAAAGGTGGGCCTTTCCCCTAGCTTTCCCCTGCTTAAAAGAGGCCCTGGATGTTGATGTTGGGGGTCATTGTGCCACGCCTGGAACATATTCAAGGGGAAACGCAAAGGTGGAAAGTACTGCTCTGGTCAAAAGTAGTGCACTACAAAAGGAGTAGAGTGCCATTTGTGACTCAGGCAGGCAGAGTGCCAAAGATATTTGAGCAGCTGTATTTGTGGTGCTACAGCCTCTTTGACTAATCCTTCTGAATTAATCTTCCTTTCTCTGTAAAGTGTACTTTAAAGTGTACTCTTGTCTGTCTTTCCGTCTCTTTCTGTCTCTTACACCCTTCCCTTCTATTCTCTCTCTCTCTCTGTCTGTCTCTTATACCCTTCCCTTCTATTCTCTCTCTCTCTCTGTCTATCTGTCTCTTACACCCTTCTCTTCTATTCTCTCTCTCTGTCTCTTACACCCTTCCCTTCTATTCTCTCTGTCTATCTGTCTCTTACACCCTTCCCTTCTATTCTCTCTCTCTCTCTCTCTCTCTCTCTGTCTCTTACACCCTTCCCTTCTATTCTCTCTCTCTCTCTGTCTATCTGTCTCTTACACCCTTCCCTTCTATTCTCTCTCTCTCTGTCTCTTACACCCTTCCCTTCTATTCTCTCTCTCTCTGTCTCTTACACCCTTCCCTTATATTCCCTCTGCGCTCCCTCTGTCTGTCTGTCTCCCCCTCCTTCCGTCTTGGTGCAGACACGTGTTAGACTGAGGCGGAGGCTGATACAGTCTGTCTGAAGAGAGCAACAAAGCCTCTCCTCTCCTCTATGTGGAAGGAAGTGTGTCGTGGAACCGTCATGGTCTGCAGCCTGCAGACACAGCTCCATCTCCCTGTGACCTTCTGTTAGGGAGAAGTGCAATGGCAGCCGTCCCTGCTCTGGCAACCCTGCACATCTCTAGCTAGCTACATCATATCTGACCCTGCACCCCGCCTGTAGCTAATGACAACTTCCTTTACTGTGCTGCTGGGTAGGGCTGAGACGTAGCTGTCATCGGGTTCATTTACTCACTGACAGTTTAACATCTTTCTCTTAACATTTTAACATTTGAGTCATTTAGCAGACACTCTTATACAGAGAGACTTAATAATTAGTGCATTCCTCTTAAGACCTCTAGTTGAAACAACAACACATCACAATCATATCAAGTACATTTTCCCTCAACAAAGTATTTATGAGGAAAGTCTGTGCTAATGGGAAAAGAGAAGTGTCTTTTTTGGGGGGGGAGGGGGAGTCCAGGGTGCCATAAGAGTTACAGTTGAAGTCGGAAGTTTACATACACCTTAGATTGTTTAACTTGGGTCAAACGTTTCGGGTAGCCTTCCACAAGCTTCCCACAATAAGTTGGAAGTTGGAAGTTAACATACACCTTAGCTAAATACATTTAAACTCAGTTTTTCACAATTCCTGACATTTAATCCTAGTAAAAATTCCCTGTCTTTGGTCAGTTAGGATCACCACTTTTTTTTAAGAATGTGAAATGTCAGGATAATAGTAGAGTGATTTATTTCAGCTTTTATTTATTTCATCACATTCCCAGTGGGTCAGAAGTTTACATACACTTAATTAGTATTTGGTAGCATTGCCTTTAAATTGTTTAATTTGGGTCAAACATTTCAGGTAGCCTTCCACAACCTTCCCACAATAAGTTGGGTGAATTTTGGCCCATTCCTCCTGACAGAGCTGTGTAACTGAGTCAGGTTTGTAGGTTTCCTTGCACACACTTTTTCAGTTCTGCCCACAAATTTTCAATAGGATTGAGGTCAGGGCTTTGTGATGGCCACTCCAATATCTTGACTTTGATGTCCTTAAGCCATTTTTCCACAGCTTTGGAAGTATGCTTGGGGTCATTGTCCATTTGGAAGACCCATTTGCGACCAAGCTTTAACTTCCTGACTGATGTCTTGAGATGTTGCTTCAATATATCCACATCATGGATTCCTCCAAACATAACGATGGTCATTATGGCCAAACAGTTCTATTTTTGTTTCATCAGACCAGAGGACATTTCTCCAAAAAGTATGATCTTTGTCCCCATGTGCAGTTACAAACCGTAGTCTGGCTTTTTTTATGGCGGTTTTTGGAGCAGTGGCTTCTTCCTTGCTGAGCAGCCTTTCAGGTTATGTCGATATAGGACTCGTTTTACTGTGGATATAGATACTTTTGTACCTGTTTCCTCCAGAATCTTCACAAGGTCCTTTGCTGTTGTTCTGGGATTGATTTGCACTTTTCACACCAAAATACGTTCATCTCTAGGAGACAGAACGCGTGTCCTTCCTGAGCGGTATGCCGGCTGCGTGGTCCCATGGTGTTTATACTTGCGTACTATTGTTTGTACAGATGAACGTGGTACCTTCAGGCGTTTGGAAATTGCTCCCAAGGATGAACAGAAGCTTCTAAAGCCATGACATCATTTTCTGGAATTTTCCAAGCTGTTTAAAGGCACAGTCAACTTAGTGAACTTCTGAACCACTGGAATTGTGATACAGTGAATTATAAGTGAAATAATCTGTCTGCAAAGAATTGTTGAAAAATGTACTTGTGTCATGCACAAAGTAGATGTCCTAACCGACTTGCCAAAACTATAGTTTGTTAACAAGAAATGTGGAGTGGTTGAAAAACAATTTTTAATGACTCCAACCTAAGTGTATGTAAACTTCCGACTTCAACTGTATACACTCATCCACACACACGCACTCATTCTTCACAGATTTTTGGGCTGCATCCCAAACTGGTCAAAACTAGTACACTATGTAGGGAATGGGGTGCCATTTGAGATGCAGATTTGGTCCCTGGGTTAGAAAAAGAGAGAAATAATAAGTGCTGCCTTTCTGTCAGTCTCCAACTCCTGACAGGCTGGACTGACTGACTCATAGATTCTATTTCTATTGACTGACTGACTGTGATGGAAAGCTGTGTCCAAATTAAAGCCTACTAGAGAGACACCCAATTATGCTGTTAATAACTGCCCACTGACCTCGCTCTCTCTCCCTCGCGCTCTCTCAGCACAATGGCACTCTAAAGCAAGGCCTATTTGGCAATGAATATAGGCTGCAAGATAGATAGGCTACATTTCTGTATAAGCACTTTGTGACATCTGCTGATGTAAAAGGGGTTTTCTAAATACATTTGATGTGATCGGTAGGGTAATTCAGCTATTACAAACTATGTGAATGTAGCCGTACACACAGCAGTCTTACCAATATAATGCTGAAAGTAGTAGCCTAGTTAATCATGCAAAACAAAAATACTGAATAGCAGTTTGACTTAGAATACTGACACAACTGTGAATGCCAACTAATGAATGCGAACAGAACGAAACACCGGTAGGCCTACCTACTATATACCTATAAACAAAATATCATCATAAAAATATATAAACTCAACATTCAACAATTTCAAAGATTTAAAGAGTTACAGTTCAAATAAGGAAATAAGTCAATTGAAATATACATTAATTAGACCATCATCTATGGATTTCACATGACTGGGAATACAGATATGCATCTGTTGATCACAGATACCAGTATCAGAAAACCAGTCAGTATCTTGTGTGACCACCATTTGCCTCATGCAACACATCTCCTTCGCATAGAGTTGATCAGGCTGTTGATTGTGGCCTGTGGAATGTTGTCCCAAACCTCTTCAATGGCTATACGAAGTTGCTGGATATTGGCGGGATCTGGAACATGCTGTCGTACACGTCGATCCAGAGCATCCCAAACGTGCTCAATGGGTGACATGTCTGGTGAGTATGCAGGCCATGGAAGAACAGGGACATTTTCAGCTTCCAGGAATTGTTTACATATCCTTGTGACATGGGGAAGTGCATTATAATGCTGAAACATGAGGTGATGGCAGCCTCGTCACGGTATCTCTGTGCATTCAAATTGCCATTAGAGACTTATGGTAGAGAAATAAACATTAGATTCTCTGGCAACAGCTCTGGTGGACATTCCTGCAGTCAGCATCTTGGGATTGTGTTGGGTAATGATTATGCTGTTTAATCAGCTTCTTGATATGCCACACTTGTCAGGTGGATTGATTATCTTGGCAAAGGAGAAATGCTCACAAACAGTGCGTATGACATTTCTGGGATCTTTTATTTCAGCTCATGAAAAGGGGACCAACACTTTACATGTTGCATTTATATTTTTATTCGGTGTATATTTAGGCTAGTTATATTATCAGTAAACAAATGCAGTAAACAAAATGCAAATAACCAAAACACAGCCTACAGTAAGATGCAGCAATGCACAGCTGTCTTGCCAAATAAATAGGCCTATAGGCCAGCTCCAAACATGGAAAATCATGCCGATCATGAGTTTAGCAGCACCTTGTGATATGGCACAATACACCTCTGTGGATCAAATTCGACCTACAAACGTAATTAATGAAGCAATGCCGGCCTGCCATAAACACGTTACCAATACGTACAATTCCATTTACAACATCAAAAGCAATAGGCTACCAAGAACAACAGACTGCCTATATTCTATTTCTATTTCGATGATGAAACATACCAATATGTAGCTATTCCCAGGGGCGTCATTTGGGTTCTTGCATTGGAATTATATTGAATTCTGCTTATATCAGGTTATACCACAATAAACATCAAGTTCAAATGCCGAGACCATTGAGTGCGTTTGACTAATAAGAGACCGGTTGGCATGAAATCTTTGTTGCGCTCTATCAACACCATGGACAGAGCCCTACCTTTTTGGCAATAAAAATATAGGCTGGCTAAAGAAGTCATTTTGCCATTCCAGACTGTAGGTTTTTGCTGAAAATGATTCCACTGGCTATACCACCAATATAGATTTTGATCAAAACCAACTAGCTAGATTGTTTCTTACCTTTTCAGAAGAGTTGCAGCCTCCTTGATATCCTGTTGAACTTCCTGAGTAATCGATCACTCCTTGTAAGACCGACCTCAAATGCCCGTTGCATTCGTTGAGCTTTCCTCACTTCGGGTGTAGCAGGTTTCGTCTGTGCTGACTGAACACGTTTGTCTAAGTGAATAATCAATCAATCAAATTTATTTATAAAGCCCTTCTTACATCAGCTGATGCCACAAAGTGCTGTACAGAAACCCAGCCTAAAACCCCAAACAGCAAGCAATGCAGGTGTAGAAGCACGGTGGCTAGGAAGAACTTCCTAGAAAGGCCAGAACCTAGGAAGAAACCTAGAGAGGAACCCGGCTATGAGGGGTGGCCAGTCCTCTTCTGGGTGTGCCGGATGGAGATTATAACAGAACATGGCCAAGATGTTCAAATGTTCATAGATGACCAGCAGGGTCAAATAATAATAATCACAGTGGTTGTCGAGGGTGCAACAGGTCAGCACCTCAGGAGTAAATGTCAGTTGGCTTTTCATAGCCGATCATTCAGAGTATCTTTACCGCTCCTGCTGTCTCTAGAGAGTTGAAAATAGCAGGTCTGGGACATGTAGCATGTCCGGTGAACAGGTCAAGGTTCCATAGCCGCAGGCAGAACAGTTGAAACTGGAACAACAGCACGGCCAGGTGGACTGGGGACAGCAAGGAGTCATCAGGCCAGGTAGTCCTGAGGTATGGTTCTAGGGCTCAGGTCCTCCTCCGAGAGAGAAAGAAAGAAATAATGAGTTCTTGCCAGCGGCCTGTCATTAACAAGTGTTGACACCTCAGTTCCCATAGCACTTCGAACTTGTTTTTCTTTCCACAGTGCAGTGCATTTTAAATATTCCTTGCTTGATGCGTACCTAGTGAATCCTTTGGTTCTATCAATTACGCTTGGGCGGTATCCATATTTCATATTGTCATATTGTCCTTCTCTTATCCTGGGATTTACCACACGAGGGGGCTAAAAATACAAGAAAAGCATTGGGTCGCTATTACCAGAATTCTAAACAAATTAGCACAAACTAATAACTAATTTCAAACACAGGCAAATCCAGCTTATAGTTAGTAGCTACCAAATGTCATTTACGGTGAGTGTGGACATTTACAAGCGAAAGTGAACCCAGATAAATTTTGCAAATCAGCAAAGTTGTGATGCTGTTCTTCCTTCAGAAAAGTATGCATGTGTACACGAAGAAGAACAGAAGGAAAATACAACTCATCCAGAGCTCTTTGACTTCCGGTAGAATGCCATTGTAAGATATTTGATGGCAAACATTTAGTAGTGAATTGCATACGAGTGTAACTTTATCACCTCGTGCACTGCACAACAGAGACTCGCTGATAGATATAAAACGCTATGAACTCACCAGCACCCGCCGTGTCCCAAACATGTGACAGCCTCAACTGTTCTGGGGAACTTTGGTAAGCTTCATAATGTTAAATAATTTAACAGGAGAAATGAAGAACGCAATCGGCTTTATTTCTTAACATATTGCACAAGTTGACTAACGGTATTAACATAAAAAGTAGCTACAAATTTAAAAATGTATTGAAAAACTAAAATATTTTTTACGGTATTGAAAAACCATCCTGTGGCTTTTTCCAAATACCCCGGTATACGGTATACCACCCAAGCCTACTATCCCCAATACAGAACTTTGGACATGGGAACCAAAAATGCGGCATCTGCAGTAATCGAGTATTCCAGCTACTCTCTTCCTATGAACCAGAAAACCTGCGGCTAGGGTAAGATTTTAGGCTAACCTGGACTGGCGTCTCTGTTTCAAGATCGTCAGGGACAGTCAGAGGTGGAGGGGGCTGTGGAGCCATAATCCTAGCGGTGGAATTCGGGGTAAGCTCTTCACGCGGAGTTTAAGGAGTCACACCTAACCGCCCAGTGGCGTTCCATAGCCCCCTACACACACACACACACTCACTCCGCAGCGCGCTCTGTCCATGGTGCTGATACAGCTCAGCGGAGATAGAGATTTCGCGCTAACCTCTCACTCAATCATTTGACATAAAACGAAATCTGAGGTGGCATAAATGTCAACTGAGCTCCCTTTTGCCCCCTCGTGGAGCCGGGCCCGCTCTCTCTGATCGTGTTTCTATGCCAGAGCCCATTAGATCAATACATGTCTGTTAGATTACAGCAACCTTCTCCCTATGTCTCAATCACATGGAGTGATGGAAGTTTGCGCTCACACTACTTTACAATGTAGTGCTTATTATTCCGACTTACAAACCATTAACAGCATCTCTGAACACAGCCCAGGAGCTGTACCTAGGGCTGTTACAGTGACCGTATTACCGCCATACCGGCAGTCACGAGTCATGACTGCAGTCAAATTCCACGTTACCATTTAGTCACGGTAATTAGTCTTCTCCAAGCTCTGATGCTGCTGATGGTCATTAGTAGCCTCCCAAACGTGCTAACTGCCTGGTACTCAGCACTCTACTGTCCCTCTAATTACTCGGACATTAATGCAAATGAGAAGCGTCCTCCATTCGCTATTTAAGTGCACAGATGACATGTATTTTTTCCCCCTCTTCCGAGACAGGTGCATGATAATGATCCATTCTAAATCAAAACTAATTTCACACATATATTATTTAGTATATGTAAAGACAATATTAAATCAAGACTAGTGTAATGGGTGACACTATTAGCCAATCACTTTTTAATGATATATTATCACTGAGGCAAGAAATGGCGCATGCCTAGTCCCTCACCTCATGTAGCCTAGCCAGTAGGCCTATATGTTTTGATAAAGTTTGTATCACAACTAAACTGGCCAAATAACTCTTTAAAATTGAGTACATTAATCCACTTACCGGGGTAGAGCCTAACTGGCATCCATAGGTGACGTGTGAGTTTCACGTTTGGGAGATAATTTTCACCATAAAAATGCACCTTTATAATAAAGCATTACATGCATAATCGCATTTATGGTCACTTTTGAGAATAGTGTTTTCCCGCAAATTGATTGCATTTTGGAACATTCACGCTTATAGCCTACTGCCGTCTGCGCATTGCTGCACTTATAATGTGAAGAAATAGCCTAATAGTTTATCAGCATTTTAAGCTAAACGTTCTGATCTGTTGCGTCAGCCTCATTGAGTAAAACAGGTTTTTTGATGCTAGTGGTTGTATTAATTTGGGATCTATCGCATTAAACTGTCCCAGACTATGTTTGGAATATTTCTTTCTCACACAGAAGGACAAGTTAGCAATAGAATAGGTTAACTTTTGTTAACCCACTGTTCCTAGGCCGTCATTGAAAATAAGAATTTGTTCTTAACTGACTTGCCTAGTTAAATAAAGGTTAAAAAAAAAAAATAATAATAATTGGCTAATAAGAGTTGAGAGAGCCATGTGAGTGAGAGGTGCTTTGGAACACGCAGCTGGAAGAAGGGAATTATAATTGTTATATTCAGCCCAATGTCACAATGACCACTGGCCGTAAAATGCATGCGTTCTTTTATGGGGAATTACGGCTACTCTAGGGTGATGGCACCGGGAAATTCGAGGCATTATCAGTTGCTTGTCAAATTGTGAATAAGCGACTGATGAAGGGTGTGCAGCCTGTGAAAGAAACAAAGCAGAGCTCATGCCTTTCATGCAACTTTTTTCAAATCATCATTGAAGTCGCATCATAGAATGTTAAACATTTTAACAGAGAGCCCAACATTTGCATCCCAACTAAAGTTGCATAAATAACTTTAAATTTAGCATACAGGAGGACCTTTCTTTCTTAACCGCTCAACATAGCCAGATCAGGGACTAACATAAGTATGCTCCAAGTATGCTATTCTGTTCTTCTGAAATATACTACATTTTCTTTAGACCTGTCTAAAATAAATAATGGATTTATTGTGATGGTATAGACTATATGTTAAATGCAGGATATGCTATTTGTGTTTGTTATTTAACTGTCAATTACCGTGAGACCATAAGTTATTTGCTTGTCAGTCACCGGCTGACAGTTTCATGACAGCCACAGCCCTAGCTGTACCCTTCTCTGTTAAACAGAGAAAGGTATTACAAGGTTGATCCATGTATAATTGTCCCTTTTACGGTGTCGTGGCAATGGAGAGAGGAGTATTGCAATGTTAAAGTATGGAATTTGTCTCAATAAACACAAATAAAAAGACCCATAGTCATTTATCACGAAGCTGGGGGAAGTTGGTTATAAATATTTTTCTGTGCGGCACAAACAAGACTAATTACACAGTAAAACCAGCTTTTATTCCCCAGTAACTCTCTCTCTCCGCCACCTCATTATTCACTGTTTAAGATGAATGTATTTACATGCTAAAGGGAACCTCATGACACAAAACTCTGTCCCCCAAATGGCACCCTATTCCCTACATAGTGTACTACTATTCCCTACATAGTCCACTATATAGGGAATAGGGTGCCATTGGGGACGCCCCCTCTACAAGAAGTTATCTTACTCTTTCACTCTACTAGAAATTGTCAGATGAAAGAGAAGCTAGGTGATAGTTCCTGCTGATTCACAAAGCAGGGAAGCTATTGTACTTAGTGAATGTTAAAGTGATGGAGAGGTAGAATAGGCTGTGTTCCAAATGGCACCCTATTCCTTATATAGTGCACTATTTTTGACCAGGGCCTATAGGGGGATGCAGCCTAGGCTACGTAGCGCTGCAAGACAAGTCTGAAGGATGTGTTATTCATTCCAAACAGAGAGACATGATTCATCTTTCCTTCCTCTCCCTATGCACTGCTAGCTCTCCTTCATATTCAAGCCCAGAGCTGTTCTGAGGCTGCAATCCACGTACTTATTTGGGATACATTATTATTTCCCCTGGTATTGTACGACTGTTGGCTGAAATAGAAATTCAAAGAACCCATCGTAAACAAATCACTTCAACAATTGCACCTGTTTTTTGTCCTTTGTTCAGTACGAAGAGGCACAGCAACTTGTTGGCAGAAACTGATTTGTTTGCTTTTATTATCAGAGCCATTTTCACACATCAAACCAATCAAATCAAACCAAATTTTATTTGTCACATGCGCCGAATACAACAGGTGTTGACCTTACCGTGAAATGCTTACTTACAAGCCCTTAACCAACAATGCAGTTCAATAAATAGAGTTAAGAAAATATTGATTTAAATAAACTAAAGTAAAAAATGTAACTAAAAAGTAACAGAAAATAACAATAACGAGGTTATATATAAGGGGTACCGGTACTGAGTCAATGTGAGGGAGTACAGGTTAGTTGAGGTAATTTGTACATGTAGGTAGGGTTAAAGTTACTATGCGTAGATAATAAACAGTGAGTAGCAGCAGTGTAAAAACAAAGAAGGGGGGTCAATGTAAATAGTCTGGGTGATCATTTAATTAATTGTTCAGCAGTCTTATGGCTTGGTGGTAGAAGCTGTTAAGGAGCCCTTTGGACCTAGACTTGGCACTCCGGTACCACTTGCCGTCCGGTAGCAGACAGAACAGTCTATGACTTGGATGACTGGAGTCTTTGACAATTTTTTGGGCCTTCCTCTGACAACGCCTAGTATACAGGTCCTGGATGGCAGGTAGCTTGGCTCCAGTGATGTACTGGGCCGGATGCACTACCCTCTGTAGCAGTGATGCAACCGGTCAGGATGCTCTTGATGTTATTTGGTGCAACTGGAATACCTATTGATCCAGGCCATTCTCGTCCTGCGGCTTTTAGATCCATACCCCCTCTATATTTGATAGGCTTGTGCCCTCAAGCCCTTTGGCCTGTGTGGTGGATATGCTTCTTGCGACCAGGGGTGCGTCTCAAATGGCACCCTATTCCTTATATAGTGCACTACGGGCCCTGGTCAAAAGAAGTTCACATTAAAGGTAATAGTGTGCCATTTGGGACGCAACCTACTGCTTACTGACATCACTGGCGCACTCTGGCGATGTCATAAATAGACTACAATGTCATTGTGAAGCCTGATGAAGTCCCTGTGGAATAGAAACAGGAATCGATTAAGGATACTGCATCTCTGTCACCTTCCCCAGACAATGACATCACAAAGCCACAGATGCTTGTCTCCACTCACTGTACTATTATTGCAGCCAGTAGGGTAACGTGGGGGTAACTACCCCCCCCCCCCCCCGCCTAAAAACAATCAATTGTCCAATTGCTGACACAAAAACTGTGTTTGGTAAAAATGTAGATGATGATCATGCTTAAGCAAACAAGCTATAAGCTGGCTACAGTTTACTTTTTTTTGTTATTTAATGAAATGTTGTTTTTGGAAAAGGGGCGTATTCCCCAAGTACCGTGGCAACTGCTAATTTAGGTATCATTGATTTGGATTGCAGGGGGGACAGTTGCCCCATTGGAGGGGTGGGGGAGGGTTCCCCCCAACACACTCACCTTAAATGTAACTGCTTTATAAAAACTGATTGACATTTCAATCTCTAAACAAGTTATTTTTTTAATCTTTAGGCTCCCCTAATGGTATGTACTGTATGTGTACGTATGTACAGTACCAGTCAGAAGTTTGGACACACCTACACATTCCAGGGTGTTTGTTTATTTTTTATATTTTCTACATTGTAGAATAATAGTGAAGACATCAAAACTATGAAGTAACACATATGGAATCATGTACTAACCAAAAAAGTGTTAAACAAATCAAAATATATTTTAGATTTGAGTTTCTTCATATTAGCCACCCTTTGCCTTGATGACAGCTTTGCACACTCTTGGCATTCTCTCAACCAGCTTCATGAGGTCGTCACCTGGAATGCATTTCAATTAACAGGTGTGCCTTGTGAAAAGTACATTTATGGAATTTTTTTCCTTAATGCATTTGAGCCAATCAGTTGTGTTGGTACAAGGTAGGGATGGTATACAGAAGATAGCCCTATTTGGTAAAATACCAAGTCCATATTATGGCAAGAACAGCTCAAATAAGCAAAGAGAAATGACAGTCCATCATTACTTTAAGACAAGGAGGTCAGTCAATACGGAACATTTCAAGAGCTTTGAAAGTTTATTCAAGTGCAGTCACAAAAACCATCAAGCGCTATGATGAAACTGGCTCTCATGAGGATTACCACAGGAAAGGAAGACCCAGAGTTACCTCTGCTGCAGAGGATAAGTTCATTAGAGTTAACTGCACCTCAGATTGCAGCCCAAATAAATGCTTCACGGAGTTCAAGTAACAGACACATCTCAACATCAACTGTTCAGAGGAAACTGCGTGAATCAGGCCTTCATGGTTGAATTGCTGTAAAGAAACCACTACTAAAGGACACCAATAATAAGAAGAGACTTGCTTGGGCCAAGAAACACAAGCAATGGACATTAGACCGGTGGAAATCTGTCCTGGAGTCAAAATTAGAGATTTTTGGTTCCAACCGCCATGTCTTTGTGAGACTCAGTGTAGGTGAATGGATGATCTCTGCATGTGTGGTTCCCACCGTGAAGCATGGAGGAGGTGTGATAGTGTCACCAGCAAAACAGCCCCACACCGTCTGTGATTTATTTGAATTCAAGGCACACAGCATGGCTACCACAGCATTCTGCAGCGATACTCCATCCCATCCCATCTGGTTTAGGCTTAGTGGGACTATCATTTGTTTTTCAACAGGACAATGACCAAACACACCTCCAGGCTGTGTAAGGGCTATTTGAGCAAAAAGGAGAGTGATGGAGTGCTGCAAGGGATTGAACTAGCCTCCACAATCACCCAACTTCAACCCAATTGAGATGGTTTGGTGTGTGTGTGTGTGTGTGTGTGTGTGTGTGTGTGTGTGTGTGTGTGTGTGTGTGTGTGTAACTTAATTAGATTGATATATGAATATAACTTTCTTAGTTCCATATTAAATGAACTTATTAATTTTGTTACTGACTTAAAACATTTTGATGATTCAGAACATTGTTTAGTTGAGCAGGCGTAGTGGCAGCTAGGGAATGTGTTGTAAAAAAAAAAAAATGGACAAAGTGGTTTTTGTGAGAATTACAGAATTCACCCCGGGGGGCCTAGTCCCACGTTACCCTGTTTTCTTGTTTAAAGATTGAGGTAAAAGAGTATACACTCTTTGCCCAGTCTGTTGATAAAGATTCCAGTAAAAGAGAAGCTTGTAGTATGTAGACAGCCCTGGGCGAAAGGGGGCATTACACTACATTTGTTTCAATCTGTAGCTCAGACATACAAAGTCACTTTGAGCTTTATGAGAGAAACATGGTCAAATACTCTGAAACAAGATCAAATCAAATTTTAACTTTACATATTGAAACAAAATGAGCCAGACAGCACTGGTATAGCCAAGGTTTATAGAGCCTATATCAGTGCATTCCGACTGGCACACTAAAGCCAGCAGGGTATAATCTGAGGCAGAGCTGTGTCACACAGCCAGACCCACTTCTGACAGGCTGGTTGTGTGGTGCTGGTGACCATCAGATGTGTGTGTGCGCCCTCACTGCTTCAGGCTGGCACCATGTAGCCCCCATGTGGCATTTGAGCCCAGAGCAATGAAGACAAGCCAGGATTTCTTTAAAATGTGACTCTTTTCTGCTGTAATAAAAGTCCATTTTTAGTTACCGTCAGGCTCCCTCCACTTTCTCTCTCGCATACAGAAAGATTTGTTTTCCTTTGCTACTGGCCTTCTTTTATGTATTTTGATGAACCTGGATGGATGAAGCCTGTGAATGATGATCCCTTGACGTCAGTCAAAAGCGCCAGCTACAGTAACAGTGTGTGTGCTTCCCAAATGACATTCTATTCCCTATGGGGCGTGGTCAAAAGTAGCGCACTATAAAGGAAATAGGGTGCCATTTGAGGACGAAGCCAAATAAAATCCCATTCAAATTAGATGAGCAGTGGATAAAGGGAAGTGAGACCAGACTACAGGATCCTCAAGTATTTAATTCAGTAGGAATTCAATTTGAACGCTCGACCAGGCCGGAGTCATTGACTTGACACTTTAAATGCCTCCATCTCAATGCAAATGTGCTACTCTCTCTCCTGCCAAGGTTGATTACCTGCCATTAATGTTCCAGTGCGTGGTGACCTTCCCTCCCCGTGTCAGCACTCTATTTACACCTTTAAACTGCCTGTCAAACACTGATCCATTCTCCTTCCCCCGGCCACGACCCATTTGTTTGAACAGGGACGGCCACCCGGCCACTGCAGGGCATACGAACTGAGTCTCAGTATGTGTCCAAAATGACAACCTATTCCTTATATAGTTTACTACCAGGGCACTATATAGGGAATAGGGTTCCATTCGGGACACACCCTCTCTCTGTCTGTATGCAAAACATAATTTCTTTGTGTTCTGGTGATTGACATGGCCCGTGTCATCCTTCCTACATCTGAATCATTTGATAACAGGCTATAATTTAGATTAGGGAATTGGATGTGGGATTTATCATTATTATTGTGTTATTAATTTCAGCAGTTGCGATGGTTAGTTGGAGACAGCTCCTCAGAATGACCAGTAGGTGTAGCAGTGACATCTTATTTCAGATGGAGGGATGAGAGGAGGGAGTGGGAGGGAGGAGTGTCTGTAGTTGTCAGATGAGTTATATTCTGTGGCTGATTCTAGCTGTCTCTTATTTCAGTCCTGCTATGCTGTTTCATCAGGCTCTGTTCTGCTTGACTTTCAGTCTCTGTCGTCAGCTGTGTTCTGTCTACCTAATTGCATTTCACTGTGGGCCGTTTTGGCCATTTGACTGTCATTGTATTAATGCATACGAAATATACTGTAGATTCATATACAGTGCATTCGGAAAGTATGCAGACCCCTTGACTTTTTTCACATTTTGTTACATTACAGCCTTATTCTAAATTGCATTTTGTTTTTAAATCCCCCTCAATCTACACACACTACCCCATTATGACAAAGCAAAAACAGGTTTTTAGAAAATGTAGCTAATAAAAAAGAATAACTGATATCACATTTACATAAGTATTCGGACTCGTTACTCAGTACTTTGTTAAAGTACCTTTAGCACCTGCAGCGATTACAGCCTCGAGTCTTCTTGGGGTGGCAGGTAGCTTAGTGGTTAGAGTGTTGGAACAGTCACCGAAAGGTTGCTGGATCAAATCTCTGAGCTGATAATATAAAAATCTGTCTTTCTGCCCCTGAACAAGGCAGTTAATTAACCCACTGTTCCCCGTTAGGCTGTCATTGTAAATAAAATTTGTTCTTAACTGCCTTGCCTAGTTGAATAAAGGATAAATATTAATTTTTTTAAATGACGCCACAAGCTTGGCACACCTGTATTTGGGGATTTTCTTCCATTCTTCTCTGCGGATCCTCTCAAGCTCTGCCAGGTTGGATGGGGAGCGACACAGCACAGCTATTTTCAGGTTTCTCCATAGATGTTCGATTGGGTTCAAGTCCGGGCTCTGGCTGGACTTCTCAAGGACATTCAGAGACTTGTCCCGAAGGTGCTGAGACTTCAGAGAAGGTCCTGAGCACTCTGGAGCTCTCTTTTATCAAGGATCTCTCTGTACTTTGCTCCATTCATCTTTCCCTCGATCCTGCTAGTCCCCCAGTCCCTGCTGCTGAAAAACATCCCTACAGCATGATGCTGCCACTGCCATGCTTCACCGTAGGGATGGTGCCAGGTTTCCTCCAGAAGTGACGCTTGGCAGTTCAATCTTGGTTTCATCAGACCAGAGAATCTTGTTTCTCATGGTCTGAGTCCTTTAGGTGCCTTTTGGCAAACTCCAAGCGGGCCGTCGTGCCTTTTACTGAGGAGTGGCTTCTGTCTGGCCACTCTAACATAAAGGCTTGATTGGAGTGTTGCAGAGATGGTTGTCCTTCTGGAAGTTTCTCCCATCTCCACAGAGGAACTCTGGAGCTCTGTCAGAGTGACCATCAGGTTCTTGGTCACCTCCCTGACTAAGGCCCGTCTCCCCTCATTGCTCCGTTTGGCCGGGCGGACAGCTCTAGGAAGAGTCTTGGTGGTTCCAAACTTCTTCAATTTTAGAATGATGGAGGCCACTGTGTTCTTGGGGACCTTCAATGCTGCAGAATTGTTTTCGACACAATCCTGTCTCAGTTCTGTCCCTGAGCTCTTCGGAAAATTCCCTCGACCTCATGGCTTGATTTTTGCTCTGACGTTTACTGTCAACTGTGGGACCTTATATAAATAGGTGTGTGCCTTTCCAAATCATGTCCTATCAATTGAATTTACCACAGGTGGACTCCAATCAAGTTGTAGAAACGTCTCAAGGATGATCAATGGAAACAGGATGCACCTGTGCTCAATTTCGAGGGTCTGAATACTTATGTAAATATTTTTTTTTTACATTTTTGTAAATGTGCTAAAATTTCGGAATCTGTTTTCGCTTTGTCATTATGGGGTATTGTGTGTAGATTGAGGAAAACATTTTTTTTTATCCATTTCAGAATAAGGCTGTAATGTAACAAAATGTGGAAAAAGTCATGGGATGTGAATACTTTCTGAAGGCACTGTATCTCGCCACCCTCTTAATATTGCAGATTGTGGCTTCGATCAATGTAATTGTCTGCATCATTTTCAAACCCCCATGTGTGTGTATATATATATATATATATATATATATATATATATATATATATATATTCCTTTAATTATCCCCTAACCCTACCATCCCTGCCCTTATTGGAGTAAACTAATGGACAACAACTCTTAGGCTTCTACTTCCAGCTTATATATACTATATACATTTTACAATTATTTTTCAATAGTAGTTTTTTGTTTGTTTTTTAGTCCCATCCTTCAGCTCCATATAGCTATGTTTATTTCCCCTGCAACAGTGCTCAGCCCCCTCCTCTCCTAGCTTCCATCCTCCTCTTTTTCCCTCTCCTCCCCGGCAGGGTTTGGTGTGAAGCCAACAATAGTCTCTCTGTCTCTACTCATCCCCACAGACAGTCTCTGGCTGCCTGCTATTATAATTCATAGCAACAGCCAAACAAAGAGGAAGGGGGCACTAATGCAGCACATTCAAAATGAATTAAAATCAGGGCTACTCTGCTACTGCTGTCGTTTTGATTTCCTAGCAAAACTCCCTTTTGTTAATCAACAACAGACACTCCTGTTTTTTACTCCTAGTGGTCATTCATTTCAAGTATTCTGTTATGACGGGATACTGAGAAATGGGAGTGAAAGCAGCCTGGGAACTTTGGTACCCTGTATGTATCCAACTCTGAGGATAAATAGGTCCGCCTGTATGGAGATGACTTATTTCCTTTCCGTCTAGCCAGGGGAATGCTGTACACCTGCCTCCATTGCTCTGCAGAGCCCAGTATTTCATCACGTTATTATAGTGCTTTCCCAGACGCCCCCTCTAAATCAAACAAGACAAGTAAAGGCAATACATGATGTTTCTTTTCATCTGCCTCTGTTTCCCGTCTGATAAAGGCTGACATGTTGTTTCAGTAGGTTCCTTTGAATAACACTGATAAAGAGGGAGGGGGGCCGGAGTAGTTTTAAACTGAGAGAGGTTTTGGTGGTGAAACTGCATGCCTATTGGCTTGGCTGCTGTATGTGTACTGTTCTGTTTCCCTACGTCCTTACAGGGTGATGACACAGCTAAAGATGAGGATAATTCACTGACGTACAGCTGCGTGGGCTGATGTTGTGGTGGATATGAAGGCTGCGTCCCAAATGGCAACCGACCCCCTATACTTTCTGTAGTGTCCTACTTTGGACCAGGGCCCATAGGGCTTTCATAGGACAGACACACATTTGTAGTGGTGGTAGGGACAATGTTTGGGAGTTTGGATGAATTGACTTTATGTTATGTAGCCAGCACACGGGATATCCATTGCTGTACTGGACCTTGGCACCACCACCTTTTGAAGACTCAAATGTGCTAAGCCAACACAAGATGTTAAACTGATGTTTAACTTTGGTATTTGACCCAGACCTCTGGACCAGGTCTAAGGGTATGTGTTTCACATGTGAGTATTACATCAGAGCAGAATGCTAATTGGTTTTAGCTGGTTATTGGCATTATCACAGTACAGTGATGTACAGTGACATTTATCATGAAAATACTGAGTTTCAAATACAATCACTTTAATATACTTATGTATCAGGAGGGTTGGAAAGCTGCTACCTAAATATGTTTTCAAATAAAAAGTACATCTACCTCACCATAGCCTACATGCTGTTGTAGGATGGGGCAAAACAGATATCATCATGTTCCCTGGGATGGATGGTGAGTGGAACGGTGTTCATAGGTTAATAATCAATATACAGTAGTAGCAGCAGGGAAGGCAGGCGGTCGTGAAACATTGTTACTGCTGGTGGTGACACTATAAGTACTTTCAGTGTTGCTCCTCTCGTACAGCTCACCTTGTCGTCCTGGATCTGAGCCCGGGATGGGTCCCGAATGGCTAAATAGTAAATAGTGCCATTTGGGATGCATCCTGGGTTTGGGAAGACACCTCCCCTTATTGATATCAGTATGATTTATGTTCCCTTGCTCCCCTGGCTGGCCGTCCCTAAGCTTGAGACCACTTTGTGAGTTTTCCCTGTCTAACACATAGACACACAGACACAGAACAGAAACCAGCTAGACGAGGGTAGCCTAGCCTGGAATCTAAACCGAATATCATTGTTTCACTCCACAGTGAAGAAACTGAACTATAATAAGTTAGAATTTCAGGCAAAGGCCCTGACCAGACTGACTTAGAGCCATAAAGTACATATTCCCAATCTATGGTTCTGGCTCTTAACCTCATCCCCAGGTTCACTTGCTTCCTCATGTAGATAGTTGGACAGAGACGGCTGGTGGACCAGGTTAATCTCACCTTGACTGTATATGAGTTATTTTTCTTCTTATTCCAGACTGTTCGCGACAGTAGACGTGCCTCTGCAGCAGAATGTTCCCTTCTTAATGAGCGAACAGAATGCTCCCTCCGAGCAACCCTCTCACCCTCACCCTCACACCGTACACACACCGGCTCACACCGCACACACACCGTACACACACCGTACACACACCGTACACACACCGGCTCACACAGTACGTACCGTGTCAGGAGAGAACAAATGAAGAGTTGATGCATTGTGGATGACTCCTGACTACTCGCCTGAAATTAATAGGCTGCTGGCTCAGGACAAACAACACTTTATAAAACAATGTTTTCTCTTCTCTGCTTTTACTGTTTTTTATTTTATTAGAATTGGACAGCCGTGTTGTTTCTCATACAAACCCAAAGTATTATCATAAAGCTGATTACCCCAGGATATTACTGTTCCTCAAAGTCAGCTTGGACAATGGCCGTCTTTGGCTCTGATGTAGAAAGTGTTTTAGGATAGTTCAGGACTTTAGTAATTGTTGAATGCACGATGTGTGGTGAATTATTCTCTCCGTCTTCCTCTGACGTGGGGTAACTCCTAATCCTACAGTAGGAAAACCTCAATCTCACTGGAAATAGTATTTGGTCTATTGGTGGGGGATGAGGTGAGTTTCCCCTTTACTATGTAAGCACTTTGAGCATTTGGAAGCCCTATATAAATCCAATCAATTAATTAAAGGTCCCAAATAGTCATTCTGATTTCTGTGTAAAATAGCATTTTGAGTGACTTAAATATCACCCATAATATTTTTGGGGATATAAATGCTCACCATTTTAGAAAAATGTGTTTTTCTCTCATGGCTAACTACCAGGAAGTTTGAAAAGACAGGCTGAGTGGGCTCGCCTTGACTGACAGCTCTTTGAAACGCATATGTCAAAATACTTGGAGGCAGTGAGAAGTGTTGCAGTAAAATCATCTTAAGCAAATTTGGTGATATACAAAACAACTCAAAGAACATGGAAATTGCATCAATTCTTTTTTATACATCTCCCGTTTGGCATGTCTCTTGTGATGTGGTTCACAGCAGCACTGACGGATGTGTTGACATGACAACTGCTGGCTGAAGACCTAGCTATCCGTTAACTAGCTAACACCAGACACATATGAAAGGGGAGACATATAAGTATATTTTCCACAGATGAATAGTGTAAACTTTTAATAATATTTGCCGACACCCTACAGTCATATTTTTGGCACCAGTAGAGTAACTATCTAGCTATATAATCAAACCTTCTCCGATGTTGGTTACAAGGCGGTACATATTTAAATTAGGTAAGAGAATATAATTTTACCATTGGAGTATTAAAAGGAGAGTGAGGGTGATGTCACCGTATCCCCTTAATAATCCCGCCTCCTGAATCCAAGTGTTTGACATGGGGGAGGGGAACAGTAACTTTATGATCAAACTTTATCAATGTAGAAGCAACAGTCATTTTTCACACTTTGGCCATCAAACACCATATGAAATTGAATGAAAAACATTATTTTCACTGTTCATGACCTGTATGAATCAATTAAATAGAAGTGTAATGTCATTAGCTGCAGCAGAGGTCGTGGTCAAACAGTAGAGTTTACTTCTGGTCCTATGGGCCCTGGTCAAAAATAGTGCACTATATAGGGAAAAGGGTGCCATTTCAGATGCAGCTATACATTTATTTCACCAACCAGCGTTACATCGGTGTTAAGTGACCTCTCTCACGGGAAGCTGTGACCTCACTTGTGTAATTCTAGAATTGCGTGTGTGTGTGTGTTCCTCACAGATGCAGGTAGGGTTTTAATTTGGCTTCAGATAAATGCCATTGGTTGGCCTACATCGGTAGCCTCTGCCATCTCCGGACTGATTAAATGAATGGAGGGTCATGGTGGTGTCTTAAGCACAGCTCTACACACAGGCAGACTGCAGAATGAAACGTCTGTACTGGATTGTTTGTATGTTGTAGGTCATTAGCAGAAAGGGTAGGTAAGGTGTATTCATGTCAATGCTAAAGAGCGGTATGAATCGTTTGCTTCTGTTAAGAATGCCTTACCTTTACTCTTGAAGGTATGTTTAGTATTTCCACTAGCATTCGTTTCTTCAGAAGTTAATATCTAGTTGCTTGCTCTGGGCCTTGTGTGGCTCCTCCCGATCAAACCAGGGTGCCTTTCTTTTGAGAGAAGAGCGGAGGGGATTAAAGTGCCTCGTCATGCAGAGGTACATCTTGTCTCCCAAATGGCACCCTATTCCCTATATAGTGCATTATTTTTGACCAGAGCCCATATGGTTCTGGTCAAAAGTAGTGCACTATATGGGGAATAGGGTGCCATTTGAGACATGACCATATAAGGTGCATTGAAGTTGTTTCTAACCCACCGGAGGAGGAGCGTTATGAGCAAGCCTGTGGAGGAGCTGGAGTTATCCTGGATCCGCTTACGCACAGCCTCACTCAGGGCCAGTACACAGGGTCACTGTGTGGGAATCAGAGATGTGTACATACACCACTCTCAAATGCTGCATACAGCAGATCACACTGCATTCAGTGTGAGTGTGTGTGTGTGTGTGTTTGTGTGTATTTGCATGCCCATTATAGCCTACCGCTCTTATCCAGAGCTCTGGCTATGGATCTTGTGGTACAATTTGGATGTGAGCCATCAATTCTCCCTCTTAGAAACAGTCAGACGCGGCATCTTTCCACATTCTCTGTTTCCCTTGTCAGTGGGTGAAGACGTTGCCCTGAGGTTCTTCATTTCTATGCATATTGATTTATGAGAGTAAGTGAGAGTTAAGAGTTCTGTAAATTTCCCGATATCTATCAGATCTGGCCAGCAAGACAGTGGAACGTCCTCTGAGTTCCAGCAGGTGGTTTTAGACTAGCTATATTTTAGATGTGGCTGTAGTGTATTATTAGGCTGAGATTCAAGGCATATAGCGCAGCATGGTGGTCAGCCGACGGAGTTTTCCATTGGCAGGCTTCACAGGATAACTGGCATTTTTTATGCAGTTAGAACTCCACACAGTCAGCCATTTCCCTGAAGGTAGTTGTCTACACCTCAGATGTGCTGCATGTCAATGGATCTGACCTGTGACCTCCTTAGCGCTTTACAGTGACCTACCATAGTCTACATTTGATCATAGGATCACACACTCTCCATATCAATCAATGGGTTTCATGGACTATGGTAGTTGTCCCAGCTATACTGTAGCTACAGTAGTACCGTATCCACAGTATTTACAGTACTGTGCTGGGAATTGCCAGGGACCTCATGATACAATAGTATCACAACTTTGGTGCTGATACAACATGTATTGCGATTCTCACGATTTATATGTATTGCGAATTGATACTGTGATTTTATTGCAAATCGATGTTCCAAAGATATTGCTTACCATGTGTCTGCTGCAGAGAGTCAAGAGAGAGCCATGAGAAAACGAGAGCCAAATAAAACTGCTGAAAACTAATTGGCTCTCTATTTAAAAAGAAGATGGAGAACAAGCTATGAAAGAAAAATACTGGCGTTTTGGTGCAGGTGCAGCAAACTAACGCAGAAATAATATAGTGATATTGTCAATACGATACAGTGCCTTCAGAAAGTTTTCACACCCCCTTGACTTTTTCCACATTTTGTTGTTTTACAGCTTGAGATTTTGTCACTGGCCTACACACAATACCCCATAATGTCAAATTGGAATTATGTTTTCAGAAATGTTTACTAATTAATTCAAAAGGAAAAGCTGAAATGTCTTGAGTCAATAAGTATTCAAACCCTTAATTAAGAACAACAAGGCACACTAAGGTAACCTGCCTAAATGACTACCGACCTGTAGCACTCACGTTTGTAGCCGTGAAGTGCTTTGAAAGGCTGGTCATGGCTCACATCAACTCCATTATCCCAGAAACCCTAGACCCACTCCAATTTGAATGAAACCCTAACAGATCCACAGATATCTATTGCACTCCACACTGCCCATTCCTACCTGGACAAAAGGAACACCTATGTGAGAATGCTATTAATTGACTACAGCTCAGCGTTCAACACCATAGTGCCCTCAAAGCTCAACAGTGGTAGGCCTGATCACCGGCAATGACAAGGTCACCTATTTCCCCTCAAGAGACTGAAAAATTTGGCATGGGTCCTCAGATCCTCAAAAGGTTCTACAGCTGCACCATCGAGAGCATCCTGACTGGTTGCATCACTGCCTGGTATGGCAACTGCTCGGCCTCCGACCGCAAGGCACTACAGAGGGTAGTGCGTACGGCGCAGTACATCACTGGGGCCAAGCTTCCTGCCATCCAGGACCTCTATACCAGGCGGTGTCAGAGGAAGGCCCTAAATATTGTCAAAGACTCCAGCCACCCTAGTCATAGACTGTTCTCTCTGCTACCGCACGGCAAGAGATACCGCAGTGCCAAGTCTAGGTCCAAAAGGCTTCTAAACAGCTTCTACCCTCAAAACATGAGACTCCTGAACATCTAATAAAATGGCTACCCAGACTATTTGCATTGCCCCCCCTCTTTTATGCCGCTGCTACCCTCTATTATCTATGCATAGTCACTTTAATAACTCTACCTACAGTGAGGGAAAAAAGTATTTGATCCCCTGCTGATTTGTACGTTTGCCCACTTACAAAGAAATTATCGGTCTATAATTTTAATGTTAGGTTTATTTGAACAGTGAGAGACAGAATAACAGCAAAAAAATCCAGAAAAACGCGTGTCAGAAATGTTATAAAATGATTTGCATTTTAATGAGAGAAGTAAGTATTTGATCCCTCTGCAAAACATGACTTAGTACTTGGTGGCAAAATCTTTGTTGGCAATCACAGAGGTCAGACGTTTCTTGTAGTTGGCCACCGGGTTTGCACACATCTCAGGAGGGATTTTGTCCCACTCCTCTTTGCAGATCTTCTCCAAGTCATTAAGGTTTCGAGGCTGACGTTTGGCAACTCGAACCTTCAGCTCCCTCCACCGATTTTCTATGGGATTAAGGTCTGGAGACTGGCTAGGCCACTCCAGGACCTTAATGTGCTTCTACTTGAGCCACTCCTTTGTTGCCTTGGCCGTGTGTTTTGGGTCATTGTCATGCTGGAATACCCATCCACGACCCATTTTCAATGCCCTGGCTGAGGGAAGGAGGTTCTCACCCAAGATTTGACGGTACATGGCCCCGTCCATTGTCCCTTTGATGCGGTGAAGTTGTCCTGTCCCCTTAGCAGAAAAACATCCCCAAAGCATAATGTTTCCACCTCCATGTTTGACGGTGGGGATGGTGTTCTTGGGGTCATAGGCAGCATTCCTCCTCCTCAAAACACGGCGAGTTGAGTTGATGCCAAAGAGCTCCATTTTGGTCTCATCTGACCACAACACTTTCACCCAGTTGTCCTCTGAATCATTCAGATGTTCATTGGCAAACTTCACACAGGCATGTATATGTGCTTTCTTGAGCAGGGGGACCTTGTGGGCGCTGCAGGATTTCAGTCCTTCACAGGCGTGGTGTGTTACCAATTGTTTTCTTGGTGCCAATGGTCCCAGCTGCCTTGAGATCATTGACAAGATCCTCCCGTGTAGTTCTGGGCTGATTCCTCACCGTTCTCATGATCATTGCAACTCCACGAGGTGAGATCTTGCATGGAGCCCCAGGCCGAGGGAGATTGACAGTTCTTTTGTGTTTCTTCCATTTGCAAATCATTGCACCAACTGTTGTCACCTTCTCACCAAGCTGCTTGGCGATGGTCTTGAAGCCCATTCCAGCATTGTGTAGGTCTACAATCTTGTCCCTGACATCCTTGGAGAGCTCTTTGGTCTTGGCCATGGTGGAGAGTTTGGAATCTGATTGATTGATTGCTTCTGTGGACAGGTGTCTTTTATACAGGTAACACGCTGAGATTAGGAGCACTCCCTTTAAGAGTGTGCTCCTAATCTCAGCTCGTTACCTGTATAAAAGACACCTGGGAGCCAGAAATCTTTCTGATTGAGAGGGGGTCAAATACTTATTTCCCTCATTAAAATGCAAATCAATTTATAACATTTTTGACATGTGTTTTTCTGGATTTTTTGGTTGTTATTCTGTCTCTCACTGTTCAAAACCTACCTTTAAAATGATAGACTGATCATTTCTTTGTCAGTGGGCAAATGTACAAAATCAGCAGGGGATCAACTACTTTTTTTCCTGACTGTACACTACTGTTCAAAAGTTTGGGGTCACTTAGAAATGTCCTTGTTTTTGAAAGAAAAGCTCATTTTTTTGTCCATTAAAATAACATAAAATTGATCAGAAATAGTGTTAATGTTGTAAATGACTACGGCAGATTTTTCTAAATGGAATATATACAGTTGAAGTCGGAAGTTTACATAGACTTAGGTTGGAGTCATTAAAAAAAAAATTCAACCACTCCACAAATTTCTTGTTAACAATCTATAGTTTTGGCAAGGCAGTTAGGACATCTACTTTGTGCATGACACAAGTCATTTTTCCAACAATTGTTTACAGACAGATTGTTTCACTTATAATTCACTGTATCACAATTCCAGTTGGTCAGAAGTTTACATACACTAAGTTGACTGTGCCTTTAAACAGTGAAACGAGTCCTATATCGACATAACCTGAATGGCCGCTCAGCAAGGAAGAAGCCACTGCTCCAAAACCGCCATAAAAAAGCCAGACTACGGTTTGCAACTGCACATGGGGACAAAGATCGTACTTTTTGGAGAAATGTCCTCTGGTCTGATGAAACAAAAATATAACTTTTTGGCCATAATGACCATCATTATGTTTGGAGGAAAAAGGGGGAGGCTTGCAAGCCGAAGAACACCATCCCAACCGTGAAGCACCTGGGTGGCAGCATCATGTTGTGGGGGTGCTTTGCTGCAGGAGGGACTGGTGCACTTCACAAAATAGATGGCATCATAAGGAAGGACAATTATGTGGATATATTGAAGCAACATCTCAAGACATCAGTCAGGAAGTTAAAGCTTGGTCGCAAATGGGTCTTCCAAATGGACATTGACCCCAAGCATACTTCCAAAGTTGTGTCAAAATGGCTTAAGGACAACAGAGTCAAGGTATTGGTGTAACCATCACAAAGCCCTGACCTCAATCCTATAGAACATTTTTTTTGTGGGCAGAACTGAAAAAGCGCGTGCGAGCAAGGAGGCCAACCAACCTGATTCAGTTACACCAGCTCTGTCAGGAGGAATGGGCCAAAATTCACCCAACTTATTGTGGGAAGCTTGTGGAGGGCTACCCAAAACGTTTGAACGAAGTTAAACAATTCAACGTCAACAGTGAAGAGGTGACTCCGGGATGCTGGACTTCTAGGCAGAGTTGCAAAAAAAATGTCATCTCAGATTGGCCAATAAAAAGTAAAGATTTAGTTGGGCAAAAGAACACAGACACTGGACAGAGTTTGATTGGTGCTGGTAAAGTGGGACATTTGTACAGGGTAAAAGGGATCTTGAAGGAGGAAGGCTATCACTCCATTTTGCAACGCCATGCCATAGCCTGGGGTAGGCTATCATTGTAAATGAATTTGTTCTTAACTGATTTGTTCAAGAATTTGTTCTTAATTAACTGACTTGCCTAGTTAAATAAAGGTTAAATAAAATAAAATAACCCTATGGACGGCGCTTAATTGGAGCCAATTTCCTCCTACAACAAGACAATGACCCAAAGCACAGCTCCAAACTATGCAAGAACTATTTAGAGAAGAAGCAGTCAGCTGGTATTCTGTCTATAATGGAGTGGCCAGCACAGTGACCGGATCTCAACCCTATTGAGCTGTTGTGGGAGCAGCTTGACTGTATGGTAAGTAAGACGTGCCCATTAAGCCAATCCAAATTGTGGGAGGTGCTTCAGGAAGCATTCTAGTTGTCAACAAATTGACAACTAGAATGCCAAAGGTCTGCAAGGCTGTAATTGCTGCAAAAGGAGGATTCTTTGACGAAAGCAAAGTTTGAAGGACACAAATATTATTTCAATTAAAAATCATTATTTATAACCTTGTCAACGTCTTGACTATATTTCCTATTCATTTTGCAACTCATTTCATTTATGTTTTCATGGAAAACAAGGATATTTCTAAGTGACCCTAAACTTTTGAACAGTAGTGTACATGTACATATTATGTAAATTACCTTGACTAACCAGTGCCCCCGCACATTAACTCTGTACCGGTACCCCCTGTATATAGTCTCGCTATTGTTATTTTACTGCTGCTCTTTAATTACTTGTTACTTTTATTTCTTATTCTTTTTCATATTTTTTCAACTGCATTGTTGGTTAGGGGCTTGTAAGTAAGCATTTCACTGTAAGGTGAATACACTTGTTGTATTCGGCGCATGTGACTAATAACATTTGATTTGATTTAAGGCAAACCTAAATAAGTTCAGGTGTAAAAGTGTGCTTAACAAGTCACCTAATAGTTGCATGGACTCACTCTGTGTGCAATTAAAGTGTTTAACATTATTTTTGAATGACGTTCTCATCTCTGTACCCCACACATACTGTACAATAATCTGTAAGGTCCGTCTGTCGAGCAGTGAATTTCAAACACCGAGGGCACCTATTGGTAGATAAAAAGAAATCAGACATTGAATATCCCTCTGAGCATGGTGAAGTTATTAATTACACTTTGGATGGTTAATCAATACACCCAGTCACTACAAAGATAGAGGCGTCCTTTCTAACTCAGTTGCCGGAGAGGAAGGAAACGATACAGAATAAAAATATTCTGAAATATGTATCCTGTTTGCAATAAGGCACTAAATGGTGGTGGCTGCATCATGTTATGGGTATGCTTGTTCTCGGCAAGGACTACAGTAGGGAGTTTTTTTAGGATAAAATGAAACGGAATAGAGCTTAGCACAGGCAAAATCCTAGAGGAAAACCTGGTTCAGTCTGCTTTCCAACAGACACGGAGAGACAAATTCACCTTTCAGCAAGATAATAACTTAAAACACAAGGCCAAATATACACTAGAGTTGCTTACCAAGACTACATTGAATGTTCCTGAGGCCCTAGTTACATTAAATCAGCTTAAAAATCTATGTCAAGACGTGAAAATGGCTGTCAAGCAATGATCAACAACCAACTTGACAGAGCCTGAAGGATTTTAGAGACTGACCCAGAAATATTCACAGCTGTAATTGCTGACAAAGATGATTCTAACACTCAGGGGTGTGAATACTTATGTACATTAGATTTCTGTATTTCATTTTCAATAAATTTGCTAACACTTCTAAAAACATATTTTCACTTTGTCATTATGGGCTATTGTGTGTAGATGGGTAAAAAACAACAACATTTAATCCATTATGAATTCAGGCTGTAACACAAGAAAATGTGGAATAAGTCAAGTGGTATGAATACTTTCTGAAGGCACTGTATATCGTAGAAAATATTTTGCACAAGCACACTCAGGAATATTATCTGGTTTCATCTGAATATGCCCTTTAACCACATCTCTCTGCCTCAACCTTACAGGATGTTTAATGTTATTGTCGTGGCTGGTGTTTCAGACACCAGCAGTTCTAATGACTGTGGTGATTAAAGAGGAGTGTTGGTTTTAAATGAGTTGTTTTTATAGCAGAAATGTCACTGAGTCTAGTCTAGCCGTGGGTGATTTAGAGAGAAGAGAGGGAACACTACATCTAATCACACAGTCAGGTATGATGAGGCCATTAAAGTAGCTTGAAGTTTTCTTGGGGAGAACATAATTCAACTTTAAAAAGGTATATTTACTGAATTGGCCTTATCAGCCTGGAAGGCTATACAGTGAGGCAGCGGTGGTCTCGCCAGTCCACTTTAATACAGCTTCTTAACCTCAGTCGGAGAGTTAACTTGTTATGTCTGCACTGCTGTTTGAATGTTTAGCTAGCATTATTTTACTGAATGATTGATGGGAGAGATCAGTCAGCTCTGGTGAATTACTAACAGAGTTCAGTCAAGCTATCATCAGTCATCTCACAAATCAAATGCCCCACCCAAATATCCAACCAAAGAAACATCACACCGAAATGACCTCAAATATACCTCAAGATATACAAGATATCATCACATTAACTTACTAACTGATCACATCTGAATATCACATCCTAATGGTAACATTTTATCATCAGTTGTCAACCTCTATAGTCGTCACAGAGTCCATTCCAGTCAGACCAAACCTAATAATTTATTTAGGCTACACACCAGCCGAGCCGTGCTGTCTGGGTTAGACTGTACATGCTAAATAAGGTGGGGGTTTAGGAATATGAATGGTTAGAAAATACTGGATTACATGTAGACAGATGTCAGTGATCTGCAATGAAAATGGAAAATAAAGTACAGTATATTTTGTCTTATTTTGGAAGAGAAGTATTTGAGGATTAGAAGAATATTCGTAGTTAGAAAAGATGAGTGGGGTATACATGTGCACAGGGCATTTATTTGAGAATAAAATCACGAGCGCTCTACACTGTTAACTGTATACCAAGGTAAACCATTGTGGTTATAACATTGTGAAGGTTTCACTAGCACTGGCCTTGGTCTGAGCTGGTATATGCTTCTTGCTAGGGCATTTACATGCACTGCTATTGACTGTTAGAAGGTACAGCACTCAGTCACAGTTGCTCTAGGGATGCATCTCAATGGCATCCTAATTCCTACATAGTGTTCTACTTATGACCATGGCCCATAAGCAATAGGTGACTCTTTGGGAAACAGATTAGATGTTGGATAACATGAGAAATGGTACAATGATATAGCAAAAAGGACAGCTTACTTTATTCGAAAACCAAATGCTTTCCTAGAATACCAAAGCCACAGAGGAGTCCCAAACCCTGACACCACTACTTTCTTCAGAAGTATCTTCTTAAATTGTGCCATGCAATATAAGTGGTGTTTAGGTACTCTTTACCAGAATGTTCCTGGAAGTAGAGGGAGGCCCCAGTGCCTAGAGGGTTTAGGAGAGGGAGAATTACGTGGGGTAGTTGAGAGCTTTTCATGTTCCTCTCCTTTGATTATGTTTTTGTATGGATCCAGAGAGGTGGTTCAGTTCTCTTTCTTTGTATCTCTCTCCCTCTGTCCCCCTCACTCTATCCTCACTGTCTTTCACTCCCTCCTCGCTGTCTCATTCAATTCAAGGGCTTTATTGGCATGGGAAACATATGTTAATTAAAATTGCCAAAGCAAGTGAAGTATATAATAAACAAAAGTGAACTAAACAAAAACTTACAGTAAACATTACACTCACAGAAGTTCTCTCTCTCTCTCTCTCTCTCTCTCTCTCTCTCTCTCTCTCTCTCTCTCTCTCTCTCTCTCTCTCTCTCTCTCTCTCTCTCTCTCTCTCTCTCTCTCTCTCTCTCTCTCTCTCTCTCTCTCTCTCTCTCTCTCTCTCTCTCTCTCTCTCTCTCTACACTCAGAGCCTGTCTATGAGGCTGTAAGCTGCTGAGTCATCTTGGGTTGAACAGAGAACATCTGCACTCTCACTCATTCTGCTGTGTACCCAGGGCTCAGCTCAGTGTACAGGGAGGGAGGGAGAGGAGGGATGGAGAGGAAGACAATATTGAGGGAGGGATGGAAAGCTAGATTAGGGATGGAGTGGGAGACGGGGGGGTTGGTGGAGAGAAGGATGGAGAGAGACTGGGGATAGGGATGGAGAAAGACAGGGTGGGACAGAGGGATGGCGATACCTGGAGAGAGGGGGAGAGGGATGGAGAGATGAGGGGGGAGAGCTAGATAGATGAGAGAGTTTGATCTTATCACCAGCTATTCTGTGTATTGCTGATCTACTGTCCTCCACCTGCTGCTGCAGTATATTCTCAGTGTGAGCTATCTGCCTACATACTATACAGTTGAGGCGTACTGCAGCACAGCTTGCGGGGTGCCGCAGAGTTCTATGACACGTTATTTAAGTGTCAGCCATTGTTGCCAGAATGATGCAATTTACCACAATCTGCCACCATCTACCACACACAGTCGCGGCATAAGCTCAAAACTTTTAAAGGAACAACCACTGTACACTCTCCCACTCCTAACCCTGGCCCCTGGCCTCCAAGTTCAACATAACCTGCCACATCATCATCAGCCATTCAGGTGGCTAGACACCTGTAGCTTCAGACTCTTTTTTTTCTCACACAGATAGACATACAGACAGCTGACTTGGCCATCACTTGGCAGTGCAGTGTACAGAGTACCATTTCTGTATTCACAGAAGATGACTCGTTATAGCTAGAAGATGGGGGAAGGAACAGAAGACCTTAGCTTCCTGTTTATAGCTCTCAGAACCAAGGACAGCAGTACAGGAACTTGAGGGGATTGTGACTTCTTGTAAGACGTCTATTGTCCCTAACATCTTTTGGAGAAATCTTCATGATATGCCTCTTTTCTCGTTTCTGTCTTTTTTTCCCTTTAGATTTCTGTGTGGTAACCGTGGCGATCTGCTACTGCTGTAGCCATGTTTAGGAACAGCTTGAAGATGCTGCTGACGGGCGGCAAGGCCAACCGCAAGAAACGCAACAGTGGTGAGTCTGACCCCTAACCTTTAACTTCTGACCCCTAACCTCTGACCTCTGTCTGATCTCAGCAAACAATGATTCACAACACCCCTATCACAAGAACAGTGAGTGTTTATGGAAGGTTGTTGGGATCGTACCGCGTCAGCGCTAATAGCCTTCCATTGGTGTTCAGTAAGTAGTGCTCAAAATAGTCACGTGACATCAGGCTCATCTATAGGTACACCTTGTTGAACATAATGAGAGGCTTCGCAGAAACCCATTGAGATTACAGATTTAATTCGTTTTGTAGAGTTGATTCTTGGCTGATGACACTTTCAACACAAGGCATATTATCCTAAACCCTCATGCTTAACAGCCACACAGTGCTCTTTGTTCCTATAGTACACTTCAGCTCACTCTATGCACTCATTTATGTCACTCAACTCTTAATGCTCTCATTCAGAAGGAGAGAAAACTTTGATGTGGCTGTTCAGCCAAAGCCAAGAGCAACACTTTCTGAACGCTTCAGCTACTCAGCTCTGCAGCTGCATAGATGGGAGATGTGCAGTAGATCTTATTTGAATGTAATAAGTTTGGGGTTTATGTCCAGGCAGTGTAACAGCCGCCCTCAACAGTTCCCCTAGGCATGCAGGGCTACATCACAAATGGTATCCTATTCCCCGTTTAGCGCCCTACCCATAGCGCTCTGGTCAAAAGTAGTGCACTGGAATAGGATGCCATTTGGGATGCAGCCAGGGTCTTCATTACAGAGGAGAAATGTGCCGGCTAAGGGATTTTGCTAGGCCCGCCACTCCACGATTTTCTGCGTATAAATGAATCTTGTCATGCCCTGCATGTGAATAACAGCTGGAATGTTGAACAGAAAGGCTGGGATATCTTGTGTCACACATTGTCAGTCACACCCACCCTATTGACTAGATCAAATGACTAACGTAACGCTCTGGAGTGTTCCAGCACCTTTTGCTGCTTTAACTTGGAATAATCAATCACACCAAATAGCCCAAACATTGTTATCAGACAGATGCTTTTTTACTCTGTGTATATGAGGATGTGTTAAGGTCCATCTCGCTTCACATCACTGATGTAATCCTACTTTGTGGTTATAACGTTACACACCCACTAATAAGGTTTGAGTGGTGTGCATGTAAACTTTTTTTGTTTACACCAATCAACAAGTACATGTTATATTATATGGAGAGTATGGAGTGCCTCATACAGTGGGAGTCCAAAATGGCACCCTATTCCATATATTCTCTATGGACTTTGTTCAAAGGTAATGCACTATATTGGGAATAGGGTGTCATTTGGGATGTAGATGGAGTCTCCAGCACTGCAGTATGGGGTGCCTCATACAGTGTGTTGTGAAGCTGGGAGTCACCATTAGGTAACCCTCTCCTGTAGTCTCCAGGAATGTGATGTGAGTCAGTTATCTTTCTTTCTTTCTCTCTACCTCTCTCTCGCTGCATAAAGAGATGACTATGTCCTTCAATTGCATCTCAGTCAGATGGTGTTTGTAAGAGTTTTGCTGCTGTCACTTCACAGGGAGTCCACTTACTGCCTGACACACACACACACACACACACACACACACACACACACACACACACACACACACACACACACACACACACACACACACACACACACACACACACAGAAAGACACACACACACACACACACACACACACACACACACACACACACACACACACACACACACAATCACACAGAAAGACACACACACAGAAAGACACACACACACACACACACACACACACACACACACACACAGAAAGACACACACACACACACAGAAAGACACACACACACACAGAAAGACACACACACACACAGAGACACAGAGAAGGGAAGTCCTGCTGCTCTCCCAGCCTCCCAAGGACAGCCCAAGGTGTTTCATAGCAGACTACAACAGATGGGGTGCTGTAAAGCTCTATTCTATGTGGTGACAACACAACTCCTGCTCTGAGAGAATGTAGTGTTCTTGCTTTTCAAATATGGCTGAAATATTTCCACTCATCCTTGAGGCCAGCATAAGATTTTAAGGTCCATCTTTACATTCCATTGCAGTGCTGTGATATGAATCCAACAACATACCAAGCTGCACACCACACATGCACCAGTAAACCAATCAGCTGTGTGACTGTCTTGAGATAGCACGTCATAATAACCCTATTCTGTATGCCAGTCATGTTAACTGCACTGTTGCTGCCTGTAATCCCTTTGCAATTAGCCAATTTCACTCAGCTCTGCTCTCCAACCACAGTCGTTCTGCTGTGTGTGTGTCTGTGTGTGTGTCTGTGTGTGTGTCTATCTGTGTGTGTCTGTCTGTGTGTGTCAGGAGCTCTTTCCATAATGAGGGAAAACAACACAGTCTGCCTGTCAAATACACACAATACACAGTGCAAACCTTATGCTACTCAGTCAGTCAGTCAGTCAGTCAGTCACTCAGTCAGTCAATAATGTAAATGTTATTCTATCAAATCACATAGACAAACTACACTTGATTTTAATTGAAATATCAACAAAAGTCTGAGAATGTATGATATTTCAGTGTTATTACTGAGTAGACTGCAGTTGAGGACGTAAATAATTGTTGTCATCATGTCTATCAGTACAACATCAGTATTGCAGCTGACAGATTTCCTGCTCTTCTATCTACACAATACACAAGATTGTCTATTTCACTGAACACAAGTAGTCTCATTAGATCTCAGTAAAAGGCAAGTGTTACTAGCATCACTTGATGCAGTGTCATCTTCAGACATCAGATAGGCTTTGATAAACCTCTTTGTTTAGATGATGATATGGATATTGAGAGGCGTCTGACCAGGATACTGGCATACGATTAACAAAAGATCATAGTATGTTATTGGGGATGTAGGAGTCTTAAACTACGTAGAAGGATGAAGCAATGTATTGGGCATGCATTCTAGCTGGTGTGCGAGTGGGGATATGGGAACGTAGCCCAAGATTGGAGGGTCCATCCCTGCTGCTGGCATCTGAGACATGGGCCTGAGCTGACTGGCACCCAGGGTGAGAGGGGTGAAGAGTGGGAGAGGGAGAGGGATGGATAGAGAGATATATGGAGCCCAGAGAGAGAGGGATAGAGGGGAGAGATGGAGAAAGGGAGCTCAGGTTGAGATGGTGAGAGGTCACGAGGGATAGATGGAAAGGGATTGACGGCGAGTGACTAAGAGGATTGGATAGATATCACAGTATTATGGAAATGTCTTAATCTTGCGCTGTGATTGGCTAGCTGGAAATGTTGCCTTAATACTTCTGTCTCTCCAATACTCTCAGATCTATAGGAGTGGCTAGGGAATAAGGGTTAGACCTATAGAGACTAAGAGTAGGTCCATTTGGAATGTGCAGTGACAACTCTGCAGCTTTGAGACCAAAATGGAGTTCAGTTCTAGAATACAGCAAATGACAAACTATTCCCTTTATAGCGCACTGCTTTTGGCCAGACCATGGTCAAAAGTAGTACCCTTTAGGGTGTCATTTGGGACTCAGCCATACCCTCCAGCAGGCTACGCTAGCCTTCTGCTCTGTCTATGCTGTATTATTGATGGAGGCCCTTATTAATGAACACTCAGACATGCCTTCAGTCTGTGGGCGGGCCACTTGACTTAATTAAAAAGATTGGCTGCTCCTGATTGGCTTGTCCTACTCCATACACAGTGTGTGTCCAAAATGGCACCCTATTCCCTATATAGTAGACTATTTTTGACCAGAGCTCTATGAGCCCTGGTCAAAAGTAGTGCGCTATAAAGGGAATAGGGTGCCATTTGGGAAGTGCTCACAATAACGTCCCCTTCCTGTATTAACAAAGTCATAAAAATGAATGGTGGAATTAAAGTAGAGTCACCACAGAGACCTTGGTGATGTTGGATACAGTGAGAGGATACAAGAGGATCAGCCACACCACACGTAGGGTTATCAGGTTTATCCTTAAAACCCCATTAAATCCTCTGTTTTCTAGATTAGCTTTGAAATATGTTTTATCCTCTAATGAAGGATAATACTGTCACAGGTGTCGAAATGAGTAGACCAAGGTGCAGCGTGAAATATGTTCATCTTGTCGTTTAATGCAAAAATGAACACTTTACAAATGAAACAAAAATGACAGCCGACAGTTCCGTCAGGTACTTACAACTAAACGGAAAACAACTACCCACAAAACCCAAAGGAAAAACAGGCTGCCTAAGTATGGTTCCCAATCAGAGACAATGATAGACAGCTGCCTCTGGTTAGGAACCATACTCGGCCCAACACAAAGAAATACAAAAACATAGAATGCCCACCCCACACCCTGACCTAACCACATAGAGAAACAAACCCTCTCTCTCATGTCAGGGCGTAACAAATACATTATGCAGGGCTCACTTGAAAAAGAGACCTGGTTCTCAATGTGACTTCCCTGGGTAAATAAAGGTGAAATAACATGAAGACGTTCTCTGTGCAGCATAAAGACAATAAGACAGACATTGGTTGAATCATACACAGTGCTGTTGTGCGCTTCTCCAATTGCAGTGTTGTTGTAAAGTCCAGAAACAGCCCTATGACACAAGGAGCATTGTGTTCCACTCCCTAGCTGATCCTATGATTTTGGTTTGAAAAGACCCAGCAGCATTAGATAATCAGTCTTTCAAACACTGGCCTCTCCATGAACACTTATATTATTGTTAGTAAGCAGATCTTGTATAAAGAGTATTCAGTGTCCAAATGGCAAACTATTCCCTTTATAGTGTACTGCTTTTAGCCAATGCTCATGGTCAAAAGTAGTACACTTTAAACAGAATAGGGTGTCATTTGGGACTCAGACATGCCCTACAGTAGTTCTCCTATCATGTTTCTTTCATCTAATGGCCATAAACATGTACATTAAACTGGTATGTAAACAGCATCTGTACTCTGTAGCTAATGAATTAGAAACTATGGCTTGTATCCCAAATGGCATATAGGGTTCCATTTGGGATGCAGACAGTATCTGTAGCCAGTGAAGGGGAAACTAAGTAATGAGTCAATATGGTGCAGCACAGCTGTGGAAAGGGAAACACTGACATTTGTAACTAAGGACGACAGCAATGCCTTGTCTGTCTAATGTACTGGATCTTCTCCTACAGTAGGTTGGGCTAAAGCATGTTGTTAAGGTTTATTTCAGTCCCAAATCATCCTATCCCCCATGGAGTACACTACTTTTGAACAGGCCTAGTACACTATTTAGGGAATAGGGGTGTGAGTGTTTAAACAAAGATGGGATCCCTAACGTTAAGAAAAATCCCTAACCGAGAAAAGTGGATTTTTATGCTATATTTTTTCTTTGTTTTAACAGAAAACCAAAACCATTTTTTTTAAATGCCAGTTTAAATGTTAAGAACATTTATCCATTTGTCACATCCCTAATAGGGTGCCATTTGGGGACCTTTGTCTGCTGTTGACATTTCATCTGCATTCAGTAGTGTGAGGGGGCTGTATAGACAGAGGCAGTGACCTGCTACAGCCCTACCTAACTGAAGCTAGTCTTGTTGTTGGTCCAGGATGCACAGGGTTGTTCTGCTGTCATCAGATGAGAGAAGGAGATTAGCCATGTTTACAATGCCTTATGTCGTAGACCACTAGTTTTTGTACTTTTTTTTTTAAAGCTCTTCTTAGTATCACAATATTAACAACACAATTATTTATTATCTTCTAAAGCTAGAGTTCTATTTTGGTTTAAGTACAGCATCCACCATCAATATGCTATTGTGTGGGTGTAACCTAGCACTCCTGAGAGAGCAGTCAGTGACAGCAGGGTGGACTCCACCACGTAACCTCCTCATTGGTCGCCGATGACCTCATCACTGGGCGCCCAAGGTGATAAAGCACAGGTGACGCTGCTGCCCTCCGAAGGTATAAAACAATCGACCCCGTCTCTCTCGGTGGAAACATGCGCTTAGTGATGCCCTTATCACTAGGCACCTGTAACCTCACCTGGCCTCATCACCGGGCAATCATGTCAACAAAGCGGCTGGAAACAGAATGGCGGCTGGAAACAGAATGTCCTCTGAAGGTCAGAAACGTCAGAGGAGAGGGTGGCGAGATACAGTGCCTTTGGAAAGTATTCAGACCCCTTGACTTTTTCCAAATTTTGTTACGTTACAGCCTTATTCTAAAATTGCTGAGAATTTTTTTAATTTAATCCATCTACACACAGTACAGAAATGCCTTATTAACCTCTCTGGCGCAGGTGGGACGAATTCGTCCCACCTGCGTAACAGCCACTGAAATCCAGTGGCGCGATTTTTGAAACGTTTGAAATACTATTACTTCAATTTCTCAAACATATGACTATTTTACAGCTATTTAAAGACAAGCCTCTCGTTAATCTAACCACACTGTCCGATTTCAAAAAGGCTTTACAACGAAAGCAAAACATTAGATTATGTCAGGAGAGTGCCCAGCCAGAAATAATCAGACACCCATTTTTCAAGCTAGCATATAATGTCACAAAACCCCAAACCACAGCTAAATGCAGCACTAACCTTTTATGATCTTCATCAGATGACACACCTAGGACATTATGTTATACAATACATGCATGTCTGTTCAATCAAGTTCATATTTATATCAAAAACCAGCTTTTTACATTAGCATGTGACGTTCAGAAAAAGCATACCCCCCGCAAACTTCCGGGGAATTTACTAACAGTTTGCTAAATTACTCACGATAAACGTTCACAAAAAGCATAACAATTATTTTAAGAATTATAGATGCATTACTCCTCTATGCACTCGATATGTCCGATTTTAAAATAGCTTTTCGGATGAAGCACATTTTGCAATATTCTAAGTACATAGCCCAGCCATCACGGGCTAGCTATTTAGACACCCGGCAAGATTAGCCTTCACCAAAATCATATTTCCTATAAGAAAAATGATCTTACCTTTCCTGTTCTTCGTCAGAATGCACTCCCAGGACTTCTACTTCAATAACAAATGTAGGTTTGGTCCCAAATAATCCATCGTTATGTTCCATCAGCAACGTTTTGTTCTTGCGTTCTAGACACTATCAGAATGCTAAATCACGGTCGTGCGCATGGCGCAGAACGTGACAAAAAAATTCTAAATATTCCATTACCGTACTTCGAAGCATGTCAACCGCTGTTTAAAATCAATTTTTATGCAATTTATCTCGTAGAAAAGCGATAATATTCCGACCGGGAATCTGCAATAAGCTAAACAGCCGAATGAAAATACTCCACGGGGGCGAATCACGCACGCGCCTAGTTCTATTGTCACCTAATGGGACACTTGGAAAAGGCGATAATATGTTTCAGCCTGAGGCTGCCTCGTCATCGTTCAGGTTTTTCCCGGGTTCTGAGAGCCTAGTGGAGCCCTAGGAATTGTCACGTTACAGCTAAGATCCTTACTCTTCAATAAACAGAGGCAAGAAGAACGACTCCTTGTCAGACAGGCCACTTCCTGCATGAAACCTTCTCAGATTTTTGCCTGCCATAGGAGTTCTGTTATACTCACAGACACCATTCAAACAGTTTTAGAAACTTTAGGGTGTTTTCTATCCAAACCTGAACAATAATATGCATATTCTAGCTTCTGAGTTGGTGTAGGAGGCAGTTAAAAATGGGCACATATTTTTCCCAAAATTCTCAATGCTGCCCCCTAGCCCCAACAGGTTTTAACATGAGTATTGGTGGAATTTACAATGTTGTTTGTGCTCCGCTGGTTGCTATTTTCTCATGGCAACGGGCAACTCATCTTGCTGTTGTGATTGCACATTGTTTTTTCGCCTAACAGACATGGGAGTTTATCAATGTTGAATTTGTTTTCAAATTCTTTGAGGGTCTATGTGATCTGTGGGAAATACATGTCTCTAATGAGGTCATACATTTGTCAGGATGTTAGGAAGTGCAGCTCTGTCACAGTGGTCAGGTATTCTGCTATTGTGTACTCTCTGTTGGGTCTAATTGTGTTGCTGTCCTGGGGCTCTGTGGGGTCTGTTTGTGTTTGTGAGCGGTGCCCCCGTACTAGCTGTCAGAGGGGCCCCTTTCCAGGTTAATCTCTTTGTAGATATTTCTGTATTTCATTTTCAATAAATTAGCAAAAATATCTAAAAACATGTTTTCACTTTGTCATCATTATGGGGTATTGTGTGTAGATGTGTGAAAGTAAAAAATGTTGAATCCATTTTGAATTCGAGCTGTAACAACAAAATGTGCAATAAGCCAAGGTGTATGAATACTTTCTGAAGGTACTGTACCTCTGTTGCCCTGGCCAGCTCACCATGTGCCATCATTTAGTGACCTACTTTGAGTCAGCCATTGTTGTCTGGAATGTATCCACCCCTGTCCCCTCCACCACCTCTTTGGCGCCCCTTCACCTCTCCACCCCTCAACCCCCTTCTATGCCCCCACAACTGTCATATCCACCACCAAAACCCCTTCTGTTTGTCCCCACCAGTCATAATGGGTCTGTTGCTCCCTGCCAGTCATAATGGGTCTGTTGCTCCCCGCCAGTCATAATGTTGCTCCCCACCAGTCATAATGGGTATGTTGCCCCCCCCACCAGTCATAATGTTGCTCCCCACCAGTCATAATGGGTCTGTTGCTCCCCACCAGTCATAATGGGTCTGTTGCTCCCCACCAGTCATAATGGGTCTGTTGCTCCCCGCCAGTCATAATGTTGCTCCCCACCAGTCATAATGGGTATGTTGCCCCCCACCAGTCATAATGTTGCCCCCCCACCAGTCATAATGGGTCTGTTACTCCCCACCAGTCATATTGTTGCTCCCCACCAGTCATATTGTTGCTCCCCACCAGTCATAATGTTTCTCCCCACCAGCCATAATGGGTCTTTTGCTCCCCACCAGCCATAATGTTGCTCCCCACCAGTCATAATGTTTCTCCCCACCAGCCATAATGGGTCTTTTGCTCCCCACCAGCCATAATGTTGCTCCCCACCAACCATAATGTTGCTCCCCACCAACCATAATGTTGCTCCCCACCAGTCATAATGTTGCTCCCCACCAGTCATAATGTTGCTCCCCTCCAGTAATAATGGGTCTGTTGCTCCCCACCTGTCATAATGGGTCTGTTGCTCCCCACCAGTCATAATGGGTCTGTTGCTCCCCACCAGTCATAATGGGTCTGTTGCTCCCCACCAGTCATAATGGGTCTGTTGCTCCCCACCAGTCATAATGGGTCTGTTGCTCCCCACCAGTCATAATTGGTATGTTGCTCCCCACCAGTCATAATGGGTCTGTTGCTCCCCACCAGTCATAATGGGTCTGTTGCTCCCCACCAGCCATAATGGGTCTGTTTCTCCCCACCAGCCATAATGGGTCTGTTTCTCCCCACCAGCCATAATGGGTCTGTTTCTCCCCACCAGCCATAATGGGTATTTTGCTCCCCACCAGTCATAATGTTGCTCCCCACCAGTCATAATGTTGCTCCCCACCAGTCATAATGTTGCTCCCCACCAGTCATAATGTTGCTCCCCACCAGTCATAATGTTGCTCCCCACCAGTCATAATGTTGCTCCCCACCAGTCATAATGTTGCTCCCCACCAGTCATAATGTTGCTCCCCACCAGTCATAATGTTGCTCCCCACCAGTTATAATGTTGCTCCCCACCAGTCATAATGTTGCTCGTCACCAGTCATAATGTTGCTCCCCACCAGTAATAATGGGTCTGTTGCTCCCCACCAGTCATAATGGGTATGTTGCTCCCCACCAGTCATAATGGGTCTGTTGCTCCCCACCAGTCATAATGGGTCTTTTGCTCCCCACCAGTCAAAATATTGCCTCCCACCAGTCATTATGGGTATTTTGCTCCCCACCAGTCATTATGGGTCTGTTGCTCCCCACCAGTCATTATGGGTCTGTTGCTCCCCACCAGTCATAATCGGTATGTTGCTCCCCACCAGCCATAATGTTGCTCCCCACCAGTCATAATAGGTCTGTTGCTCCCCACCAGCCATAATGGGTCTGTTTCTCCCCACCAGCCATAATGGGTATTTTGCTCCCCACCAGCCATAATGTTGCTCCCCACCAGTCATAATGTTGCCCCCCACCAGTCATAATGTTGCTCCCCACCAGTCATAATGTTGCTCCCCACCAGTCATAATGTTGCTCCCCACCAGTCATAATGTTGCTCCCCACCAGCCATAATGTTGCTCCCCACAACCATATTGTTGCTCCCCACCAGTCATAATATTGCCCCCCACCAGTCACAATGGGTCTGTTGCTCCCCACCAGTCATAATGTTGCTCCCCACCAGTCATAATGTTGCCCCCCCACCAGTCATAATGTTGCTCCCCACAAGTCATAATGGGTCTGTTGCTCCCCACCAGTCATAATGGGTCTGTTGCTCCCCACCAGCCATAATGGGTCTGTTGCTCTCCACCTATAATGTTATTTTTCATGTTCCTTCAAGTTTCATGGTCCTTCGAGACCGATAGGAAACACTCATCGTGGTAACAAAGATGGACTATAACAAAGGGTCTGTTCAGTTGTCCGAATGGAACGTTCTTGTTCCTGCAGTACAGTGGGCAGTCAGTGCGTGGGTAAAACAGCTCTGGTCTAACCTCTTCCTATGCTCTCTCCTCTTCTCTCTATCACTCCAGAAGAACATCTATCTCCCCCCCTCTTCACTCCCCTCCTCTCTTCTCTCTCTATCACTCTAGAACAACAAACAAAACAATGCCATCTCTCCTCCCCTCTTGTCATCTCTCCCTCTCTCTCTCCAGTGTCTCTACCAAATGCACAGTGGAAATGTGAAACCTATTATTGTGTTGGCTGTTAGCGTGTCACCTCGTGTTGCATTCTGCATTGTGTTCTGCCCTTATTTCATGTGCCATGTTGACATATTGATTAGAGGCCTTCATAGCCTTCAGGTGTTCATAGCCTGATGTGTGAACGTGTGTGTGAAATGGAGCAGTCAGATAGTCACAGTAGCATGAATGCCTCATTCTGACAACACCTGAGCACTGATAAGACTGCTGCTGGTTTCAGAGTCCCAGAAATAGATCCTGATCCACCAACAGACCAATAATGATGACGTCTGGGTGATGATTGGTTGGTTGGTTGGTTTGTTATTTTATGAATTTCTTATTCTATTCAATGTGCATGAGTTTATCCTCTTTTGAGATAAGTTCTGAAACCGACACTTAATAAAATACTTGTTTTTTGTTTGTTTGTTTGTTTATATCCGAGTGCCCTAAGATAGAAAGTGCAATAAGAGAAGAGTAGCTAGGGAGGTCTCTCCCAGGAGAAAGTATACATCGTAGGAAAAACGAGCTGATTTGGTGCGGAGGGGTTGCTTGTTCATATGATGGGCAGACATTTTAGGACACTACACACATGTAGACCTATGCACAGGTACCTTTCTTTCAGAATAGTTGTGTTAATAATGAGAATGAATTACAGCACGCATACACATACTGTATATCGCTTGGTTGTCTTTGTCCATACATATTCAGCACCTTTCTTTCAGAATAGTTGTGTAAATAATGAGAATGAATTACAGCACGCATACACATACTGTATATCGCTTGGTTGTCTTTGTCCATACATATTCAGCACCTTTCTTTCAGAATAGTTGTGTAAATAATGAGAATGAATTACAGCACGCATACACATACTGTATATCGCTTGGTTGTCTTTGTATTTCTAAATGATTATTAATCTGTTATTTTTCAAAGAATTGACTAATAAAAATGTTGGATCTAGAATGAGGATCTGTTTAGCAAGGATATTGGTAACGAAAGGGTTAAGGAGGTCTGCCCTGACTCAGAGAGAAAGGAGGTCTGCCCTGACTCAGAGAGCTGGAGGCAGGATGAGAGGGAGTTATTGCTGCTTGCAGAGAGCAGGATGAGAAAGGGGGAGGAGGGAGAGAGTGCCTGTCTGCTGGTGAGTGTGTGTGTGTATATGCACGCGACGCGCCCCAATGTGTGTGTGTATATGTGCACAGCACGCCTCTCTGTGTGTGTGTGTGTGTGTGTGTGTGTGTGTGTGTGTGTGTGTGCGTGCTGACACCTGGTGCTTTCTTTCCTCGCTGCTTGCTCAAACTGAGGAGAGCTCTCTCCTTGTCTGGGCCACGCTTTACCTCTCCTGCTCTCTTTCCCTCTTTTCCCTACCTCTTTTTCACCCCTCTCTTTTTTTCTACCCCTTCAGCATTCTTTCCTCCTCAGTCTCCCTCTCTCTTTCCTTTGTTTTGGATCTTCCTTACTATGGTGCAGGATTATTTAATTGCCTGGGAAGCCAAGACGTTGGACTGACAAAGGTGAGCTGGATACAGGGAACTCTGAGAGTCTGGACTGAAGGTCTGGGTGGAGAATAGGGGAGGGAATGGACTGTTTTATTTATATTAATAGAAATAGTCTATTCAGTAGCCTGTTTTTTGTCAGTGTTTTGGACCTGTTTAGCAGATGTCTGTTTCCCTCTGTTCTCTGTTGCTGTGGCTCTGTGGTTGTTCCTGTTGTGTCACCTTGGCCCAGGTATGGGGCCTTCACACCAATCAGGTTCTGAGTCACGCCAGTTCCCACCGCATAGCAGTGTGTGTGAGGGGGGGTGGGGGTCTCAGCTCTGTTCTTGTGTGTTTACTGATTTTCTTCATAATAACGCAGGTTGTACATACATACTGAATGCTCATATCCCTCGTTGTTGATTGAGGGATCCTAACGTTATATTGTTGTGCTTCTATCTATGGGAGATGCATCATTGAGCAGCACCCATACTTCTCCCCCAGGATCTAGTGTTACCATGGCCATCTCTCACCCACTTTGACCATCCATGCTGTCTCTCTCAATCGCTCTCTCGCTCTTTCTTACACTATCTCACACCCTCTCTCTCTCACCTCCCTCTCTCTCTCTCCATCTCTCACCCACCCACTCAGCTCACCCTGGGATATTTCTGGAGAAGAAAAGAAGAAATATGAGAGGAGAGAGGGAAGAGAGGAAGATATAACAGGAGAGCAGGGAGCTAAATGTTCTAGCCTTTCGTGGGCTAATGAGGGTTCTCGCAACTCCATCTTTCTCTCCCCCCTCCCCGTCATCCCCCTCTGTCTATCCATCTACGCAGGTCCTATACCTTGTCTGTCAGCCACCTCCCTGTCTCCCCATCCCCCTCTCATCTCAAGTCTCCTCTCTCGCTCCCCAATCTTTCCTCATATTCACCCCATGCTGTCTCCTCCTCACCCATCTTTCCAATCTGTATTCTCTTCTCGATTCCTCTCTCATCCTCCCTAGAGTCTACCTTTATGTCATGCACCCCCCCCCCCCCCCCCCCCACACACACACACACCACACCCTCCAGCTACAGATTGTGAAAGCCTGCCAGGTCTAGACAAGCATATGCTTGTGAACTGAGCAATGTAAAATATTGTCCCTTTAAATGTTGATGCTGTGGGACTTTGCCCCCCCACCGTCTCTCCCCCCACGTCTGCAGTCGCAGTAGCATCTTGTTGATTTTGCCAGTCGAGGAACTCTCTTTCATGTTCCCTCTTGATGTGAATGGGCTCATTGGCTGTGGAGCGCTGTGAGGTTTAAATAGGAGGAAGTGCCCTTGCTGTGTGTGCAGGTATATTATTATTGAAAGCTGAGGGTAGCAAAGTACATACTGTGTAAATAAGTAGCTGCCAGAATCCTGAATACATGGGCATCAGCATTGTTCTTTATTTCACCTTACCTTAAATAGGGTCACAGGAAACAGTGACACAGTTATTATGAAGATATTTACATATTATTAACTCGATGAGCGTGTACATGTGTATGTGTGTGTATGCTATTACACTGTAACAGAACTGTAATTTATACAGTAATTTTGGCTATTATCTTCAGTGAGATAGTGTGAAAGCATTATACTGCAGAATACTGTAAATTATGGTGCATTGTGGGAAAATGTTGTTGGTAGTGTCACGCCCTAACCATAGAGTTCCTTTTTATGTCTCTATTTTGGTTTGGTGAGGGCGTGAGTTGGGTTGGGCATTCTATGTTCCCTATCTATGTTTTGTATTTCTTTGGTTTTTGGCCTGGTATGGTTCTCAATCAGGGACAGCTGTCTATCGTTGTCTCTGATTGGGAGCCATACTTAGGTAGCCCTTTTTTCACCTGTCTTTTGTGGAAGTTGTCTTTGCGTTGCATGTGTTTGCACTCATAGCTTTTTGTTCGTTGTATTGTTTATTGTTTTGCTGGTTCACGTTTAAAATAAAGTAAGATGAACCCAACTCACGCTGCGCCTTGGTCTACCTTTAACGACGGACGTTACAGGTAGGGAAATAATTGCTGTATTTGAAATGGTAGTGTAATTCCACCCGACATAATACAGTACCATACAATATTTTTGGAGTGCCAAAAACCTTTTGACCACAAGTGGGTACATGGTATGGTAGCCAATTTATGATTTTGCCTACATTTGAAGTATGAGACATTTATTGAATTACTTCATGTTTCATTATTTGTTTCAGTTGTTTCGTGTTGTCTCATTGTTTGTTGTCTCATGCTTTTTTGTTATGGGATACTGTCTCTTTAAGAGATCATGCAGCAGCTCATGTCCACTTTATTTGGGCTTGTGGGTTTTGTTTTACATTCTAGAATGCTAGTTGTAATTGTCACTTTTTGTGTAGTTTTGCTGTGGAGTCATACAGTGTTCTCATTTTTGTTATCCCTGTATAAATAATTGTACTTACCTGAAGATACTTAGCTTTAATTGAGTTACTTACAGTACCTGAGTAAGTGACACACGTCTACCATAGTCTTCCCTGTAGCTCAGTTGGTAGAGCATGGTGTTTGCAACGCCAGGGTTGTGGGTTCGATTCCCACGGGGGGCCAGCACAGAAATGAAATGTATGCATTCACTACTGTAAGTCGCTCTGGATAAGAGCGTCTGCTAAATGACTTAAATGTAAATGTCATTTTCCATGGTCGAAATAACAGTCTGAAATTGTGAAAATTATGATAATGCCCTTTTGGTGTAAGAGCTGTTTGAAAAAAATTCAATGCCTGAAATTTCAGCCTGTTCAGATGGGATGTAGTTTTTTGCCCAGATCATGACATTACAATCTGATCTGATTATTCTGACCAATTAATTACTAGTCATCTTTTATTTGCGTACAGTGCCTTCAGAAAGTATTCATACCCCTTGACTTATTACACATGTTGATTAAATATTTTTTTATTCTTACTCATCTACACACAATACCACATAATGACAAAGTGAAAACATGTTTGTAAATTTATTGAAAATGAAATACCTAAATATCTCATTTTTATAAGTATTCACACTCCTGAGTAAATACATGTTAGAATCACCTTTGGCAGTGATTACAGCTGAGCCTTTATGGTTAAGAGCTCCGCACACCTGGACACATTCAACTTTTTAAAATTCTTCAAGCTCTGTCAAGTTGTTTTTTTGATCATTGCTAGACAGGTATGTTCAAGTGTTGCTATATATTTTCAAGCTGATTTAAGTCAAAACTGTAACTAGTCCCCTCAGGAACATTCAATGTCGTCTTGGTAATTAACTCCAGTGTATATTTGGCCTTGTGTTTTAGGTTATTGTCATGCTGAACGGTGAATTCGTCTCCCAGTGTCTGTCGGAAAGCAGACTGAACCAGGTTTTCCTCTAAGATTTTGCCTGTGCTTGGCTCTATTCCGTTTCTTTTTATCCTAAAAAACTCCCTACTGTAGTCCTTGCTGAGAACAAGCATACCCGTAACATGATGCAGCCACCACCATGTTTGAAAATATGAAGAGTGGTACTCATTGAGGTGTTGGATTTGCCCTAAACATAACGCTTTGATTTCAGGATATAAATGTAATTTCTTTGCCACATTTTCTGCAGTTTTACTGCATGCATGTTTTGTAATATTTTTATTTTGCACAGGCTTCCTTCTTTTCATTCCTATCACAGCCATTAAACTCTGTAACTGTTTTAAAGTCACCATCGGCCTCATGGTGAAATCCCTGATTGGTTTCCTTCCTCTCGGGCAAAGTTAAGATGGACGCCTATAGCTCTGTAGTGACTGGGTGTATTGATACACCATCCAAAGTGTAATTAATAACTTCACCGTGTTCAAAGGGATACTAAATGTCAGCCTTTTTTGACCCATCTATCAATAGGTGCCCTTCTTTGTAAGGCATTGGAAAACCTCCCTGGTCTTTGTGGTTGAATCTGTATTTGAAATTCGCTGCTCAACTGAAGGACCTTACAGATACAGTGCCTTCGGAAAGTATTCAGACCCCTTCACTTTTTCCACATTTTGTTATGTTACAGCCTTATTCTAAAATGTATTAAATCTACATCAATCTACTTGCAATAACCCATAATGACAAAGAGAAAACAGCTTTCAATTTTTTGCAAATGTATTAAAAATAAAAAACAGAAATACCTTATTTACATAAGGATTCAAACCCTTTACTATGAGACTCAAAATTGAGCTCAGGTGCATCCTGTTTCCATTGATCATCCTTCAGATGTTTGTACAACTTGATTGGAGTCCACCTGTGGTAAATTCAATTGATTGGACATGATTTGGAAAGGCACACACCTGTCTATGTAAGGTCCCACAGTTAAAAGTGCATGTCTGAACAAAAACCAAGCCATGAGGTCGAAGGATTTGTCCGTAGAGCTCTGAGACAGGATTGTGTCGTGGCAAAGTTCTGGGGAAGGGCACCAAAACTTTTCTGCAGCATTGAAGGTCCCCAAGAACAGAGTGGCCATCATTTTTAAAAGGAAGACGTTTGGAACCACCTAGACTCTTACTAGAGCTGGCCGCCCGGCCAAACTGAGCAAACGGGGTAGAAGGGTCTTGGTTAGGAAGGTGACCAAGAACCCGATCGTCACTCTGACAGAACTCCAGAGTTCCTCTGTGGAGATGGGAGGACCTTCCAGAAGTACAACCATCTCTGCAGCACTCCACCAATCAGGCCTTTATGGTAAAGTGGCCAGACTGAAGCCACTCCTCAGTAAAAGGCACATGACAGCCCACTTTGAGTTTGCCAAAAGGCACCTAAAGGACTCTGACCATGAGAAACAAGATTCTCTGGTCTGATGAAACCAATATTGAACTCTTTGTCCTGAATTCCAAGCATCACGTCTGGAGGAAACCTGGCACCATCCCTAGGGTGAAGCATGGTGGTGGCAGCATCATGCTGTGGAGAGGTTTTTCAGTGGCAGGGACTGGGAGACTAGTCAGGATCGAGGCAAAGATGAATGGAGCAAAGTACAGAGAGATCCTTGATGAAAACCTGCTCCAGATTACTCAGGACTTCATTCTGGGGCGAAGGTTCACCTTCCAACAGGACAACAATCCTAAGCACACAGCCAAGACGATGCAGGAGTGGCTTCGGGACAAGTCTCGGGACAAGTATTATTATTTGACCCTGCTGGTCATCTATGAACATTTGAACATCTTGGCCATGTTCTGTTTTAATCTCCACCCGGCACAGCCAGAAGAGGACTGGCTGTGCCGGTTCCTCTCTAGGTTTCTTCCTAGGTTCTGGCCTTTCTAGGGAGTTTTTCCTAGCCACTGTGCTTCTACACTTGCATTGCTTGCTGTTTGGGGTTTTAGGCTGGGTTTCTGTACAGCACTTTGAGATATCAGCAGATGTAAGAAGGGCTTTATAAATACATTTGATTTGATTTGAAGTCTCTGAATGTCGTTGAGTGGCCCAGCCAGAGCCTGGACATGAACCCGATCTAATATCTCTGGAGAGACCTGAAAACAGCTGTGCAGCAACACTCCCCATCCAACCTGACAGAGCTTAAGAAGATCTGCAGAGAAGAATGGGAGAAACTCCCCAAATACAGATGTGCCAAGCTTGTAGCGTCATACCCAAGAAGACGTGAGGCTGTAATCGCTGCCAAAGGTGCTTCAACAAAGTACTGAGTAAAGGGTCTGAATACTTATGTAAATGTGATTTTTCCGTTTTTTATTTGTAATACATTTGCAAACGTTTCTAAAAACCTGTTTATGCTTTGTTATTATGGGGTATTGTGTGTAGATTGATGAGGGAAAAAAAATACAATTTAATCAATTTTAGAATAAGGCTGTGATGTCACAAAATGTGGAAAAAATCATCAAGGGGTCTGAATACTTTCTGAAGGCCCTGTATCTGTAAGGTCCTAATTGTATGTGTGGGGTACAGAGAGGAGGTAATCCTAATTTAAAAAAAAAAATCATGTTTAAGACTATTATTGCACACAGAGTGAGTCCATGCAACTTATTGTGTGACTTGTGAAGCAAATCTTTACTTCTGAACTTATTTAGGCTTGCCATAAAAAAAGGTGTTGAATACTAAGCTTTTCATTTTTAATTAATCTGTAAAAAATTCTAAACATAATTCCACTTTGACATTAAGGGTTATTGTGTGTAGGCCAGTGACACAATCTAAATGTAATAAATGGAATACTTTCTGAAGGCACTGCATGTATTCTCCTACTTTGAAGGGGTAAGCGGGGTAGGGTCTAGACTAGAGTCTAACCTTTATTTAACTAGGCAAGTCAGTTAAGAAACAATTCTTATTTATAATGACGGCCTACTCCGGCAAAACCCAGACGACGCTGGGCAAATTGTGCACCGCTCTATTGGACTCCCAATCACGGCCAGATGTGATACAGCCTGGATTCGAAACAGGTAGTGTAGTGACACCTCTTGCACTACTGAGATGCAGTGCCTTAGACCGCTGCGCCACTCGGGAGCACGCCCACATGATCAGACTGAGCAAAAAGAGGTAAAATTATAAAAAATATATTTGCAGATTTTCATAAAATAAATGCACACATTGATTTAGTAGGCATACAGTGATTTAAAAATACAATTAACAAGACTTTATGGGGGCCCATTATTTTAAAATGTATAGGGGACAGATTGGAGTGGCAGCTATCTCTTAAACTTTTAATGGTTGAGCATTTTGCCCTGTAGTTGCTGCCAGTTTGGGAGCCCTTGTTAAGGCCTCTAGAAGTGCAAGTGATCTACAACACCAAATATTAATTGATATACTGTAATGTTTTAACACATTGCCTAGCAGCCAATCTGCTTGCACCAATCCCATGTAATTACAGTAAAATACTGTAAAATCTCACCCCAATTAATTTCATTTATTCATTCATTCATTACGATTACAGTATAATTAACTTTTTTTTACAGTATAATTGACTATCTTACTGTGTCATTACACAGTGCTTGCTTTGATACTGTATTAGGATTACAGTAGTTGTACTGAAATATGAAATACAGTAAGTTGGGGCGGCAGCGTAGCCTAGTGGTAGTGGTAAGAGCGTTGGACTAGTAACCGAAAGGTTGCAAGTTCGAATCCCCAAGCTGACAAGGTACAAATCTGTCGTTCTGCCCCTGAACAAGGCAGTTAACCCACTGTTTGTTCCTAGGCCATCATTGAAAATAAGAATTTTTTCTTAACTGACTTGCCTAGTTAAATAAAGGTAAAAAAATATATATATTTGCTACTTTGCTGCCTGTCACTGTCAAATTCGCCTAAGCTAGCCTAGCCCTGTCTTCCTTCCCTCCCTCTCAGGGCTAATACGTTGGGGAAGGGCAGAGTGGACACATGCACGACCACCCGGCACTCATTCACCCTCAGATTCAGACTTTACAAAATGCCCTGTGCAGAGTAGAGCAGACACTCTGGATGTAGCCCCCCTACCCAAACACACCCTTAGATTCAGACTATAGGCTTCCAGTCATGCCAGACAGAAAGAATGTTTACACATTCTGTTGTGTTTTCAGGAAGAACAGGAGTGCTAATCCATTTAAGATAACTATAATTGTTTCTTTCTTTATTTGCTTATTTGAATTCACATTAGCTTATGCAGAAGCAGCAGCTACTCTTCCTGGGGTAATTGCCAAGTCATATCCTCTCAAATATATATCTTCTTAAATTACTGGGTAAAGTGATTGTTTTGGCAGAGGTTTACAAGCTGGCAGTCACATACTGTGTTCTCTACTTTATTTCTATTTTTGTAAAATAATGTTTAATTATTCAAGCCTGCTTGTTCACAGTTCACTCCTCTGCCTGCAATGGAGATGTTGCGTTTGTGTGTTCTTGTGTGAGGCATCTATTGTCAGTGTTGTTGAGTACAGGATGAGTGATTGCATTGCTAACGGAGGATAAGGATAAGGGAGCGTGAGGGAAGAGGGCATACTCTCCCCATTCCCCCCCCCTCTCTCTCTCTGTGTGTTCTCCTTTATCTCCCTCCCTCCCTCTTTCTGTCTCTCTCTACTCTTCCCCCTCTCTCTCCTTTCTTTCATCCCTCCCCTCCCTCTATATTCTCCTCTCTCTCTCCTCTCTGGACTAATGGTTGCCCCCTGCCGTTTGAAAGCTCTGTACTCAGATTGGAATAGAGGAACAGATAATGACACCGTTCATATCTGACATCAGATGACGTCTCTCCTCTCGGGTAGAGGTTTTTTTCTTCTCCAAAGCAATATTTTCTCAGTTCATACGGTCATTGTATTGTTACTGTACTGTTGTTGTTAGGGGACAGGTTTGTGTCACACAAAGGACTGTTTATCGCCATGACACAGACACTGATGTTATGACGCAAACTGTTGTTGCCCGCATATTAACCCAATGCTCATCCTTGATTCTCCTATTCAAAATCAATGGTTTATTTAAATGCCGTCTGTGTAGATTGATAGATTACTCACGCATTATTATTGACCCCTTTGCGTCCCAAATGGCACCCTATTCCCTATTGTGCACTACTTTTGACCAGGGCTTATAGGGCTCTGATCAAAAGTAGTGCACTCTAAAGGGAATAGTGTGCCATTTGGGACAGGCTCTTAGTCTTCCTCTATTATGCTTTGTTTATGTCAGAATCAGGACCTTTTGCCATTTATTTACCTGGTATACAATAGTTTGTGCAGTAAACATTAGACAGTAGAGACTGACATATGCCTCCATAGCAGGGTACTCACATCTCCTACAGTACACTGGAGGTCAGAGAGGGTCAGAGGTGACTGTGCATTGTCACTGTGCTGAGAGAAAGATGGGGAGGGAGACGGGGAAGAGAGAAAAGGAGGTAGAGAGAGAGAGTGAAGGTGATAGTGATTTGGGTGATGGTAGCTCGCCTTGAGTGCCAGAAATGCACTTTGTAAATAAAATACACTATCATTATTATTGTTATTATGGCAGTAGAGAGAGCAATTGAAACTGAAATTGAAAAAGCTCAGTTAGCTTGGTGCTGCTTCTTTATATATAAAATATGGATTCCAAAAAAGTCAGTCCTCCGTGGTGCTGATCAATGGAACGCCTCGAGGAAGACCAGGAGCTATAATGTGCTCTCGCTCTCTCTCTCACTCACGCTCTTCCTCCATCTCACTCTTATTTCTGCCTGAGGAGAACCAAGGAACCAGGGACGAGTAGTCAGTCACTTCACACGCAGGCACTACCTCCATATTCTTTCAGTGTTATGTATAGCGGTGTTTTGAGTGTCTTTGTATAATTTAAGGCCACTAGTACCTCAGGCTGCTGGTTGGTTATGTGTCTCTCTGGTGAAGCCCACCCACTCAATACTGCGACAGACCTTTTTTTAGAGGCACAGAGTGTGCCTCTCTTTATCTCTTTCTCTCTCATCCTTTTCTCCTCTCGCTCTCTCTCTCTATACTTCCTGTTCCACTAACAACACCTTCCAGGACCCTGTAGAGAGGTAGAGATGGCGGCCAGCGCCTGACGCAGATCAGGCCCTCTCATGCGTCACCGTCCATGGCCTTTGTACTGCCTGGCTAATTGTACGGTACAGCCACCCTGCCTCACAGAGAGGGATGAGTATATTATGAGGACATGAAAGGAATCAGCAGAATGGTCTAATTGAGGGCAATTCCATGGAAATGGAATTAGGCTGAGACTCAGATTTTTCACTTTAAAATGTATACCCGAACAAGAACCATTGATTTCAAAGTTTAACAAACCAGAGAACTCTATGCACAAGGACTAATCTTCCAAAGATTTTACAAAACACATTTACAGGAAGAACTATGCAGATGTACAGTTTTCCAGGAAATTCATTAGTGTAAATTGTTCAAATTGTTCACCCGCTGCTCCGAGTGGCGCAGCGGTCTAAGGCACTGCATCTCAGTGCTAGAGGCATCACTACAGACTCTGGTTCGATCCCGGGCTGTCTCACAAGTGGTCGTGATCACGAGTCCCATAAGGCGGCGCTCAATTGGCCCAGTGTTGTCCGTGTTAGGGGAGGGTTTGGCCGGGGTAGGCCGTCATTGTAAAATAATAATTTGTTCTTAACAGACTTGCCTAGTTAAATACAGGTAAAATAAAAAAATATGCATATACAGTGAGTGTACAAAACATTAGGAACACTCGCTCTTTCCATTACATAGATTTCACCTGGTCAGTCTATGTTCCCTTATTAAATCTACTTCAATCAGTGTAGATAAAGGGGAGGAGACAGGTTAAAGAAGGATTTTTAAGCCTTGAGACAATTGAGACATGGATTGTATGTGTGCCATTCAGAGGGTGAATGGGCAAGACAAAAGATTTCAGTGCCTTTGAGCGGGGTATGGTAGTAGGTGCCAGGCGCACCAATTTGAGTGTGTCAAGAACTGCAACGCTGCTGGGTTTTTCACACTCAACAGTTTCCCGTGTGTATCAAGAATGGTCCACCACACAAAAGACATCCAACCAACTTAACACAAATGTGGGAAGCATTGGAGTCAACATGGGCCAGCATTCCTGTGGAACGCTTTCGACACCTTTGTATTCCATGCCCTGATGAATTGAGGCTGTTTTGAGGGCAAAAGGTGGGATGCAATTACATTTTAGGAAGTGTTCATAATGTTTTGTCCACTCAGTGTAGTATGGTTTGAAATGAATGTTTTTGTTTGGCATACATTTTAAGGTGAAGAATCTGAGTCTCAGTGTAATTCCTTTTACCATAGAATTTCTCTTGATGCTGGTTTAAGCTATGTTTGTGATTTTGTAACATTTGAACTGCTTTTGTTAACCTGGCTGCGCATAGTGGAGTATGTTGTTCGTGCTGTGCTGCAGCACCTGAAGCCTATGATTAAATTAACTCCAAGTATGGTTCCCCTTGTTGTGTTGTCTGTTCACTACTGTAGAACATCTACTGAAAAAAAGGTCATACCTGGGAGGGCTTAGGGGGAGAGCAGGGAAGCAGAAGCTGAAATGAATTACATAACATTATATTATGATAGCCGCAAGCTCAGCAGAATATGAGAACATTGAAACAAATGAACCTATATTGTGGTCTGCATTGTTTGGATGTACTGTACTCTTTTACCCTTTTATTGAAAACATGAGGCATCGACTGCTCTGCAAATTGGAAAACGCCAGTGATTTGAAAGTTTGCGCTTAGTCTAAATAAACATGTACTGTAGCTAGAAACATAACTAAAGCTGTCATTCCATCAAGGGTTTGTGGAAATTGCATTCTATATCTCAGGGCCAGCCCAACAAATAAGCGACATATGTGGAAACTGAGGGCCCCCCTCCCCTGAGAGTTAAAATATGGTTGTACATCAGCAGTTTTCTTCTTGTTCTGACAGTCCCTCAATTAGCCCATTTCAGCTACATCGGGCCTCCATTGATTTTGTTAGTCTCATTCAGATACCATATGAACATGACATAGGTCATGGAAAAATGCGTAGGAAATGAGCTTTTAAGCTGCAAAATGTTCTCTCCACCCTTGGCAAAATGTGTAGAATTGCAGGTAATTAGCTTTAAAACTGCAAAATGTTATCTCCATCACAATCTGGGTAACCCCATGGCAAAATGAGTAGATTTGCATTAAAGGTACAATGGGTAGAATTCACCCCTTAATTTCCTGGTTGCTAAAATTTGAATGGTTTGCCTAATTTCAGTTTATATGAAAAAAAAGTCCATTCAGAAAGTATTTTCCCACATTTTGTTACATTACAGCCTCATTCTAAAATTTATTAAATCATTTTTTCCCTCAATCTACACACAATAGCTCATAAGGATCAAGCAAAAACAGGTTTTTAGAAATTTGTACAAATTTATAAAACGTAACACATTTACATAAGTATTCAGACCCTTTACTCAGAACTTTGTTGAAGCACCTTTGGTAGTGATTACAGCCTCAAGTCTTCTTGGGTATGATGCTACAAGCTTGGCACACCTGTATTTGGGGAGTTTCTCCCATTATTCTCTACAGATCCTCTCAAGCTCTGTCAGGTTGGATTGGGAATGTCACTGCAGTCTCTCCAGAGTTGTTCGATCAGATTCAAGTCCTGGCTCTGGCTGGGCACTCAAGGACATTCAGAGACTTTTCCCGAAGCCACTCCTGCATTTGTCTTGGCTGTGTGCTTAGGGTTGTTGTCCTGTTGAAAGGTGAACCTTCACCCCAGTCTGAGGTCCTGAGTGCTCTGGAGCAGGTTTTCATCAAGGATCTCTCTGTACTTTCCTCTGTTCATCTTTGCCTCGATCCTGACTAGTCTCCCAGTCCCTGCCACTGAAAAACAGCATGATGCTGCCACCACCATGCTTCACCGTAGAGATGGTGGCAGACGTGACACTTGACATTCAGGCCAAAGAGTTCAATCTGCGTTTCATCAGACCAGAGAATCTTGTTTCTCATTGTCTGAGAGTCTTTTAGGTGCCTTTTGGCAAACTCCAAGTAGGTTGTCGTGCTTTTTTACTGAGGAGTGGCTTCCGTCTGGACCCTCTACCATAACAGTCTGATTTGTGTAATGTTGCAGAGATGGTTGTCCTTCTGGAAGGTTCTCCCATCTCCACAGAGGAACTCTGCATCTCTGTCAGAGTGACCATCGGGTTCTTGGTGACCTCCCTGACCAAGGCCCGTCTCCCGGCTTAGTTTTTGCTCAGACATGCACTTTCAACTGTGGGACCTTATATAGACAGGTGTATGCTTTTCCAAATCATGCCCAATCAATTGAATTCACTACAGGTGGACTCCAATCAAGTTGTAGAATCATCTCAAGGATTATTAATGGAAACAGGATGCACCTGAGCTCAATTTCGAGTCTCATAGCAAAGGGTCAGAATCCATATGTAATGAAGGTATTTCTGTTTTTTATTTTTTCAATATATTTGCAAACATTTCGAGAAACATGTTTTCACTGTGTCATTATGGGTATTGTGTGTAGATTGTTGAGGAAGATTTTTTATTTCATCTATTTTAGAACAAGGCTGTATTGTAACAAAGTGTGGAAAAAGTCATGTGGTCTGAATACTGTGACGCTGTGAAATGTATTTTTAAATAAGCCAAAATATAATATTTTGAGCTGTTTGAAGCTGGTGTACAAAACCGAGAAGTAAAAAGACCAAAAGCAAAACTTAAGAATGTGATGCATAGAAATAGCGCACAGAACAGATCTGAAACTTTTCAGACTTGGTTTCAGTGAGAATGACAGATCTATAACTCGCATTTCTATGTGAATTCTGTCAGCCTACCAGAAAAGCTACATACTGCACCTTTAAATTAGCTTTCAAACTGCAAATGTTCTCTCCAACCCATGGTAAAATGGGTACAATTGCAGAGAATTTGCTTTAAATCTGCAACATTTTCTCTACGCGTTAGCCGTCCTTCCATCAGCCGTCCCTCCATCTTGTCACACCTGCATTATGCTGCTGTGTGTCCCTGGGGGATTAATCACTCTATATCCCTCCTTCCCTCTTTTCCTAGTGGAAGTAGCTAGTCCAACTGGCTCAGCACTCAGGTCCTTTCTCAAGGTAACATTACATAAGAGCTGACAGCATTGTCTCAGAGTGCTGAGGCTATAGGATAATACAGAGGGTGACAAACTGCCTTGCCTTCCCTTGCCTCACTTGCACGCACGCACACACACACACACACACACACACACTATGGAAGGGCCCTGGTCAAAAGTAGTGCACTATAAAGAGAATAGGTTGCCATTTCAGATGCACCCCAGCTAGGCAGAGCAACAATGGTACACAAAAAAGGTGCGATGTATAACCTAAAAGGGTTCTTCGGCTGTCCCCATAGGAGAACCCTTTGAAGAACCCATTTTTGGTTCCAGGTAGAACCCTTTCCACAGAGGGTTCTACATGGAACCCAAAATGATTCTACCTGGAATCAAAAAGGGTTCTACCTGGAGCCAAAAAGGATTCTCCCATTGGGACAGCCGAAGAATCCTTTTGGAACCCTTTTTTCTAAGAGTGTAGAAAAATCACTACTATGGCCTAATACAATTCAGCTCGGTCCGTGCAGTTAATTCAGAGTGCTGAGGCTATAGGGCCTTGTATACCTGCAGAGGGATACTGACTCACTGACTGAAATGCCATGAGCTGTCAGACTGGCCGGTCACTGACAAAGTTTGCAGCATGATCATTCTCCGTGGCCTCGTGATGACACATCAAAAAGGACTGTACTGTACCAGAGCAACTTCACCCGATGCTTTGTAACAGTGTAACGGTAATTCATGCTTTTAGAGTGAAAGACTGTCTCCCAGACATATGAAGGTCAATGAAGTCTCTTGGTGCACTAACTAATGACTGCTGTTATCTACCCACACAGTGAACCCAGAGAGCTACAGAGCTAGCTGAACCTCTCTGTGAGGATGGCGTCACCCTGACTTTTCTAAAGGGAAGCAGAGCAGAGGAGCAGTGGGGGCTGCTTAGGGGAGGATGACTCATAATAATGGTTGGAACGGACCAAAGGGATTGGCATCAAACACATGGTTTCCATGTGTTTGATGTATTTGATATCATTCCGCTCCAGCCATTACCACGAGCCCGTCCTCCCCAATTAAGGTGCCACCAACCTCCTGTGCAGAGGAGAGTGTTCCAGACAGACACTGTTAGAATGAGGCATTCCCTTTGGCACACTCTGGCATTTAAAACCTGGGAAATAATTGACCACTTAAACTGTCTGGGCTCTGCCATAAGACAATTTTCTGACAGAACACAACCCTCCGTGTACATCCTAAATGTGACTGAATTTTTTTTACATATATATTTTTTTAAATATACTTCATGGGATAACTCAGAGGTTATTGTGATTATTATGGAGAGATTATTCTGTGATGGGCTTATATTTCAGAAGAGGCTGGCTAAGACATTTTGACAGTTGTAGTCTGAATACACTGCTGACTTGAGCAGTTGACAGATGATCTACAGTTGAAGTCGGAAGTTTACATACACCTTCGCAAAATACATTGAAACTCAGTTTTCACAATTCCTGACATTTAATCCTAGTAAACATTCCCTGTTTTAGGTCAGTTAGGATCACCACTTTATTTTAAGAATGTGAAATGTCAGAATAATAGTAGAGGGAATGATTTATTTCAGCTTTTATTCATTTCATCACATTCCCAGTGGGTCAGAAGTTTACATACACTCAATTAGTATTTGGTCCCATTGCCTTTAAATTGTTTAACTTGGGTCAAACGTTTCAGGTAGCCTTCCACAAGCTTCCCACAGTAAGTTGGGTGAATTTTGGCCCATTCCTCCTGACAGAGCTGGGGTAACTGAATCAGGTTGGTTGGCCTCCTTGCTCGCACACGCTTTTTCAGTTCTGCCCACAAATGTTCTATAGGATTGAGGTCAGCGCTTTGTGATGGCCACTCCAATACCTTGACTTTGTTGTCCTTAAGCCATTTTGCCACAACTTTGGAAGTATGCTTGGGGTCATTGTCCATTTGCGACCAAGCTTTAACTTCCTGACTGATGTCTTGAGATGTTGCTTCAATATACCCACAATTTTCCTCCCTCATGATGGCATCTATTTTGTGAAGTGCACCAGTCCCTCCTGCAGCAAAGCACCCCCACAACATGATGCTGCCACTCCCGTGCTTCACGGTTGGGATGGTGTTCTTCGGCTTGCAAGCCTCCCCCTTTTTCCTCCAAACATAACCATGGTCATTATGGCCAAAGAACAGTTATATTTTTGTTTCATCAGACCAGAGGACATTTCTCCAAAAAGTACGATCTATGTCCCCATGTGCAGTTGCAAACCGTAGTCTGGCTTTTTTATGGCGGTTTTGGAGCAGTGGCTTCTTCCTTGCTGAGCGGCCTTTCAGGTTATGTCGACATCAGACTTGTTTTACTGTGGATATAGATACTTTTGTACCTGTTTCCTCCAGCATCTTCACAAGGTCCTTTGCTGTTGTTCTGGGATTGATTTGCACCTTTTGCACCAAAGTACGTTAATCTCCAGGAGACAGAACACGTCTCCTTCCTGAGCAGTATGATGGCTGCGTGGTCCCATGGTGTTTATACTTCTGTACTATTGTTTGTACAGATGAACGTGGTACCTTCTGGTGTTTTGCTCCCAAGGATGAACCAGACTTGTGGAGGTCTACAATTTTTTTCTGAGGTCTTGGCTGATTTCTTTTGATTTTCCCATGATGTCAAGCAAAGAGGCACTGAGTTTGAAGGTAGGCCTTGAAATACATCCACAGGTACACCTCCAATTGACTCAAATGATGTCAATTTGCCTATCAGAAGCTTCTAAAGCCATGACATCATTTTCGGGCATTTTCCAAGCTGTTTAAAGGCACAGTCAACTTAATGTATGTAAACTTCTGACACACTGGAATTGTGATACAGTGAATTATAAGTGAAATAATCTTTGTAAACAATTGTTGGAAAATTACTTGTGTCATGCACAAAGTAGATGTCCTAACTGACTTGCCAAAACTATAGTTTGTTAACAAGAAATTTGTGGAGTGGTTTAAAAAACGAGTTTTAATGACTAAACTTCCGACTTCAACTGTAGGTGTAGCTGAAGCTGTAGATGGCTAGAGCAGGAGACATGGCCTCTATCTGCCTGTCACACTCTGGTTAGAATGAGAAGATGCATCTCTTCAGTCTAGTCTAGGCCCCTCCACTTTCCTGTACCTAGTGTGATGATCCATTGATCTGTGTGGATAGCAGCAGTGTATTCTGACTGTGAACTCTGGTAACAACAGAGTAATCTACCAGTAGAGAATCTGTCTGTTCCCAACCCATCCACTGGCTGGTCTCTGATAAGGCCCCTGTTCACAATGCAAAATGTTTGGACTAGTTTTAAGTTTTTCCATTTCTAGGCCCATGGACTTAGGTCAGATAGTACGACATTTGATTGAGGGATTAGCGTTGCATCTCCAGCCCCAATAGATTTCACTCTATTGATTTACTATGATTTCATCGTGACTCTTTTTAGTTTGGTTGTTTCAAGGATAACAAGGATAACACATTTGGATATAATAGTGTGATGCTTTCAGCGAGGCTGTGTAGACTGAAACAACCAAACAAAAAATAGTCTACACAGCATCACATTATATCCACGTGTTATTCTTAAAACAAGCAAACCAAAAATAAAGATAGCAGAATAGACCCTTGTCAAAGTGGTGAAGGTGGTGTTGGCAGTTAGGAACCAGGTTGGCAGAATGAGACGGTGTCAACCTCTCACTACCCCAGTTCTCACACTAACACACTCCGGCCCTCTGGGTCATTTTATCAGTCTATCGACAAGCTAGATCTTTCCACCAGCAGCCCAATCTATCCTGTATGGGCACAACAGCACACTGTGCACAGATGTACAGTATCTGTATTTGTGGGTTTATGATCGGGAGATATACACAAGTGTTTGTTTGGGTGAATACACACACACAGGACCCTTTGATGGTAACACATTTGGTGCATCCGCCATTGCTAGAGTACACAACCCTTAGCAATAAAGACTCACACCGCTTTGTACTTCGGTGGCAAGCCAAGCTCTACTACAGACAGAGAGGAAATCCATTGTCTTAGATAACTTTCAAACAACGGCTTGGTTTATAAATGGGCTGACGTGTTGCCAGTGAGATGTGTGATTTAGGAATAAATCATGATATGCCACAAAGCCCCTTGCAGTGTTAGGCTGCATCCCAAATGTCACCCTATTCACTGTTTAGTGCACTACTTTTAACCAGGGCCCATACGGCTCTGACCAAAAATAGTGCCCTATATAGGAAATAAGGTGCCCTTTGGGATAAGGTAGATCACTGTAGCCTAAGATAGGGACTCGGCCTTGTCAAACAGACCCTGTAGTGGAGAGGCAAAGCGGGCGCTGGCCCATCGACCCCCTAATCCAGCCCTGCTCTATCCACTGTGGTTAATCCACACTTTTACACTCATCATTTGTTGCTGCTACTCTGTTCTTTATTTTATTATTATCTATCCGGATGCCTAGTCACTTTACCCTGCCTTTATGTACATATCTACCTCAAATACCTTATTATTATCTATCCTGATGCCTAGTCACTTTACCCTGCCTTTATGTACATATCTACCTCAAATACCTCATACCCCTGCACATTGATCTGGTACTGGTACTCCTGTTTATAGCTCCACATTGATCTGGTACTGGTACTCCCTGTATATAGCTCCACATTGATCTGGTACTGGTACTCCCTGTATATAGCTCCACATTGATCTGGTACTGGTACTCCCTGTATATAGCTCCACATTGATCTGGTACTGGTACTCCCTGTATATAGCTCCACATTGATCTGGTACTGGCTGTCTGTATATAGCTCCACATTGATCTGGTACTCCCTGTATATAGCTCCACATTGATCTGGTACTCCCTGTATATAGCTCCACATTGATCTGGTACTGGTACTCCCTGTATTTAGCTCCACATTGATCTGGTACTGGTACTCCCTGTATATAGCTCCACATTGATCTGGTACTGGTACTCCCTGTATATAGCTCCACATTGATCTGGTACTGGTACTCCCTGTATATAGCTCCACATTGATCTGGTACTGGCTGTCTGTATATAGCTCCACATTGATCTGGTACTCCCTGTATATAGCTCCACATTGATCTGGTACTCCCTGTATATAGCTCCACATTGATCTGGTACTGGTACTCCCTGTATTTAGCTCCACATTGATCTGGTACTGGTACTCCCTGTATATAGCTCCACATTGATATGGTACTGGTACTCCCTGTATATAGCTCCACATTCATCTGGTACTGGTACTCCCTGTATATAGCTCCACATTGATCTGGTACTGGCTGTCTGTATATAGCTTCACATTGATCGGGTACTGGTACTCCCTGTATATAGCTCCACATTGATCTGGTACTGGTACTCCCTGTATATAGCTCCACATTGATCTGGTACTGGTACTCCCTGTATATAGCTCCACATTGATCTGGTACTGGTACTCCCTCTATACAGCTCCACATTGATCTGGTACTCCCTGTATATAGCTCCACATTGATCTGGTACTGGTACTCCCTGTATATAGCTCCACATTGATCTGGTACTGGCTGTCTGTATATAGCTCCACATTGATCTGGTACTGGCTGTCTGTATATAGCTCCACATTGATCTGGTACTGGCTGTCTGTATATAGCTCCACATTGATCTGGTACTGGCTGTCTGTATATAGCTCCACATTGATCTGGTACTGGCTGTCTGTATATAGCTTCACATTGATCTGGTACTGGCTGTCTGTATATAGCTTCACATTGATCTGGTACTGGCTGTCTGTATATAGCTCCACATTGATCTGGTACTGGCTGTCTGTATATAGCTCCACATTGATCTGGTACTGGCTGTCTGTATATAGCTCCACATTGATCTGGTACTGGTACTCCTGTATATAGCTCCACATTGATCTGGTACTGGCTGTCTGTATATAGCTCCACATTGATCTGGTACTGGCTGTCTGTATATAGCTCCACGTTGATCTAGTACTGGTACTCCAGTATATAGCTCCACATTGATCTGGTACTGGCTGTCTGTATATAGCTCCACGTTGATCTAGTACTGGTACTCCTGTATATAGCTCCACATTGATCTGGTACTGGCTGTCTGTATATAGCTCCACATTGATCTGGTACTGGCTGTCTGTATATAGCTCCACATTGATCTGGTACTGGCTGTCTGTATATAGCTCCACGTTGATCTGGTACTGGTACTCCTGTTTATAGCTCCATTCTTGAGTATTTTATTCCTCTTTTGTTACCATTTTTATTTTTAAACAGTTCATTGTTGAGAAGGGTTTGTGTTGCAAGCATTTCACTGTAAAAAGTCTACACCAGTTGTATTCGGTGCATGTAACAAATACAATTTGATTTGATTATATCCCTGAGCCAATCTCTCAGTCCTCTGGGCCCACAGTAATTGATCCTCATATAATTAGCCAACTTTCAGAAAACGCCTACTGTACTGTAGTGTGCTGTACCACCAGTCCTATCCTCGCTAGTCTCTCACTCATCCAGAGGGACTAGCTCCGGATCACCACTCCTCTCAGTATTGTAACAGTTCTCTCATTGGCTGGCCCTGGGCTTTGGACTAGGGCCTGGTTGGTGTCTTCAGTCTACATCCCAACCCACCTTGATGAAGAAGAATTGGGTGTACTTTGCCAGTTTGCGGGATCGTCTGGGTCCCTGGAGGAGGGGTGTGGAGGGGCTGTGTGTCAGTAGTCTCCTGGGGGTCCTGAGGTGCCAGTCTTGGCTGGTGGAGGATGAGGTGGCCTACCTGGAATGCCAGCCGCACCGCCGCACTCATTCTCCTTTTCCTGGCATCCCCACGCTCACACTCTCTCCTCTTTCTCTCACTCCTCATCTGCAGATGGAGGGAGTGAGGACCTGCCAGAACCCCGATCGCCCAGTGTAGAGCACCACCACCACCTGAGCCACACCGGTCAAGGTAGGTAGTTACACTACTGGGTGTACTCTACTCTGTGGACCAAATCCCCTCTCACTCTCTTATCCCCTCCCCTCTTCTCCCCTCCTTTTCCCAATGTATTTGTCTTAGCAACATCTGACCATAATATGAAATATTGTTTCTTCATTCATCCTTCCTTCCTTCCTACCTTCCTTCCTTCCTTCCTTCCTTCCTTCCTTTATGCTCATACTATTTTCCTGCCTCTCTTTTCTCTCTTCCCTGGAGCAACAGAGAGGGCAGGAGGCTGTTTAAAGGGCTGTATTTTATATGAGTTAACAACAGAGGATTTAATAACTTCTAGAGAAGTGAAGTAATAATTTTGTGGAGAAAGTACGCTGTATGCATTTTTATGTTCCTGTAAATTTGTCTGAATCTCTTATCCCTGGAAGTATACACTGGGCAGAAAGAGAAACAATATTGGCAATTGTGTCTGTCAACAATATACAGTAGATGTTATAGACTAGAATTCTTGAGTTCCGCTTCCGTAGACTATTTTAGGCAATATGATTTGCCCATTAGTATCCTTGCTCTTTTTGAGCTGGATGCTTCTATGAGTGGGTGTATGTTTGCGTCTGTGTGTTTTGTTCTGTGAAGTGGCTCTAACGCCCTTCAAAAATCCCTGTCTGTCTCAACAATTCAACAAGTAGCACTCAAAATCCCCCCTATCCTTTTGTTCTGAAGTTTTTCGGGAGCTAAGTCATTTACCAGGTCAATGTAGCTACAGTACCTCTCGTCTTCTCTCCCCTCACCCTCCCCCCAGACCCTTGGCTCACAGAAAACTTTTCTCGGCTCTCAGACGTTTGTGTAAAGGAGAGAAAAGACAACGTGTTCCCTAAAAGGCCGCTTCTCTTGAATTACCCTCTGGTGTGCGTTCACACCCTGCAGACAGACAGACAGACAGACAGACAGACAGACAGACAGACAGACAGACAGACAGACAGACAGACAGACAGACAGACAGACATGAGGGGATTGTCATGCTGAGGGATCTGGCCAAACCACTGCTGCTGCTACAGTACATGCCTCCCTGGCTCAATGGATTTAGTCTCTCAGGCAGAGCTGAAAGCACAGAGATGGGGTATAGTGTGGGTACGCTGTAAGCAGGCCCTGGCTGTGTCTGTCTATATCACAGCCTGGCTGTCACACACACAGCCCTCTATGGGGACTACTGTGGAGTTGTCACTGAGCAGTGTCTGTTAATGGCTCCTGCTGTCTGCTGTCTACTGTCTGCTATGCTAGCTGATGTAATGTGAAGGTGTTGGCCAGTTGGTGAGACAGCTCTGTCTGTCTGGTGGGACGGGGCCGTCTGGGCTGTGATTCAGTGTTGAGGGAGAAAATGGCTGTAGAGGGTTTTATACAGATATGTTAGTGCGCCAGGGAATGTGAGAATAAAACTTGTGACAAACAGAACTTGTGATATTTAGAGGGAGGTGTTGCTGTTGTTTAGTGATTGCTGCTGTGCTCTTTCAGAAATTCAGCTCCCTTATAGTTTGGTTGTCTTTAGATAATGGTTGCACTCACATCTCTATTCTAGCTACATATCTCTGATGGTTAGACATAGTTCCTGTGTTATATCAGAGATGACAGGTTTCTGGAACATTGTTATTGAGGGAAACAGCGAGGCATCCTGTCATGTAAACAGCATGTGGTGCTTGTCTGCCTGCAGGACTATTATCACTGCTGGGTCAAGCCAGGCAGATCCCAGTCAATACCTCAGCATCATCACTCTCCATGTTTCCACATTCACTTTTTACGTTACCTTGGACACTGTCAGAAATCATACATGTCGAGAATAAACTACTTCCTATGAATACCCTACCCAGCAAACCAAAATTGGTTCTGTGAAAGTTCCCTGAACATTCATTAGGTCTCTGCAAATGTCCTCATAACACAAAAATGGTCCAGTCGTGCTGATGATTAAAGAATGTTTGTATAAAACATTAGCCAGATGTTGCAAGAAATTTCCTAGAACAAATTTAATCTGTTGTTTAAAGGTTCCCAGAATGATTCATTGTGGGAACTGTCTGGTGAGAACATTGTGGGGACATCACAAAAGATATGTTCCCAAAACACAAACTGCCAACTTGTGCGGATGATTCTACAATGTTTCTTCGGTCTGTGTCTATTTGTAAATAACAGCTGATGCACAACATTAATATTAAGGATGTCTCAAGGTTTTGCTCGCCTGATGTAGAGTATCTCATGATAAGCTGTAGATGACACTATTTACCAAGAGAGTTTTCATCTATATTTTTCGTAGCTGTCTATTTACCACCACAAACTGATGCTGGCACTAAGACCGCACTCAACGAGCTGTATAAGGCCATAAGCAAACAAGAAAATGCTCATCCAGTGAAACTTAATGCATGGGAAACTTAAATAGGTTTTACCTAATTTCTACAAGCATGTTTCATGTGCAACCAGAGGAAAAAAAACTCAAGACCAACTTTACTCAGCTCTCCCTCGCCCTCCATTTGGAAAATCCATAACTCTATCCTCCTGATTCCTGCTTACAAGCAAAAACTAATACTAATACTAACTCAATACGGAAGTGGTCAGATGACGTAAATGCTAAGCTACAGGACTGTTTTGCTAGCACAGACTGGAATATGTTCTGGGATTCTTTTGATGGCATTGAGGAGTTTACCACATCAGTCAATGGCTTCATCAATAAGTGCCTCGATGACGTCGTCCCCACAGTGACCGTACATATATACCCCAACCAAAAGCCATGGATAACAGGCAACACCCGCACTGAGTAAAAGGGTAGAGGTGCCGCTTTCAAGGAGTGGGACTCTAAACCGGACGCCTATAAGAAATCCCGCTATGCCCTCCGACGAACCATCAAACAGGCAACGGGTCAGTACAGGACTAAAACTGAATCCTACTACACTGGCTCCGACGCTCGTCGGATGTGGCAGGGCTTGCAAACTATTACGGACTACAAAGGGAAGCACAGCCGCGAGCTGCCCAGTGACACAAGCCTACCAGACGAGCTAAATTACTTCTATGCACGCTTCGAGGCAAGCAACACTGAAGCATGCATGAGAGCACCAGCTCTTTCCGGACGACTGTGTAATCACCCTCTCCGTAGCCGATGTGAGTAAGACCTTTAACCAGGTCAACATTCACAAGGCCGCAGGGCCAGATGGATTACCAGGATGTATATTCCAAGCATGCTCTGACCAACTAGCAAGTGTCTTCACTGACATTTTCAACCTCTCCCTGACCGAGTCTGTAATACCAACATGTCTCAAGTAGGGCTGGGCAATATATCGAGTTTTTTCTATATATTCAAGTTTATTTTTTTAGCGCGATATGGAAAATTCCTGTATCACAAGAATCGAGGTTCTGTTATAATGTTGTAACGTTTTACAAATGCAGCGTCTCACTCTCTCTTCTCTGTCAGCCCAATGTCGAATCATGTCCCAATTGCGTGACAACACATGCACAGAGGTTATCCACCAATCACAGCCCTAGACAGCCTTTCACAAATTGTATCCACGCTGGAGAAGTGTAGCGGCGGTAAGAGTTCCACCAAAATGGAAAGTGAGGATGCCAGTTTAGCCTCTCGTGAGGATGAAATCATCCCCAAAAAGGGCAGCAATGTTTTATCAGGAATATGGAAGTGGTTTGGGTTTAAGAGGTCTGATGTTCAGCAAACAGATGTTCTGTGCAAAATGTGTTGAAAGACAATTGCTACGAAAAGCAGCAGTACAACCAACCCCTTCCATCACCTGCAACTGAAACGCGGTGGAAAGGAAGGAATGCGTGTGACTAAGCAATGCAGATTCCGGTCGCCCGATTCCCAAAACGTCTGCTAAAAGACAAACTACCATAGCCGCATCCTTTTCAAACGTAATCCCTTATGACAAGAAAAGTTTGAGGTGGAAGGAGATAACGGATGCAGTGACCTATAACATAGTGGAAGATATGGACCAATATTTACAGTAGAAAAGCCAGGCTTTAAAAAGCTGCGAGGTACAGTTGACCACAAATATCAGCTGCCAAGCTGCAAGTATTTCACAGAAGAAGCCCTGCCGCGATTATACACTGCTACCCGCGAAAGAGTTGCAGAGCAGCTGGCTAGTGTTTCTTATTTTTCCACCACAGCCAATCTATGATCGAGCAGAACGTCAGAGCCATACCTAAGTTTGACAGTCCACTACATAAATGAAGACTGGAAATTGCAAAGTGTCTGCCTCCAGATGTCTTACTTTCCCGTTGATCATACGGGTGAAGTAATAGCCTAGGGTCTCAAAGACTCTCTGGCATCGTGGAAGGTGAGCGAAGACCGACTGGTGTGCATGACAACTGACAGCAGGAGCAACATCATAAAAGCATTGCGATTTAACTACTGGACCCGCCTACAGTGCTTTGGGCACAGGCTTCACCTCGCCATCGGCAAGTGTGACATTGGACAATTAAAGTGCATTCAAAAAAGTTATGTTCAGGCCAGCTGTAGGCTAATGTGTTTGTTGTTGTGTCATTCTGCCAATCCAATAGCAAATAACCACAGGCTGTTTTAATTTTAACAACAAATTAACTAAATTAATACATTTTCAATCAAAATGATTATATAAATTACATATTCAAACAGCTAGTGGTCAAACATTCCTAAACAATAGAATAGATGTGTGGGTGTGTGTTGTTCATTTGTTTTGCACAAATAGGCCTTGAGGCCTTGTATATTTTTTATTTTAATAAAGAAAATTCAGTTAAGAATTATGTGTGTGTCTAGGGTTTCTGGGATAATGGTGTTGATGTGAGCCATGACCAGTCTTTCAAAGCACTTCACGGCTACAGATGTGAGTGCTACGGGTCGGTAGTTATTTAGGCAGGTTACCTTAGTATTCTTGGGCACAGGCACTATGGTGGTCTGCTTAAAACATGTTGGTATTACTCGGACAGTGAGAGGTTGAAAATGTCAGTGAAGAAACTTGCCAGTTGGTCAGCGCATGCTCGCAGCACACGTCCTTTAAATCCGTCTGGCCCTACGTCCTTGTGAATGTTGACCTGTTTAAAGGCCTTACTCCCATCGGCTGCGGAGAGCGTGATCACACAGTCTTCCGGAACAGCTGGTGGTCTCATTTGGTGGTGTTATTTGCCTCGAAGCGAGCATATAAGTAATTTAGCTCGTCTGGTAGGCTTGTGTCAATGGGCAGTTCTCGGCTGTGCTTCCCTTTGTAGTCTGTAATGGTTTGCATGCCCTGCCACATCCGACGAGCGTCAGAGCCGGTGTAGTACGATTCGATCTTAGTCCTGTACTGACGCTTTGCCTGTTTGATGGTTCGTCGGAGGGCAAAGAGGGATTTCTTATAGGCTTCCGGGTTAGAGTCCCGCTCCTTGAGAGCGGCAGCTCTAGCCTTTAGCTCAGTGCGGATGTTGCCTGTAATCCATGGCTTCTGGTTGGGGTATGTACAGTTGAAGTCAGAAGTTTACATACACCTTAGCCAAATACATTTAAACTCAGCTTTTCACAATTCCTGACTTTTAATCCTAGTAAAAATTCCCTGTCTTAGGTCAGTTAGGATCACCACTTTATTTTAATAATGTAAAATGTCAGAATAATAGTAGTGAGAATGATTTATTTCAGCTTTTATTTATTTCATCACATTTCCAGCGGGTCAGAAGTTTACATACACTCAGTTAGTATTTGGTAGCATTGCCTTCCACAAGCTTCCCACAATAAGTTGGATGAATGTTGGCCCATTCCTCCTGACAGAGCTGGTGTAACTGAGTCAGGTTTGTAGGCCTCCCTGCTCGCACACGCCTTTTCAGTTTTGCCCACAAATTTTCTGTAGGATTGAGGTCAGGGCTTTGTGATGGCCACTCCAATACCTTGACTTTGTTGTCTTTAAGCCATTTTGCCACAACTTTGGAAGTATGCTTGGGGTCAATGTCCATTTGGAAGACCCATTTATGACCAAGCTTTAACTTCCCTGACTGATGTCTTGCGATGTTGCTTCAATATATCCACATCATTTTCCTACCTTATGACGCCATCTATTTTGTGAAGTGCACCAGTCCCTCATGCAGTAAAGCACCCCCAGAACATGATACTGCCACCCCTGTGCTTCACGGTTGGGATGGTGTTCTTTGGCTTGCAAGCCTCCCCCTTTTTCCTCCAAACATAATGATGGTCATTATGGCCAAGCAGTTCTATTTTAGTTTCATCAGACCAGAGGACATTTCTCCAAAAAGTACGATCTTTGTCCCCATGTGCAGTTGCAAACCGTAGTCTGGCTTTTTTATGGCAGTTTTGGAGCAGTGGCTTCTTCCTTGCTGAGTGGCCTTTCAGGTTATGTCGATATAGGACTCGTTTTACTGTGGATATAGATACTTTTGTACCCGTTTCCTCCAGCATCTTCACAAGGTCCTTTGCTGTGGTTCTGGGATTGATTTGCACTTTTCGCACCAAAGTACGTTCATCTCTAGGAGACAGAACAAGTCTCCTTCCTGAGCGGTATAACGGCTGCGTGGTCCCATGGTGTTTATACTTGTGTACTATTGTTTGTACAGATGAACGTGGTACCTTCAGTCGTTTGGAAATTGCTCCCAAGAATGAACCAGACTTGTGGAGGTCTACAATTTTTTTCTTTAGGTCTTGGCTGATTTTCTTTTGATTTACCCATGATGTCAAGCAAAGAGGCACTGAGTTTGAAGGTAGGCCTTGAAATACATCCACAGATACACCTCCAATTGATGTCAATTAGCCTATCAGAAGCTTCTAAAGCCATTACATAATTTTCTGGAATTTTCGAAGCTGTTTAAAGGCACAGTCAACTTAGTGTATGTAAACTTCTGACCCACTGGAATTGTGATACAGTGAATTATAAGTGAAATAATCTGTCTGTAAACAATTGTTGTAAAGATTACTTGTGTCATGCACAAAGTAGATGTCCTAACCGACTTGCCAAAAATATAGTTTGTTCACAAGAAATTTGTGGAGTGGTTGAAAAATGAGTTTTAATGACTCCAACCTAAGTGTATGTAAACTTCTGACTTCAACTGTACATGCGGTCACTGTGGGGATGACGTAATCGATGCACTTATTGATGAAGTCAGTGACTGATGTGGTGTACTCCTCAATGCCATTGGAGGAATCCCGGAACATATTCCAGTGTGTGCTAGCAATACAGTCCTGTAGCTTAGCATTTGCTTCATCTGACCACGTTTTTATTGATCTAGTCACTGGCGCTTCCTGCTTTGATTTTTGCTTGTAAGCAGGAATCAGGAGGGCGGAGTTATGATCAGATGTGCCAAATGGAGGGTGAATGAGAGCTGTGTATGCGTCTCTATGTGTGGAGTAAAGGTGGTCCAGAGTTTTTTTCCCCTCTGGTTGCACTTTTAACATGCTGATAGAAATTTTGTAAAACGGATTTAAGTTTCCCTGCATTAACGTCCCTGGCTACTTGGAGCGCCGCCTCTGGGTGAGCGTTTTCTTGTTTTTTTTAGGGCTGAATACAGCTTATTCAATTCTCAGAAGGTAGCCCGCCGTCTGGACCCTTTTTCTCAGCCTCCTCTTCATGCAAATCACAGGGATCTGGGTCTGTTCCCGAGAAAGCAGTATATTGTTCACGTTGGGCTTGTCAGACCCATTAAAGTTAGAAAAGGATTCTGCCAGTCTGTGGTGAGTAATTGCAGTCCTGATGTCCAAAAGTTATTTTCGGTCATAAGAGACGTTAGCGGCAACATTATATCCAAAATCATTTTTAAAACAATTTTTAAAAACAAACAAAAAACACAATCGGTTGGGGACACGTAAAATGTCTGCCTCGACTTACCTGTGCCCCGGCACATTGACTCTGTACCAGTACCCCCTGTATATAGCCTCGTTACGGTTCTTTTATTGTTTCTCTTTAATTATTATTATTATTTTTTTAATTTCTTATTTTTTTACAGTTTATTTTTGTAAATACTTAACACTTATTTTTCTTCAAATTGCATTGTTGGTTAAGGGCTTGTAAGTAAGCTTTTCACTTCAAGGTCTACACCTGTTGTATTCGGCTCATGTGACAAATACAATTTGATTTGATTTGATCATCGGGAGTGGGCAATGTTGCAGCACCTGCTAACCCCATCCCAGGTGACCACAACTACTGCAATTCCCCACCAGTAGAAAGCAAACCATGTGTTCCTCACGCGCGCACACCTTGTTATTTGAAACTTAATTGTTGATTCTTAAATCAATCAATATCACCCGTTTTCACATTTGACATAACTTACTGTTCTGTTTTTTTATAATATTACCAGTTTTCATATTTGAAAGATTTTCTATTCTGCTGTTTGTGTGTGGTGGAGCTCTTTTAAGAACTTCGTGGCATAAAACTTATGGTTTTGTTGTTAATACAATGTTCTATAATATAAAGCTGTGTGGCCTTCCACTTAATGTAACTTTTTAAAATAATTTAATAAAATAAAAAAACTAAACAAAACACATGTATTTTTATATTAGCACTGGCATTTATAGGCAGGCTCGATCAAGTGCTCAAGTAGTTTGAAAGAAAACATTTGGCATTGGACCCAGATCTGGAACTCAAACAATGGCTGATATATTGGCAACTCTATTGGAACTAGGCACTGGCAAATAAAAACATTACTTTTTGTCATTAAAATCCTCCAACACCCTCAACAGTCTATCCTCCTTCTGTCTATTGTCCTCGTCTCTCCGTCTATTCTCATCTTCTCTACGTCAGTTCTCGTTGTCCCTACGCCTATTCTCCTTATCCATCATCTTCCTGTACTCCTCCTCTCTCTTCTCCTCCTTCTTGTACTCCTCCTCTATCTTCTTCCTCTTGCGGTCCTCCTCAACTCTCTTTCTGTTTCCTCGTCTCTCTTCTCTTTTTATTGCATCTTTCTCTCTTTTCATCATGAGCGCTGGCCTGCCTCTCTCTTTTGATCTATGTCCTACATCTCTCTGAGTAGTGTGACCCACTCTGGCTCTCTCCTCCTCTTGGGATTTCTATCTTATTTCTCTCTCTCTCGGCTCCTGAACTTTTCCTGAAAACACCACTCCCTCCTGGCTGGATGAGGCAATGACAACAGGCGGTGTAATAGCGGGCCTTATGTGAATTGGGCCATCCATGGTACTGCACCGTTTCCAGGAGGCAGCGGTGCTCTCCCCTCCATCTGTACTCACCCCAGTTTGGGGACACTTCAAATCCTAAAAGAAACAAGTTAGCTGCACTCACCATACTCACCATACAACCTGGACATTGTGAAGATATTGAGACATTTTAGATGTCTACTGTGTAGAGAGAAAAATTACTTTTATCTTTGTCCTTCCCCTTCAGACAGTACACTTGCACAAATGCCCTAGGCAAAGCACAATAATATATTACAGTTACCAACTATCAGTTGGCAAATACAGATAAAATACACCCAGGCATTAGTAACCAATTGAAAGTTGAATTGATGCCAGCACAAAATGTTTCTTTTTTTGTCCCCCCAAATTTCCTGCCAACCTGTAACGTTATCACTTGCTCCCAAGTATGTATTGCATCATGAATGTAGATGAGCCAGATCATATAAGCTGCAGTAACTTGACAGTCTAGTGATTGTTAATGTTAGGTAACGTTCCCAGCAATTCAGCTTCTTACTCAAACCCCTTCAAGGCCGCATGCCTCTTTCCTGTGAACCAGAATTAGTTTCTAGCCCGCCAGTTGATCAACTTCAGTCCCTATAATGTAAATAGACACCCTTTTTAGATAAACCTGTGGCAAGTTAACGTGACATAAATCAGGTTTAAAACCATTAGCTACCAACCGCATATAAGCCTAATGTTGGGTAGTTAGTTAGATAGCATTCACACTGAACAACAATATAAACACAACAGGCAAAAATGTCAAAGATCTTACTGAGTTACAGTTCACATAAGGAAACCAGTCAATTGAAATAAATTCATTAGGCCCTAATCTATGGATTTCACCTGACTGGGCAGGGGCGCAGCCATGGATGGGCCTCGTAGGGCATAGGCCTAGCCACTAGGGAGCCAGGCCCAGCCAATCAGAATTAGTTTTTCACCACAAAAAGGCTTTATTACAGACAGAAATACTCCTCAGCTGTCCTTTTGACTGGTCTCAGACAATCCCGCAGTTGAAGAAGCCGGATGTGGCGGTCCTGGGCTAGTTACACGTGTTCTGCTGTTGTGAGGCCCGTTGGACGTACTGCCAAATTCTCTAAAACAACATTGGAGGCAGCTTATGATAGATAAATGAACATTCAATTCTCTCACAACAGCTCTGGTGGACATTTCTGCAGTCAGCATGCTATTTGCATGCTCCCTCAAAACTTGAGACATCTGTGGCATTGTGTTGTGTGACAAAACTGCACATTTTAGAGTGGCCTTTTATTTTCCCCAGCACAAGGTGCACCTGTGTAATGATAATGATGTTTAATCAGCTTCTTGATATGCCACACCTGTCAGGTGGATGGATTATCTTGGCAAAAGAGAAATGCTCACTGACAGGGATACTAACAGGGATGTAAACAAATGTGTGCAAAATCTGAGAGAAATAAGCTTTTTGTGCATATGGAAAATTTCTGTGATCTTTTATTTCAGCTCATGAAACATGGGACCAACACTTTACACGTTGTGTTTATATTTATGATCAGTATAGTTAATATACTGGCAAGTTTGATGTATTAGTAGCAAACTGACATTCGCTACCCAGCTAGCTAGCTAATATACTGGTACATACAAGCTAATGATATGCTATGCGGTTTGTAAGGCTAGCGTAGCTAACAAATTGTCAGCCAACATAACGTTTAATTTAACTTATTCGACAAGTCATTACTTTTATATTACATTGCTCAACCTTTTCTTAACATTTGTCATAATTAGCTAAAGCGATGAATATTTACTTTTTGTACTTACATTTGTATCCGCTCTCGTCGGACTTCAGCTACATATTTTCTGCCATTTTCTTCAAATCTGAAAATGTTGTGAAGCTACGCACATTTTCTGAAGAATTGCATTGTGGGCCTTAAAGTACGGAAATAGTCTCCACTGCTTGTATACTTCGGATTTTGACGAATGTCATGCGACATCCGGGAACTTTTGACATACTAAACATATCCATACTAGGAAAATAGTATGGTTAGTATGAGTATTCGAACACAGCGCTGGGTCCCAGAACATTTAATTAAGTTAACGGGGTTGTCTGGGATGTTGCAAGAATATTCTGGTGATATTCACATAGGTTGCACAGAACATTCCCAGAATGTTCCACAATTTCCAAATAAGTCCATTTTTATAGCATATTTGTTTTAGGTTTATCATAATATTCCATTGATGTTCGCGCAATATACATTTTACCTTGTCTTGGAGGTCCACAGAACATTTATGAAATGTTACATTTAAGTTGGTGTTGCTCCTTAACTCCGATTGGATTACATCCCCATTATGTTTCTTTACAGATTTGATGGCACTTTGCCTTTGATGACTGTATTGTAGGTGATATGGAGACACATGGCATTTTTATGTAATTCATAGGACAGTTGAACAGCATTTAATCATACAAACACAACCATATTTTTCACACTTTATAGAGTATGTTGATATTCTGCACATGTTGGGTTTGAACCTGCAATGTCTGGTTCCCAAGTCAGGTCTTTTATCCTCTACACCACCAGGGAAGCTATCTTGCATTTTCTTTTTTCAGTCCACTCTTCGAAAAGATTTATGTGTAATCATTGCCCAGACACATTTTGTGTCAATTCCTGCAATTAATGTGATAAAAGCTGAAAAGTAGGAAACCAGAGACGGGTTGATCGTGGACTTCAGGAAACAGCAGAGGGAGCACCCCCCTATCCACATTGATGGGACAGTAGTGGAGAAGGTGGAAGGTTTTAAGTTCCTGGGTGTACACATCACAGACAAACAGAAATGGTCCACCCACACAGACAGTGTGTTGAAGAAGGCACAACAGCGCCACTTCAAACTCAGGAGGCTGAAAAAATGTGGCTTGTCCCCCAAAACCCTGACAAACCTTTACAGATGCACAATCGAGAGCATCCTGTCGGTACGGCAACTGCACCGCCCTCAACCGCAAGGCTCTCCAGAGGGTGGTGCGGTCTGCACAATGCATCACCGGGGGCAAACTACCTGCCCTCCATGACACCTACAGCACCCGATGTCACAGGAAGGCCAAAGCGATCATCAAGGATAATAATTCCCCGAGCCACTGCCTGTTCACCCTGCTTCCATCCAGAAGGCGAGGTCAGTACAGGTGCATCAAAGCTGGGCCCGAGAGACTCAAAAACAGTTTCTATCTCAAGGCCATCAGACTGTTAAACAGTAATCTCTCGGAGAGGCTGCCGCCTATATTGAGACCCAATCACTGCACACTTTAATGAATGGATCACTCGTCACTTTAAACAATGCCACTTTAAATAATGTTACTTTAATAATGTTTACATATCTTACAATACTCATATCACATGGACATACTGTATTTTATACCATCTACTGCACCTTGCCTATGCTGCTCGGCCATCGCTCATCCATATACTTATATGTACATATTCTCATTCACCCCTTTAGATTTGTGTGCATTAGGTAGTTGTTGGGGAATTGTTAGATTACTTGTTAGATATTACTGAGCTGTCGGAACTAGAAACACAAGCATTTCGCTACACTCGCATTAACATCTGCTAACCATGTGTATGTAACTAATAACATTTGATTTGATTGTTTAGCAACAGAACTGACGCGTGTGCAACAGACGGGTTGGCAGTAGTGTTGCTTATTTTTCCACCACAGCCCATCTATGGTCGAGCAGAACGTCAGAGCCATACCTAGAGTTGAAGTCAGAAGTTTACATACACTTAGGTTGGAGTCATTAAAACTCATTTTTCAACCACTTCACAAATTTCTTGTTATCAAACTATAGTTTTGGCAAGTCGTTTAGGACCTCTACTTTGTGCATGACACAAGTAATTTATCCAACAATTGTTTACAGACACATTATTTCACTTATAATTCACTGTACCACAATTCCAGTGGGTCATAATTTACATACACTAAGTTGACTGTGCCTTTAAACAGCTTGGAAAATTCCAGAAAATGATGTCATGGCTTTAGAAACTTCTGATAGGCTAATAGGCTAATCATTAAGTTTGCAGACGACACAACAGTGGTAGGCCTGATCACCGACAACGACGAGACATCCTATAGGGAGGAAGAGACCTGGCCGGGTGGTGCCAGAATAACAACCTCTCCCTCAACGTAACCAAGACTGAGGAGATTATTGTGGACTACAGGAAAAGGAGGACCAAGCACGCCCCCATTCTCATCGACGAGGCTGTAGTGGAGCAGGTTGAGAGCATCAAGTTCCTTGGTGTCCACATCAACAACAAACTAGAATGGAAACACACCAAGGCAGTCGTGAAGAGGGCACGACAAAGCCTATTCCCCCTCAGGAAACTAAAAAGATTTGGCATGGGTCCTGAGATCCTCAAAAGGTTCTAAAGCTGCAACATCGAGAGCATCCTGACTGGATGCATCACTGCCCGGTACGGCAATTGCTCGGCCTCTGACCGCAAGGCACTACAGAGGGTAGTGTGTACGGCCCAGTACATCACTGGGGCTAAGCTTCCTGCCATCCAGGACCTCTACACCAGGCGGTGTCAGAGGAAGGCCCTAAAAATTGTCGAAAACCCCAGCCACCCCAGTCATAGACTGTTCTCTCTACTACCGCATGGCAAGCGGTACCGGAGTGCCAAGTCTAGGACAAAAAGCCTCAATTGGGCCGACCAACCAGTGCTCCCGCACATTGGCTAACCGGGCTATCTGCATTGTGTCCCACGCACCACCCGCCAACCCCTCTTTTACGCTACTGCTACTCTCTGTTCATCATTTATGCATAGTCACTTTAACGATATCTACATGTACATACTACTTCAATCAGCCTGACTAACCGGTGTCTGTATGTAGCCTTGCTACTTTTATATCCTCGCTACTGTATATAGCCTGTCTTTTTTTACTGTTGTTTTATTTCTTTGCCTACCTATTGTTCACCTAATGCCTTTTTTGCACTATTAGTTAGAGCCTGTAAGTAAGCATTTCATTGTAAGGTCTACTACACCTGTTGTATTCAGCGCACGTGACAAATAAACTTTGATTTGAATTGACCTCATTTGAGTCAATTGGAGGTGTACCTGTGGATGTATTTCAAGGCCTACCTTCAAACTTGGCTTGACATCATGGGAAAATCAAAAGAAATCTGCCAAGACGGGGGGGGAAAAGTATTTGATCCCCTGCTGATTTTGTACGTTTGCCCACTGATAAAGAAAGGATCAGTCAATAATTTTAATGGTAGGTTTATTTGAACAGTGAGAGACAGAATAACAACAAAAATATCCAGAAAAACGCATGTCAAAAATGTTATAAATTGATTTGCATTATAATGAGGGAAATAAGTAACGCTAACTTAGCAGACATTTCGTGTTTGTTTTCCAGTCTTGGTCTTCCGAATGGAGCAGCCTGCCAGAACATGACGTTGCAAGTAACGAGAATTTCGCCATCCACTGGAGGATGAGGACCTAACCTATGCAATTGACAAGCTTTGCAAGCTGTACTGGGTGTGCAGCTTATCATACAGTATCCAACTTCAGTCCGTTCTCCTGTATCTCGGGTACAAAAATCTGAGTTGTTTTCCCTGGACTGCAAATCTTACATGCTGGAACTAAAAGAACTAAGAACTAAATAATACATTTGAAATATTTAAAGAAGGATATTTTGCATGTACAGCAGTTGCTGTCAAAAATGCAGCACTGTTTGAATTGAATAAATGGCTAAAAAAAATCTACACGTCTTTCCCAGTCATTTACTGAAGTGGAATACAACACAAAATGTATAAGAAACATCAACCATTTTTTTTAACATCCATGTTGTGTTACTTTTAACATAAAGTGTTGCCCTTTTAAAACATCCTGTAGGATTAGTGATTTTTCCAATAGAATCCAAGATTCTCACAATCATATAGGGTTTTGTCACCTCTATCAAAATCCTGTTGGAATCCTGTTGGACTACAGTTTTCCTATTAGAAATAAAAAGTGATCATATTAGATCCTATAGGATTCTCGCAGTCTTATAAGATTTTGTCACCTCTATCAGAATCCTATATTCTATTGGAGTACTTTTTTCCCTATTGGAATTGAAAAGTAATCCGATTGGAACCTTTTTTTTTTTTTTTTTACAATGCAAAACACGCATACAAACGACAACATACAGATGCACACTAACATCCACAACCTCACCCCTGCCCAGACCCACCTGCTCACACCCCCATCTCCAGCATCCGTATCATCCGCCACATGGTCTCAAACTGCATCAATTTGTTTCTCTCTGTTGCCCACACACTTTCAACATTTAGATAATAAAGCATTTGACCTTTCCATTGTGTTAATGATGGATGACTGGTTGATTTCCAGTTTTGAAGTATGTTTTTACAAGATGATTGAGAAGAAAAGTGTCATCCAACCCATCGGGTATCTCACTGCACCTTCATATGCCATGTCTTGAAATATGCAGACATACGGATTAAAAATAAAGGTATCCTAAAGGAGTCTTGTAGGATTGTGTCACCCCAATCAGACTCTTATTAGAACCCATTAAATGATAGTTTGTTGTCATTAGTTTGAGTACAATACAACAACATTAATTACAAAATGTTATATGATCAGAAACACTGACGTCTTTGAGGATAAACACCGACGTCTTTGAGGATAACACAGTGCCACCGACGTGGCTTGCTCCCAAGGACTGTGGGCTCTCCTTCTCTGTGGCCGATGTGAGTAAGACATTTAAGCGTGTTAACTCTCGCTAAGCCTGCCAACCCAAACGGCATCCCTAGTCGCGTCAGAGCATGCGCAGGCCAGCTGGCTGGAGTGTTTACGGACATATTCAATCTCTCCCTATCCCAGTCTGCTGTCCCCACATGCCTCAAGATGTCCACCATTCTTCCTGTACCTAAGAAAGCAAAGGTAACTGAACAAATGACTGTCGCCCCATAGCACTCACTTCTGTCATCATGAAGTGCTTTGAGAGACCAGTCAAGGATCATATCACCTCTACCTTACCTGACACCCTAGACCCATTTCAATTTGCTTACCGCCCCAATAGATCCACAGACAATGTAATCGCCATCGCAGTGCATACTGCCCTATCCCATCTGGACAAGAGGAATACCTATATAAGAATGCTGTTCATTGACTATAGCTCAGCATTCAACACCATAGTACCCTCCAAGCTCATCATTAAGCTTGAGGCCCTGGGTCTGAACCCCGCTCTGTGCAACTGGGTCCTGGACTTCCTGGCAGGCCGCCCCCAGGTGGGAAGGTAGGAAACAACCTCTCCACTAAATTGATCCTCAACACTGGGGCCCCACAAGGATGCGTGCTCAGCCCCCTCCTGTACTCTCTGTTCACCCATGACTGCGTGGCCACGCACACCTCCAACTCAATCATCAAGTTTGCAGACGACACAACGGTAGTAGGCCTGATTACCAACAATGACGAGACAGCCTATAGGGAGGAGGTGAGGGCCATGGGAATGTGATGCCAGGAAAATAACCTCTCATCCAATGTCAACAAAACAAAGGAGCTGATCGTGGACTTCAGGAAACAGCAGAGGGAGCACCCCCCCATCCACATCGACGGGACCACAGTGGAGAAGGTGGAAAGCTTCAAGTTCCTCAGCGTACACATCACTGACAATCTGAAATGGTCCACCCACACAAATAGTGTGGTGAAGAAGGCACAACAGCACCTCTTCAACCTCAGGAGGCTGAAGAAATTTGGCTTGGCACCTAAAACCCTCACAAACTTTTACAGATGCATAATTGAGAGCATCCTGTTGGGCTGTATCACCTCCTGGTATGGCAACTGCACTGCCCGCACCGCAGGGATCTCCAGATGGTGGTGCGGTCTGCCCAACGCATCACCGGGGGGCATACTACCTGCCCTCCAGGACACCTACAGCACCTGATATCACAAGAAGGACAAAAAGATCATCAAGGACAACAACCACCCGAGCCACTGCCTGTTCACCCCGCTATCATCCAGAAGGCGAGGGTAGTAAAATCCTATAGGATAGGTTCCAAAATCTGATAGGATATTCTATAGGATGTGTGTTGAAAGGGTGTCTTGAATAATTTACACAAATCATGTGTTAAATGTGACAACACATTGATTGTGTTAAAAGTAACACGTTATCCCTAGCTAGACACACGGATGTGTTAAAAAATAACACTGTGTTGTTTTTTTACACATCTGTTCTAAGTGTGTAGCCATGGCAGTATGGTCAATCAGGAATTCCATGCTTCATTTTTAATCTTCTTAGACATAACTAACCCAAGGAAATACTGGTAACTGGGTTATTCCCCATCACTTCACCCATCCTCTGTGTATTCTGCATACTTCCGGGCTCATATTTACAAGGTATCCAAGACTATAAGTGCTGATCTAGGATCACTTTCGCTTTTCAGATCATGAAAAATAAGAAGTGCGGGACCATATCAAGCATCTCAAAGGCGGAATTATATTGGGTGCGTTTTACAGTTAGTCTATTCTGTCTATTCTGTCTAGTCTATTCTGTATTTCAGTCTGAATTTATAAATCGGGACAAAATAAACACATCCTTTCTTTTAGTAGAGTATATCTGATCCACAATAAAGAAACATGGTTAAAGAATATGTGGGATTGAACCTGCAATTTTTAGATATGCAGCCAGATCATTAACCCTCCGCGTCAATGTTACCACAACCTAAAGAAATGTGTGAGGAACTTTTAAAGAACATAATGCATTTGTTCTGGTAATGTTCTGGTAATATCAGGTTAATGTTTTATGCACCCTAAAATAGACGTATTATCATCAGCACAATTGGACAGTTTTTGTGTTTTGGGGAACATATCTTTTGTGATGTCCCCACAATGTTACCACCATACTCTTCCCACAACCTAATTCTGGGAACCTTTTAAAGAACAGACATGTTCTGGGAATGTTCTTGCAACATCAGGCAAATGTTTTATTCAAGCATTGCATAATCATCAGCACGACTGGACAGTTTTTGTGTTATGAGAACATTTTCTGCAACCTAACAAATGTTCTAGGAATGTTCACAGAACTAATTTAGTTTGCTGGGAAAACATTACTGATACATTGTGATATTACCATACCTGGAAACCTATTAAAAACGTTTGGGGAATGTTAGGCGAACATTTCAAGGATAGTTCATTTAAAACATAAAAAAAGATATTCAGACTTCATTTTTAATGTTTTTGGGATGTTATCATCCTAATGTTAGATAAAACCTTAACTAGAACTTAATGAGAATCTTGTCTAATGTTCTGAGAATGTTCCCGGTTTGCTAAGTATCTACAATGCCACTAGAAGCACATGTATAATGCCTTATAAGTTATGCATAATGCAATACAATGCACAACAAAGACGCTAATAACTGTTCTGAAACATCTATGACTACACTCAATACTGTAAATGTTGTAATGCCAGACGTTAAATAAAATAGGTAGTATATGTGTGGAACATTAATATTATTGTCTTGTGACGCTGACTTTTCTGCTTCCTCCTGCAGGTGGTAGTATAGACAGTGACTGTGCCTTTGAGGGTGACTATGCCCTTCCGCCTCTCTCTATGACCGAGGGCATGCAGCACATCCGCATCATGGAGGGCGTTTCACGCTCCCTGCCCTCCTCCCCACTGCTCACACACCAGACCATCAGTGTCCGGCTGCAGCCCATCAAGAAGCTCACAGGTAATGGTCACAGAAATATACACAACACCTCCACAGGAGAAATCCCATAGGTCAAACTGTGTTGTTGTCTGCTCCTTTGGGCGTTCGGTTAATAACCAATCGCCCAATGTCACTCATTCGTGTTGGAATGTCGTGTGGGGAAATACATAAGTCAGTTACATAATGGTAACTGGGAAGTTGGATGCTTACGTCAGCGACCACTGATGCCAGTCAACACAAATCATTGTGAACTTAATAAATGATCAACTACAGCCTTCCCAGGTCAAGGCCCACTAATAATCACTCCAGGCTTACCTAATAGCTGGGCTGGGATGCCAGAAATGGCAGATATGAGCTGTGGTTGTCTGTCTATCTTCCTGTCCTGCTTGTCTCTGACCTTGTCACTCACCACTAACTGATAGTTTCCTGTCACAGTCATCTCGGAAAACAGCTTCACTCCCAATCTCTCTCTCCTTAGTCTATCTCTTTCTCCTCTCTCTCTCTTTCTTCTCTCTCCCTCTCTTTCTCCTCGCTCTCTTTCTCCTCAGTCTCTCTCTTTCTCTCTTTTGGTCGCTCTCTCCTGTCTATCTCTCTCCCACTCTCTCTCTCTCTTCAGTCTATCTCTCAGTAACTTGATCCTTGAAAGCTAGCAGTCATTGCGCTGTAATGGGCTAGTGTGGCTGGGCAGTGCAGGCTTGAATTGAATTAGAAAAATGAGTTTTATTCCTTAAGTGTCTACAGAGTGAAAGAGATTGGGTGTGAAACATATTGTCCAACATTCACCACTAGGGTGCGGTTCACCACTCTCATCCTCGTGATTTAGCCTAGTTGTATCATTAACCCTCTCCTACAGTGCCTTCAGAATGTATTTACACTCCTTGACCTTTTACCCATTTTGTTGTGTTACAGCCTGATGTTTTATCACTGGCCTACACATTATACCTCATATTGTCAAATAGATATTATGTTTCAGAAATGTTTACAAATTAAGAAAAAATGAAAAGCTGAAATGTCTTGAGTCAATAAGTATTTGTTATGGTAAGCCTAAATAAGTTCAGGACTAAAAATGTGTTTAACAAGTTGCATAATAAGTTGCATGGACTTACTATGTGTGCAATAATAGTGTTTAACATGATTTTTGAATGACTGCCTCATCTCTGTATCCCACACAAACAATTATCTGTAAAGTACCTCAGTCGAGTAGTGAATTTTAAACACAGATTCAACCACAAAGTCCAGATTCAGCCTAGAAAAGAAGGGCACCTATTGGTAGATGAAAACAAAAAATAAATTAGCAGACATTGAATATCCCTTTGTTTCAATATACCCAGTCAATACAAAGATACAGCCGTCCTTCCTAACTCGGAAACCGCTCAGGGATTTCACCATGAGGCCAATGGTGACTTTAAAACAGTTACAGAGTTTAATGGCTGTGATAGGAGAAAATTGAGGATGGATCAGCAACTTAGTTACATCACAATACTAACCTAATTGACAGAGTGAAAAGAAGGAAGCCTGTACAGAATACAAATATTCCAAAACATTCATCCTGTTTGTAAACAAGGCACTAAAAAAATACGGAAAAAATCTGACAGCAATTAACGCTTTGTCCTCAATTCAATGTGTTATGTTTGGTGCAAGTCCAATACAACACGTTACTGAGTAGCACTAATTATTTTCAAGCATAGTGGTGGCTGCATCATATTATAGGTATGCTTGTAATCGTTAGACTGGGAAGTTTTTCTGAATAAAAAATAAACGCAATGGAGTTAAGAATCCTAGAGGAACACCTGGTTCAGTCTGCTTTCCACCAGACACTGGTAGAGGAATACACCTTTCAGCAGGACAATAACTTAAAATACAAGGCCAAATCTACACTGGAGTTGCTTACCAAGAAAACAGTGAAGGTTTCTGAGTAACCAAGTTAGTTTTGACTTAAATCTGCTTGAAAATCTATGGCAAGATCTGAAAATGGTTGTCTAGCAATGATCAACAAGAATAATTTTGAAAAGAATAATGGGCAAATGTTGCACAATCAAGGTGTGGAAAACTCTTAGAGACTTTCCCAGAAAGACTCACAGCTGTAATCGCTTGATTCAAACATGCATTGACTCAGGGGTGTGAATACTTATGTAAATTAGATATTTCTGTATTTAATTTTCAATAAATTTGCAAAAATTTTGACAAACATGTTTTCACTTTGTCATTATGGGGTATTGTGTGTAGGTGGTGAGAAAATGTTCAATTCAGTTCAGGCAGTAACACAACAAAATGTGGAATAAGTCAAGGGGTATGAATACTTTCTGAAGGCACTGTATATGCTGCTGTGTCTTTGTACACCATACAGAATGATTTATTTCTCTAAACTGGGCTTTTTAAAAGCCCTGTTATCTTAACTGGGGTGCTGCTTGCTACTGCTGGAAGAGAAGGTTTTGTGTTGTTGGTGACAGGAGCCAGGAGAGGTGGGATCGGATTGGAGGGAATGGGGCCTGAAAATTACATCTCATAGCGAGCCAATCTCTCTCTCACTCTCACTCTCTCTCTCTCTCTCTCTCTCTCTCTCTCTCTCTCTCTCTCTCTCTCTCTCTCTCTCTCTCTCTCTCACTCACTCACTCACTCACTCACTCACTCACTCACTCACTCACTCACTCACTCACTCACTCACTCACTCACTCACTCACTCACTCACTCACTCACTCTCACTCTACACTGCTTACAGCCCCCTTTGTCTGTTTATTCCACTTTTCTTCCCTTTCCTCTTTCGTGTCTGAAGAACATTCAGCCTAATTTACTAACACTTTCATCTGCGTGAATCAAAAGGAATTCTGGGAGTTTCATTTTGCTTACTGTTATCTTGATGACTGTTGTCGTAGAGAGGAGCGTTGTTGTTTTAAGAATAACTTGATTAATAGCACAGAAACGGGTCTCGTTCTCTCTTTGTTATTCAAGTCCTTATTTCACAGTTTGGTTGCGAACTCTATGACTGTGTATACATGCACAGTCATTCAATTTATGATTTACAATTTGCCTTGTTAATGCAATATAATCATAATTATAATTTGCCTTGTTAATGCAATATAATCATAATTATAATTTGCCTTGTTAATGCAATATAATCATAATTTGCCTGGTTAATGTATGCCAGTTAGATGCTGATAGTGATGCAGATGCAGTTGCTGCTGTGGTGTATTTTGGGAGGTAACATGGGAATAAGAGATCCTCATTACTTTTAATTTGATACTCCACTGTGTGCTAACTCTGCTGCATTGCTACTTTCATGCGTTTTATTTTACCTCTGCACAATGAGTCCAACTGCATCAGCATGCTGCACGTGTGCCAGTGCAAAGATGTACCACCTCTGGAGTGTAGTTTACGCACCTGTTCATGTGTTTTGCAAAATATAAATAAATAGTCTTTCTCTGCCTTTTAATCTGCGTCCATAGCCACAACACCAGGTTGGGCATGGTCCCGAGCACCCCAGCCTTCTTCCCACTCTTTAATTAATCCAACCCAGTGCCACTCCTTACACCGCCTGCCAGAGCCAAGTTACAATATGGGCATCTGAGGCTCAGGCTTCATCCCAAATGGCACCCTATTCCCTTTATAGTGCAATACGTTCAAACAGGGTCCGTAGTGCACTATACAGGGAATAGGGTGCCATTTGGGATGCATATCAAAGCCTCTCCACTTCCCAGCACCCAGCAGGGACCAGCAGCCTTCAGCAGCAGGCACAATCAGAGCAGGTCTTCAGCCTGGCTGGATGCACTTTGATCCCCTCATGGAAGGCCTCCCTTTCTCCTTTCCTACCCCATCCTCCCCAGCTCTCCCCAGTCTTACCCAGCCCTCCCCTGCACACCAAGTATTCCCCAGCTCTCCCCCAGCCCTCATTTGCTTTCCCCCGCGCTCCCCCTTCCCTCCCTTGCCCTCCCCAGACCTCCCCTCCTATCCCCAGCCCTCCGCAGCAGCATCCTCCCCCTTCTCCTCCTCAGCCCTACTACCAGCCCTCCTGCTCTGCCTTGATTGGCCTCAGGGAGCTGGTAGGGAGCTGGCAGGCAGTAGAGCTGTTTTATTGGCTTATTCAACCTCACTGTTCCAGATAGAATGACAATGCTCTGAAAGCAGTGCTGACCTTTTTAGGAAATCAATGAGTTTCTGATTTAATCTCTTCTCCTCACTCCGTTCTCTCTGCCTGCGTGGAGGTTTCACCCAGGGGGTCCCAGCTGCTCAGAACCCAACCTGTGAAATGGATTGGAGAGGCAGGCAGGAGGGCGGGAGCTGCCAAAGGGTGCCTAAGGCTTTACCCCTTTACAGAGCCGACGGTGTCATGGCCTGCATCCCAAATGCCACCCTATTCCCTATGGGCCCTGGTAAAAAGTAGTGTGCTATAAAGGGAATAGGGTGTCATTCGGAACGCAACCATGGTGCCACAGTTCCTCCGGCTGGTGTGGAAATGTCACACTGCCTTTGGTCCAGAGGATCACAAGAGCAGCCTGTTCTCTCTGGTGGTGGGTTCTGAACACTGGGCAGCAGACAGCAACATCCTGACCTGTCTGTTCTCTCTGGTGGTGGGTTCTGAACACTGGGCAGCAGACAGCAACATCCTGACCTGTCTGTTCTCTCTGGTGGTGTGTTCTGAACACTGGGCAGCAGACAGCAACATCCTGACCTGTCTGTTCTCTCTGGTAGTGGGTTCTGAACACTGGGCAGCAGACAGCAACATCCATTAACTATAGCGGATTAGAGTCGTGACCTGTCTGTTTGGGCTTCAAACACTCAGCATTGATTCCATTCCACTGATATGCTATTGTGTTCTTAGATCTCTCCCACCACTGCTGCTAGTCCACTGTGATGTGCGTCTGGGTTTAGTCTGGAACGGCTGAGGAGTTGATACACATGAAATGGATAACACATGCAATACACATGAAATGGATAACGCATGCAATACACATGAAATGGATAACACATGCAATACACATGAAATGGATAACACATGCAATACACATGAAATGGATAACGCATGCAATACACATGAAATGGATAACACATGCAATACACATGAAATGGATAACACATGCAATACACATGAAATGGATAACACATGCAATACACATGAAATGGATAACACATGCAATACACATGAAATGGATAACACATGCAATACACATGAAATGGATAACACATGCAATACACATGAAATGGATAACACATGCAATACACATGAAATGGATAACACATGCAATACACATGAAATGGATAACACATGCAATACACATGAAATGGATAACACATGCAATACACATGAAATGCCCAAGAAGACGTGCTCATATCCTACTGAGTTCTCTGGCTTACATTAGTGGTTGGGTGCAGTAGTCCAGGAGACCTTTTTTAACAATAGTCGATACACACGCTCAGTGATATATTAGTCTGGTTTATGACTTGTAATCACTGACTGACTGTCTGTTGGTTAATATCCTGAAGTGTCTGTCTGGCTGTTTGTTGGTTAATAAGCTGAAGTGTCTGTCTGGCTGTTTGTTGGTTAATAAGTAATAATGGCACTGGAGAAGAAGGCAGACATTTTACTTGTTCCCAACCGATTGTGTTTTTTAGTTTGTTTATTTGCATTTTTTGTAACTTATTTTTGTACATATATTGTACATAATTTTGTTGGTACCGTCTCTTATGACCGAAAATAAATTCTGGACATCAGGAATACTCACCATGGACTGGCAGAATCCTTTTTTTCCTTTAACGAGTCTGCGAGCCCGACGCGAACGATATACTGCTTTCTCGGGAACAGGCCCAGATCCCCATGATTTGCGTGAAGAGGAGGCGGAGAAAAAGGGGCCAAAGGGCAGGCTGCCTTCTGAGAATTCGTAGGCGATCGAATAAACCCCCACTTCCTTCCATTCTGCTAGCAAACGTGCAATCTTTGGAGAATAAAATAGATGACCGATGCGTAAGATTAAACTACCAACGGGACATTCAAAACCATAATATCTTATGCTTCACGGAGTCGTGGCTGAACAAAGATACTATCAACATACAGCTGGTTGGTTATGCTCTGGACCAGCAGGATAGAACAGCGACGTCTGGTAAGACATGGGGCGGAGGGCTATGTATTTTTGTAAATAACAGCTGGTGCACGATATCTAAGGAAGTCTCAAGCTATTGCTCGCCTGAGGTAGAGTAGCTCATGATAAGCTGTAGACCCCACTATCTACCTAGAGAGTTTTCATCTGTATTTTTCGGAGCTGTTTACATACCACCACAGTCAGAGGCTGGAACTAAGACAGCATTGAATGAGCTGTATTCCGCCATAAGCAAACAAGAAAATGTTCAATCAGAGGTGGTGCTCCTAGTAGCCGGGGACTTTAATGCAGGGAAACTTAAATCCGTTTTACCAAATTTCTATCAATCAAATTTCAATCAAATGTATTTATATAACCCTTCTAACATCAGCTGATATCTCAAAGTGCTGTACAGAAACCCAGCCTAAAACCCCAAACAGCAAGCAATGCAGATGTAGAAGCACGGTGGCTAGGAAAAACTACCTAGAAAGGCCAAACCCTAGGAAGAAACCTAGAGAGGAACCAGCCTATGAGGGGTGGCCAATCCTCTTCGGGCTGTGCCGGGTGGAGATTATAACAGAACATGGCCAAGATGTTCAAATGTTCATAAATGACCAGCATGGTCAAATAATAATAATCACAGTAGTTGTCGAGGGTGCAACAGGTCAGCACCTCAGGAGTAAATGTCAGTTGGCTTTTCATAGCCGATCATTGAGAGTATCTCTACCGCTCCTGCTGTCTCTAGAGAGTTGAAAACAGCAGGTCTGGGACAGGTAGCACGTCCAGTGAACAGGTCAGGGTTCCATAGCCGCAGGCAGAACAGTTGAAACTGGAGCAGCAGCACGGCCAGGTGGACTGGGGACAGCAAGGAGTCATCATGCCAGGTAGTCTAGAGGCATGGTCCTAGGGCTCAGGTCCTCCGAGAGTGAGAAAGAATGAGAGAATTAGAGAGAGCATACTTAAATTCACACAGGACACCGGATAAGACAGGAGAAATACTCCAGATATAACAGACTGACCCTAGCCCCCCGACACATAAACTACTGCAGCATAAATACTGGAGGCTGAGACAGGAGGGGTCAGGAGACACTGTGGCCCCATCCGATGATACCCCCGGACAGGCCCAAACAGGCAGGATATAACCCCACCCACTTTTCCAAAGCACAGCCTCCACACCACTAGAGGGATATCTTCAACCACCAACCTACCATCCTGAGACAAGGTAGAGTATAGCCCACAAAGACCTCTGCCACGGCACAACCCCAGGGGGGGCGCCAACCCAGACAGGAAGACCACGTCAGTGACTCAACCCACTCAAGTGACGCACCCCTCCTAGAGACGGCATGGAAGAGCACCAGTAAGCCAGTGACTCAGCCCCTGTAATAGGGTTAGAGGCAGAGAATCCCAGTGGAGAGAGGGGAACCGGCCAGGCAGAGACAGCAAGGGCGGTTTGTTGCTCCAGTGCCTTTCCGTTCAACTTCACACTCCTGGGCCAGACTACACTCAATCATAGGACCTACTGAAGAGATGAGTCTTCAATAAAGACTTAAAGGTTGAGACCGAGTCTGCGTCTCTCACATGGGTAGGCAGACCATTCCATAAAAATGGAGCTCTATAGGAGAAAGCCCTGCCTCCAGCTGTTTGCTTAGAAATTCTAGGGACAATTAGGAGGCCTGCGTCTTGTGACCGTAGCGTACGTGTAGGTATGTACGGCAGGACCAAATTGGAAAGATAGGTAGGAGCAAGCCCATGTAATGCTTTGTAGGTTAGCAGTAAAACCTTTAAATCAACCCTTGCCTTAACAGGAAGCCAGTGTAGGGAGGCTAGCACTGGAGAAATATGATGGTTCTAGTCAGGATTCTAGCAGCCGCATTTAGCACTAATTGAAGTTTATTTAGTGCTTTATCCGGGTAGCCGGAAAGTAGAGCATTGCAGTAGTCTAACCTAGAAGTGACAAAAGCATGGATACATTTTTTCTGCATCATTTTTGGACAGACCATTTCTCATTTTTGCGATGTTGCGTAGATGGAAAGAAGCTGTCCTTGAAACAGTCTTGATATGTTCGTCAAAAGAGAGATCAGGGTCCAGAGTAACGCCGAGGTCCTTCACAGTTTTATTTGAGACGACTGTACAACCATCAAGATTAATTGTCAGATTCAACAGAAGATCTCTATGTTTCTTGGGACCTAGAACAAGCATCTCTGTTTTTTCCGAATTTAACAGTAGAACATTTGCAGCCATGCACTTCCTTATGTCTGAAACACTTGCTTCCAGCGAGGGCAATTTTGGGGCTTCTCCATGTTTCATCGAAATGTACAGCTGTGTGTCATCCGCATAGCAGTGAAGGTTAACATGATGTTTCTGAATGACATCACCAAGAGGTAAAATATATAGTGAAATCAATAGTGGTCCTAAAACAGAACCTTGAGGAACACCGAAATTTACAGTTGATTTGTCAGAGGACAAACCATCCACAGAGACGAACTGATATCTTTCCGAAAGATAAGATCTAAACCAGGCCAGAACTTGTCCGTGTAGACCAATTTGGGTTTCCAATCTCTCCGAAAGAATGTGGTAATCGATGGTATCAAAAGCAGCACTAAGGTCTAGGAGCACGAGGACAGATGCAGAGCCTCGGTCTGACGCCATTAAAAGGTCATTTACCACCTTCACGGGTGCAGTCTCAGTGCTATGATGGGGTCTAAAACCAGACTGAAGCATTTAGTACACATTGTTTGTCACCAGGAAGGCAGTGAGTTGCTGCACAACAGCTTTTTCAAAAAAAATTTGAGAGGAATGGAAGATTCGATATAGGCCGATTAGTTTTTTATATTTTCTGGGTCAAGGTTTGGCTTTTTCAAGAGAGGCTTTATTACTTCCACTTTTAGTGAGTTTGGTACACATCCGATGCATGGAGAGCCGTTTATTATGTTCAACATAGGAGGGCCAAGCTCAGGAAGCAGCTCTTTCAGTAGTTTAGTTGGAATAGGGTCCAGTATGCAGCTTCAAGGTTTAGAGGCCATGATTATTTTCATCATTGTGTCAAGAGATATAGTACTAAAACACTTGAGTATCTCCCTTGATCCTAGGTCCTGGCAGAGTTGTGCAGACTCAGGACAACTGAGCTTTGGAGGAATACGCAGATTTAAAGAGGAGTCCGTAATTTGCTTTCTAATGATCATGATCTTTTCCTCAAAGAAGTTCATAAATGTATTACTGCTGAAGTGAAAGCCATCCTCCATTTGCGAATGCTGCTTTTTAGTTAGCTTTGCGACAGTGTCAAAAAGAAATTTCGGATTGTTCTTATTTTCCTCAATTAAGTTGGAAAAATAGGATGATCGTGCAGCAGTGAGGGCTCTTCGATACTGCACGGTACTGTCTTTCCAAGCTAGTCGGAAGACTTCCAGTTTAGTGTGGCGCCATTTCTGTTCCAATTTTCTGGAAGCTTGCTTCAGAGCTCGTGTATTTTCTGTATACCAGGGAGCTAGTTTCTTATGACAGATGTTTTTAATTTTTAGGGGTGCAACTGCATCTAGGGTATTGCGCAAGGTTAAATTGAGTCCCTCGGTTAGGTGGTTAACTGATTCTTGTCCTCTGACGTCCTTGGGTAGGCAGAGGGAGTCTGGAAGGGCATCAAGGAATCTTTGGATTGTCTGAGAATTTATAGCACGACTTTTAATCTTCCTTGGTTGGGGTCTGAGCAGATTATTTGTTGCAATTGTAAACGCAATAAAATGGTGGTCCGATAATCCAGGATTATGAGGAAAAACATTAAGATCCACAACATGTATTCCATGGGACAAAACTAGGTCCAGAGTATGACTGTGGCAGTGAGTAGGTCCAGAGACATGTTGGACAAAACCCACTGAGTCGATGATGGCTCCGAAAGCCTTTTGGAGTGGGTCTGTGGACTTTTCCATGTGAATGTTAAAGTCACCAAAAATTAGAATATTATCTGCTATGACTACAAGATCCGATAGGAATTCAGGGAACTCAGTAAGGAACACTGCATATGGCCCAGGAGGCCTGTAAACAGTAGCTATAAAAAATGATTGAGTAGGCTGCATAGATTTCATGACTAGAAGCTCAAAAGACGAAAACGTCTGGGTTTTTTTTGTAAATTGAAATTTGCTATCGTAAATGTTAGCAACACCTCCGCCTTTCCGGGATGCGCGGGGGATATGGTCACCAGTGTAACCAGGAGGTGAGGCCTCATTTAACACAGTAAATTCATCAGGCTTAAGCCATGTTTCAGTCAGGCCAATCACATCAAGATTATAATCGGTGATTAGTTCATTGACTATAACTACCTTGGAAGTGAGGGATCTAACCTTGAGTAGCCCTATTTTGAGATGTGAGGTATCACAATCTCTTTCAATAATGGCAGGAATGGAAGAGGTCTTTATTCCAGTGAGATTGCTAAGGCGAACACCGCCATGTTTAGTTTTGCCCAACCTAGGTCGAGGCACAGACACGGTCTCAATGGGGATAGCTGAGCTGACTACACTGGCTGTGCTAGTGGCAGACTCCACTAAGCTGGCAGGCTAGGGGAGTTAGAGCCCTGTCTATGTTCGTAGATAAAATGAGAGCACCCTTCCAGCTAGGATGGAGTCCGTCACTCCTCAACAGGCCAGGCTTGGTCCTGTTTGTGGGTGAGTCCCAGAAAGAGGGACAATTATCTACAAATTCTATCTTCTGGGAGGGGCAGAAAACAGTTTTCAACAAGCGATTGAGTTGTGAGACTCTGCTGTAGAGCTCATCACTCCCCCTAACTGGGAGGGGGCCAGAGACAATTACTCGATGCCGACACATCTTTCTAGCTGATTTACACGCTGAATCTATGTTGTACTTGGTGACCTGTGACTGTTTCACTCTAACATCGTTGGTGCCGACGTGGATAACAATATCCCTATACTCTCTACATTCGCCAGTTTTAGCTTTAGCCAGCACCATCTTCATATTAACCTTAACGTCGGTAGTCCTGCCCCCTGGTAAACAGTGTATGATCGCTGGATGATTATTTTTAAGTCTAATACTATGGGTAATGGAGTCGCCAATGACTAGGGTTTTCAATTTGTCAGAGCTAATGGTGGGAGGCTTCGGCGTCTCAGACCCCGTAACGGGAGGAGTAGAGATCAGAGAAGGCTCGGCCTCTGACTCCGACTCGCTGCTTAATGGGGAGAACCGGTTGAAAGTTTCTGTCAGCTGAATAAGCGACACCGGTTGAGCATTCCTACAGCATTTCCCTCCAGAAGCCATGAGAAAGTTGTCCGGCTACGGGGACTGTGCGAGGGGATTTATATTACTATCTGTACTTACAGGTGGCACAGACGCTGTTTCATCCTTTCCTACACTGAAATTACCCTTGCCTAACGATTGCGTCTGAAGCTGGGCTTGCAGCACAGCTTTCCTCGCCATAAGGCAATCATTCTCCTGTATATTATGAGTACAGCGACTGCAATTAGAAGGCATCATGTTAAAGTTACTACTTAGCTTCAGCTGGTGGAGGTCCTGACGAACCACGTCCAGATAAAGCGTCCTTAGTGAAAAAGTTGAGTGAGGCAAAAACAAAAAATATAAACGGTAATTAAAAAGTAAAAACCGTTAAGTTGTCAGGTTGCAAAGAAAGGTTAGCAACAAAACGCACAGCAGCACGTAAACAATTCTGCAAGTAGTGACCGTAAATGACGGAGACGAAAAAAAACAGCATGTTAAATGTGCAACCAGAGGAAAAAATACTCTGGACCACCTTTACTCCACTCACAGAGACGCATACAAAGCTCTCCCTCGCCCTCCATTTGGCAAATATGACCAAAATTCTATCCTCCTGATTCCTGCATACAAGCAAAAATTTTAGCACGAAGCACCAGTAACTAGATCAATAAAAAAGTGGTCAGATGAAGCAGATGCTAAGCTATAGGACTGTTGTGCTAGCACAGACTGGAATATGTTCCGGGATTCCTCCGATGGCATTGAGGAGTTCATCACATCAGTCATTGGATTCATCAATAAATGCATCGATGACGTCGTCCCCACAGTGACTGTACGTACATACCCCAACCAGAAGCCAGGCAACATCCGCACTGAGCTGTCGCTCTCAAGGAGTGGGACTTTAACCCCGGAAGCTTATAAGAAATCCCACTATGCCCTCCGACGAACCATCAAACAGGCAAAGTGCCAATAAAGGACTAAGATCGAATCATACTACATCGGCTCTGATGCACGTCGGATGTGGCAGGGCTTGGAAACCATTACAGACTACAAAGGGAAGCACAGCCGAGTTCTGCCCAGTGACACGAGCCTACCAGACGAGCTAAATTACTTCTATGCTCGTTTCGAGGCAAATGGCACTGGAACATGCATGAGAGCACCAGCTGTTCTGGAAGACTGTGTGAGCACACTCTCCGCAGCCGATGTGAGTAAGATCTTTAAACAGGTCAACTTTCACAAGGCCGCTGGGCCAGACGGATTACCAGGACATGTACTGCGAGCATGCTCTGACTAACTGACAAGTGTCTTCACTGATATTTTCAACCTCTCCCTGTCCTAGTCTGTAATACCAACATGTTTTAAGCAGACCACCATATCCCTGTGCCCAAGAACACTAAGGTAACCTGCCTAAATGACTACCGACCCGTAGCACTCACGTCTGTAGCCATGAACTGCTTTGAAAGGCTGGTCATGGCTCACATCAACAACATTATCCCAGAAACCCTTGACCCACTCCAATTTGCAAACCGTCCCAACAGATCCACAGATGATGCAATCTCTATTGCACTCCACACTGCCCTTTCCCACCAGGACAAAAGGAACACCTATGTGAGAATGCTATTCATTGACTACAGCTCAGCATTCAACACCATTGTGCCCTCAAAGCTCATCAATAAGCTAAGGACCCTGGGACTACACACCTCTCTCTGCATCTGGATCCTGAACTTCCTGACGGGCTGACTCCAGGTGGTAAGGGTAGGTAACAACACGTCCGCCATGCTGATCTTCAACACAGGGCCCCCTCAGGGTTGCATGCTCAGCCCCCTCCTGTACTCCCTGTTCACTCATGACTGCATGGCCAGGCACGACTCCAACACCATCATTAAATTTGCGGATGACACAACAGTGGTAGGCCTGATCACCGACAATGACGAGACAGCCTATAGGGAGGAGGTCAGAGACCTGGCCGTGTGGTGCCAGGACAACAACCTCTCCCTCAACGTGATCAAGACTAAGAAGAAGATTGTGGACTACAGGAAAAAGAGGACCTAGCATGCCCCCATTCTCATCGACGGGGCTGCAGTGGAGCAGGTTGAGAGTTTCGAATTTCTTGGTGTCCACATCATCAACAAACTAACATGGTCCAAGCACACCAAGACAGTCGTGAAGAGGGCACGACAAAACCTACTCCCCCTCAGGAGACTGAAAAGATTTGGCATGGGTCCTCAGATCCTCAAAAGTTTCTACAGCTGCAACATCGAGAGCATCCTGACTGGATGCATCACTGCCTGGTATGGCAACTGCTCGGCCTCCGAACGCAAGGCACTACAGAGGTTAGTTCGAACGGCCCAGTACATCACTGGGGCCAAGCTCCATGCCATCCAGAACCTCTATACCAGGCGGTGTCAGAGGAAGGCCCTAAAAATTGTCAAAGACTCCATCCACCCTAGTAATAGACTGTTCTCTCTGCTACCACACGGCAAGCGGTACCGGAGCGCCAAGTCTATGTCCAAAAGGCTTCTAAACAGCTTCTACCCCCAAGCCATAAGACTCCTGAACACCTAATCAAATGGCTACCCAGACTATTTGCATTGCCCCCCCTCCCCCTCTTTTGCACCGCTGCTACTCTCTGTTGTTATCATCTATGCATAGTCACTTTAATAACTCTACCCACATGTACATATTACCTCAACTAACCGGTGCCCCCACACATTGACTCTGTACCGGTACCCCACTGTATATAGTCTCGCTATTGTTATTTTACTGCTGCTCTTTAATTATTTGTTACTTTTATTTTTTATTCTTATCCGTATTTATTTATTCTTATTATTTTAAAAATTAAACTGTTTGTTGGTTAATAAGCTGACGTATCTGGCTGTCTCTACTGAGATGTTGGTTGCATCCCAAATGGCACACTATTTCCTATAGTGCTCTATATGCTCTGGTCAAAAGTAATGCACTTTATAGGGAATAGGTTGCCAATTTGGGATGCACTGTAGAGCCACCGCAAGCTGATTACTCAACTGTGAAACGTTTAAAGGAATTATTTCAACATCTCTCTTTTTGCATCTGACTGCTTCCCCCTAATTTATAACAGCTAGAGATCAAAACGATTAGTGTTGATTACTGTTTCCTTTTTACTTTCACATGGATTTCCACGTAAGATGGAAAATTTGTGCATTTGCCCTTCAAACCTCCCTGCTCTCCCACCCTCACTGCAATTATAATGCTATTATTAGTGTATCTGAATTCCATTGTCTGTTCTACTCACCCTGCTTCCACTGTATTGTATTGCAGTTTTACGTTTAAAGAGATATTATTGTACAGGAGTGGGTTTCGGCTTTGGGAAATCCACCCATGCTGTACATTGAGTCCAGTGTAGAAGTGTGTGGTAAGGTAAAGCATGTGTTAAATTACTGTATTGTGCTGTACTGCAGGCCTAGCTTGGGCCTAGGAGTGTGGGAAAAATATAGTCATCTCTGTGTGGCTAATGCTGAGATGAAGACTGACATTTATACATTTCAATCTCCTCCTCCTCCTCTCCAAATCTCTTTACCCACTCGGCTCAGCTCCCAGGGCCCATCGTTCTCCAATAGCGGAGGTGCATAAAGATGCACTTACCCCCATGCGCTTACCACAAATTCCTTGTTTTGCTTAGTTCGCCGTATTGTACATTGCGCTACATTACACTTTTTTTGTATGGTCATTAGCAGAGTACACACAATCCGAATTTTAGCTTCAAGAAGCCGGCAATTTGAAAACCCTAAAAAATAGATTGTACTGATTTATTGGCACATTGAACCATACGTGCACCATAGTTTAAAACCTCACTGGATAGTGCTAAAATAATAACGTCAGATCTGAATTCTGCCGTCTTTATGCACATTTATGCACAATCTGCGTGTCCCACTATAACCCTTCCCCTGCCCCCCTCTGTCCCGGACACGTATAGTCATTTGTTCCTCCAAATGGAAATATGACATTTTCAGCTCCAATGACTTTTCACAGTTGGAAAAAAATGGAGTGTCGTGTCTTTGGGCACCATTAAACTGAAGACATGTTTATCAAATACCTCCCTGTAATTATTATTACGCGATTAAACTGATTAATCGTTTAACTGTAATTAACTAGGAGATCGGGGCACCAAGGAAATTATTCAGATTACAAAGTTATAATTTTCCTAATATAACTTTCCTATATTATAACATTATATATTATATTATAGTATCTGACCGATTATCTTCTGGTTTAAATGGTGTATTTTACCTCGCGTCAGTCACATTCCAAACGTCGTAAATTGTTATCTGCACGAACCCAGTCTTCACTAAGTCATCCATACATCAATTGTCTTAAAATCATTTATTTACTAAACTAAATAATTCACAGAAAGCATACAAAACAGTAGGTATCGTCACAAAATGGTAGCAGAATGTGCCCTAGTGGGCTAAACCGGCATGGCGGCTTGTTAAACAAAAGAGTAGTGGGGGGTCAGCGGAGAAGGCACAACAGAGTTGATAAATATTAACAATTGATATGCTATCCTTTGCACATGAACGCTCACTCATTAGGGAACAATTGTAATCAATATATATTTACGCTCAGTGTGTCGTCGGGATCCTTGTTGGAGAGTTTTTGTCCTGTTGGAGAGTTTTTGTCAGCGTTCTCTCTCTCTCGGTTAGAATGGATCTTTCAAAGCGACATTCATTAATGTCGTTATAGAATGGATGTTTCGTCGGTCTTCGCGTTCAGTGATACCGAATTTCTAGCTGCAGACTATTAATTAACCTGTTAGGGCTAGGGGGCAGTATTTACACGGCCGGATAAAAAACGTACCCCATTTAATCTGGTTACTACTCCTACCCAGTAACTAGAATATGCATAAAATTATTGGCTTTGGATAGAAAACACCCTAAAGTTTCTAAAACTGTTTGAATGGTGTCTGTGAGTATAACAGAACTCATATGGCAGGCAAAAACCTGAGAAGATTCTGAACAGGAAGTGGCCTGTCTGACAAGATCTTGTTCTTCTTGTCTCTGTTTATTGAAGACTGAGGATCTTTGCTGTAACGTGACACTTCCTACGGCTCCCATAGGCTCTCAGAGCCCGGGAAAAAGCTGAATGATGTCATTCCAGCCCCAGGCTGAAACACATTTGCGCTTTTGGCAAGTGGCCGATAAGAGGATAATGGGCTTAGGCGCGTGCACGAGTCGATCCCGTGCTTTATTTTCTGTCGTCTATTTACCTAAACGCAGATTCCCGGTCGGAATATTATCGCTTTTTTACGAGAAAAATGGCATAAAAATTTATTTTAAACAGCGGTTGACATGCTTCGAAGTACGGTAATGGAATATTTAGAATTTTTTTGTCACGAAATGCGCCGTGCTCGTAACCCTTATTTACCATTCGGATAGTGTCTTGAACGCACAAACAAAACGCCGCTGTTTGAACATAACTATGGATTATTTGGGACCAAACCAACATTTGTTATTGAAGTAGAAGTCCTGGGAGTGCATTCTGACGAAGAACACCAAAGGTAATCAAACTTTTCTAATAGTAAATCGGAGTTTGGTGAAGGCTAAACTTGCTGGGTGTCTAAATAGCTAGCCCTGTGATGCCGGGCTATCTGCTTAGAATATTGCAAAATGTGCTTTCACCGAAAAGCTATTTTAAAATCGGACATATCGAGTGCATAGAGGAGTAATGTATCTATAATTCTTAAAATAATTGTTATGCTTTTTGTGAACGTTTATCGTGAGTAATTTAGTAAATTGTTAGTAAATTCGCCGGAAGTTTGCGGGGGGTATGCTAGTTCTGAACGTCACATGCTAATGTAAAAAGCTGGTTTTTGATATAAATATGAACTTGATTGAACAAAACATGCATGTATTGTATAACATAATGTCCTAGGTGTGTCATCTGATGAAGATCATCAAAGGTTAGTGCTGCATTTAGCTGTCTTCTGGGTTTTTGTGACATATGCTAGCTTGAAAAATGGGTGTCTGATTATTTCTGGCTGGATACTCTGCTGACATAATCTAATGTTTTGCTTTCGTTGTAAAGCCTTTTTGAAATCGGACAGTGTGGTTAGATTAACGAGAGTCTTGTCTTTTAAAATGCTGTAAAATAGTCATGTGTTTGAGAAATTGAAGTAATAGCATTTCTAAGGTATTTGAATAACGCGCCACAGGATTCCACTGGCTGTTACGTAGGTGGGACGATTTGGTGCCACCTACCCTAGAGAGGTTAATATCAAAGACTTGTTATTATTCTGTCGGTATCGATAGTCTAAAAGTTTAACCACGTGGTATGGTTAAACTTCAGTAGAGGGATGCATGGTCAAACCTTGGCTCTCTTTTCTGAGGTAAGCTGGTCTGAAGAAAGAAATACTGGGTGGGGGTTTTATACTGAACATAGAAAAGCTGTCACATGACGCCTTGTCCTGTCTGTGTCCCTGGGGGCGTGCCGTTGACTTAGTTAAGCTTTTGAACAGAAATAAAATTCTCTCACATTAACATCAGTACATAGCATCTCAACATATTCCAAATAGCTTTATCCTTATTAATACATTTGATACAACCATTTAGATGTAAGTCCCATAGCTGAGGCTATAATATAAACATTATTATGGTAATATGGCAATATTGTCTCTCATGGGTTTCATAAAATTGTACCAAGCGGACCAGTTCATAGCTGGATTCTTCACTGATCTTTTATACCTTCTCCAGAACATAAATGTTGTTCGGTTCTCCAATTCTGTGAGGTGGAAGAATCCTTTGTTCTCTCCATGAAAACACTCTGTCTCTTTACTGTGGCCTGTTACGCAGGACATTCCCTTTGGAATTTACGACCGCCTTCACACAGCCTTGTGTCAGAAGTATAGAGGTCGGGGGATGGTGCATAGAACACCCAGAGGGCAACGTCATGACAGGAGAAAAGGCTAAATGATTGAGAAGGTAATTGAAAAGGAAAAATATAATGTCTTAACAACTAGTGGACCTGAACGCATCAATACTGACTGAGGAAATCAGTGCATGTGTCTGGATTGGCACCTTCATCCCTATATAGTGCAATACTTTTGTTTTAAAACTATACGGCTCTGATTAATAGTATTGCTTCATAAAGAGTGCCATGTCAGACAAACTCGGTGGTAATCGTTTAGCAGATATCAATCTAATAAATCTGTGGTTTTCAGACCATGGCATCCACTGTGTCTACTTCAGTAAGCTCAAAGGGTTTGTCAGTACTGGCTCCTTAGTAAGCATTTCACGGTAAGGTCTATGTTGTATTTGGCGCATGTGACAAATATATTTTTTTGTGATTTTGATTTGTTTGTCTTTTGGCATACCAAAATATCAATGACTGGAAGATGGACGTCTATTGAGGTGCAGATAGGCTATACATAGCAAACAAACAGAATTTTATAATTCGTAGACATTAGCTTTTATTGGCCGCCAGATTACCAAGATAACTCAGTGCTTGTAAAGACTAACAAGTCATTGTCTGCTAGTCGTATTCCAGATTTAGCTGGGACCAGCTAGATATAATAGGTCTATGAGTTTTACAGATGATAAATTAGCCTGCTTAGCTAAATGTTTTGGTCTGCTAGTTTGTCTTTAGAGAGTATGTTTAAGATTACACTTTAACATTCTTAAGCAGTACCGCTGGCCCTTAGATATACACAGAGAGCTAACATGAATAATATGCATGTCAATCTCTCCTGGCTCAAAGTGGAGGAAAGATTGACTTCATCACTACTTCTATTTGTGAGAAGTATTGACATGTTGAAAGTACCGAGCTGTCTGTTTAATCGACTAGCACACAGCTCAGACACCCATGCATACCCCACAAGACATACCACCAGAGGTCTCTTCACAGTCCCCAAGTCCAGAACAGACTATGGGAGGCGCACAGAAAAACATAGAGCCATGACTACATGGAACTCTATTCCACATCCAGTAACTGATGCAAGCAGTAGAATTAGATTTTTTTTTTTTAAGATCAAAATGCACGTCATGGTTTTGTCTAAACCGGTATTTGAAGTTTGAGCCAGTTCACCGAGTTATAATTTATCTAGTAACATAGTAGCACTGTCTATTGAACTATAATAACAGGGCCAGTTTACAAGTAAGCCTTATCATAACTTTATGTACCAGGAAACTTTTTTATTTTTACGCATCGGAACATCCTGGTGCGGGTTTGTTCTATTTAGGCCTATAGGAGACTAGATCACGCTGGTCTTATATTCTGGCTCACTGCAGACGATGCCATTTTGTTTCTTACAGACTTGTGCAATTCCATACCCGCACTTCTGGACCTAATCAAAGAGTTTGGTGTGTTCTCGGGATACAAAATAAATAATGTAAAATCCTCAGTTATGATGCTAGAGGAGGAAAGACATAGACCTACAACTCTGACTTCTTTTTTGAATGCAACGGAATGCTTTACATATCTCGGCATTCATATTATGCCAGAGATTGACTGCATAGACTCAACTAACTATGACCCTGTCGTAGATTCAGTAACTCAATCGATAGATAGATGGTCATCTTTACCTATATCTTTAATTGGCCGGATTAACATTCTGAGAATGAATGTCCTCCCAAAACTGTTGTATCTATTTCAGAACATTCCCTTGCCGCCGCCACCATCCCTCTTTACAAGGCTTAAAAAGATGTTTACTATATTTATCTGGAATAACAGACGTCCCAGAGTTTGCTTGTCCTTATTGAACGTACCGTATGACAGAGGGGGGCTCCATTTTCCTAATATCCAGTGGAACTACTGGGCAGCTCAGCTTCGCACTGCTATGTACTATTTTACCTCCGAGTCGCTCTCTTCGTGGATGAAGATTGAAATGTCTTCAGTTGTATCCAAATTACCCCTTAACCTCTACATTTACCCAGCTGATATCAAGACACAAAAAAAACATGTTTTTTATATGATCAACGTTTGGTATGAGGTGTGGAAGTTCCTTGATGAAACGCATTCTTTGTCAAAACCTAACAGAACCCCTTCTGTCCACTTTAGAAAATACGATCTCAACCCATTGTAGTGGTAAGGGTAGAATTACAGCTCAATACAATATGCTAGAGTTTGGCTCAACCGAATCCTCTGTGCACAAACTGAACTTTTGGAAGGAAGATATTTGGGAGGACATAGACTTGGACACAGACTGTGAATACTCGGCTAAAACTATTGCAATACAATTGGTTGATGCGAACATACAGCTGAAGTCGGAAGTTTACATATACCTTAGCAAAATACATTTAAACTCAGTTTTTCACAATTCCCGACATTTAATCCTAGTAAAAATTCCCTGTCTTAGGCCAGTTAGGATCACCACTTTATTTTAAGAATGTGAAATGTCAGAATAATAGTAGCGAGAATGATTTATTTCAGCTTTTATTTCTTTCATCACATTCCCAATGGGTCAGAAGTTTATATACACTCAATTAGTATTTGGTCCCATTGCCTTTAAATTGTTTAACTTGGGTCAAATGTTTTGGGTAGCCTTCCACAAGCTTCCTCCTGACAGAGCCGGTGTAACTGAGTCAGGTTTGTAGGCTTCCTTGCTCGCACATGCTTTTTCAGTTCTGCCCACATATTTTCTATAGGATTGAGGTCAGGGCTTTGTGATGGCCACTCCAATACCTTGACTTTGTTGTCCTTAAGCCATTTTGCCACAACTTTGGAAGTATGCTTTGGGTCATTGTCCATTTGGAAGACCCATTTGCGACCAAGCTTTAACTTCCGGACTGATGTCTTGAGATGTTGCTTCAATATATCCACATACTTTTCCTGCCTCACATGATGCCATCTGTTTTGTGAAGTGTACCAGTCCCTCCTGCAGCAAAGCACCCCCACAACATGATGCTGCCACCCCTGTGCGGTTGGGATGGTGTTCTTCGGCTTGCAAGGCTCCCCCTTTTTCCTCCAAACATAACGATGGTCATTATGGCCAAACAGTTCTATTTTTGTTTCATCAGACCAGAGGACATTTCTACAAGAAGTACTACCTTTGTCCCCATGTGCAGTTGCAAACTGTAGTCTGGCTTTTTTATGGCGGTTTTGGAGCAGTGACTTCTTCCTTGCTGAACGGCCTTTCAGGTTATGTCGATATAGAACTGTGGATATAGATACTTTGTACCGGTTTCCTCCAGCATCTTCACAAGGTCCTTCGCTGTTGTTCTGGGATTTATTTGCACTTTTCGCACCAAGGTACGTTCATCTCTAGGAGACAGAACCCGTCTCCTTCCTGAGCGGTATGATGGCTGCGTGGTCCCATGGTGTTTATACTTGCGTACTATTGTTTGTACAAATGAACGTGGTACCTTCAGGCGTTTGGAAATTGCTCTCAAGGATGAACCAGACTTGTGGAGGTCTACAATTTTTTTCTGAGGTCTAGGCTGATTTCTTTTGATTTTCCCATGATGTCAAGCAAAGAGGAGTTTGAAGGTAGGCCTTGAAATACATCCATAGGTACACCTCCAATCGACTCAAATGATGTCAATTAGCCTATCAGAATTTTCTAAAGCCGTGACATCATTTTCTGGAATTTTCCAAGCTGTTTAAAGGCACAGTCAACTTAGTGTATGGAAACTTCTGACCCACTGGAATTGTGATACAGTGAATTATAAGTGAAATAATCTGTTTGTAAACAATTGTTGGAAAAATTACTTGTGTCAATGCACAAAGTAGATGTTCTAACCGACTTGCCATAACTATAGTTTGTTAACAAGAAATTTGTGGAGTGGTTGAAAAACGAGTTTTAATGACTCCAACCTAAGTCTATGTAAACTTCCAACCTGCCTAGTATTGACCAATGGCTTAGGGAAATGTCTAAGAATCGAAAAGAAAACATATATGTTTAAGGGTTAACAAGACACTTTTGAAAAGGTTTGGGGACCATTTTTGGATTTTGTTGAGCAGAGCGATGTGCATGAGATATTGACTAATGATGAGAACTCTGGGTAGTGTACTATGCTTTGTGTGCATGTGGGGTGGTGGGGAAAGATATCCGATTGCCTTGCGGCGCTGTGTTTCATCTGAAATTTGTCCCAATTATGTTCTATCCTATTGGATCAGGCCACTGTAAAGTGTAATTTTGGTGGTTTTATGCTTCTGTAACACTTTTGTTTTGTCTTAGTAGTTTCATCATTTATTTATTTAATTTTTTTGTTGCTGTTAACTTTTGATGTGTTTTTTGCTGTTTATTTTTTTTCATGTAGTTTTTCTGCTTATATATGTCTTGTTAAAGAAGAAAATCAATAAACATATTGTTTTTAAAAAAATCACCTTTTGGAACAGCGGGGACTGTGAAGCAACACAAACATAGGCACAGACACATGCATACACACACGATAACATACACACACGTACACATGGATTTTGTGTTGTATATATGTGATAGTGGAGTAGGGGCCTGAGGGCACTCACTTAGTGCGTTGTGAAATCTGTTATTAATATATTGTAATGTTTTTTTAAATTGTATAACTGCGTTAATTTTGCCGGACCCCAGGAAGAGTAGCTGATGCCTTGGTAGCAGCTAATGGGGATCTATATTAAATACAAAATACACATTTTCAGAAAAGGTTCTGAATTTCGCTTCCCAATTCTCTATTAGAACTTTGCTGCTACGTCTGACGAGAACAGAAAACATAATAATGATTATGGCTTATTGAGAGACAGAGAGAGAGAGAAGGGTAGGGGGAGAAAGCGACACAACTAGAATTGAAATCACAAAATGTTGACTGTCACGGAGGACCAGATCCAATCAACATATCGGTCTAAGTTTCCTGCACATCTTTACGCCAACAACGGAGCATCCCCATCCCATAATTTAATCTATTTCAATCCCATGTAATCACAACAACCAGAGAGGGAGAAAGGAAGAAAGTAACTGAGACCAAGGAAGCATGAGAAGAAGGAGAAAATAGAGAATATCTATAAAAATGTCTGTGGGGCCATGAGTTTCAAGGGTAAGGCAAGGACAGACAGGCGGGTGCAGGGAGGCTCGGGCCCAAGAGGAGGTTGAGTAATATTTTCACAGAGAGACCCTATCTCCCTGCAGATGATCCTGCTTTTGTTTTTACCCAGATCTGTCCCCAAAGCTTCTCACCACTATAAACTGTGAAAGTGTCCCTTTAATACGACCCTCCCTCACTCCCTTCGCCTCTTTTATTACATTTTTTTCTCTCTTTCCATCTATCCATACCCTCCTCCTCCCTCCCCGTCCTCTCTGGTGGTTGCCATGACAACAGCAGCACTGCGCCATTCATCTGCTGGTGTAGAGAGGAGACCTGGGCTCCCTGCTACCATGGAACTATCAGCGCCTCTCACATCCATACGTAACACCTCTAAGCGCTAGTCACGGACACGAATGAGCTCGCAATCCATCTAATGGTCCGTCTTCGCCTCTGCTGCTTAGGAAAGGTCTTCTTTTTTTGGAAAGAGAAAGCTGGCCAACTGTCTGAGGATGCATGAAGCCATCCGAGGGAATGTCACCTCGGTGTCCCTTTCTCTTTCCCTAGTGACACAGTGACTGCTGCCTGGGTGCCTTCCTCCTCCACCTCCTTCCCCTCTTCCTCTTCCTCCTCTCACTCCTCCTGTCACCCAGCCATATCTGCCTCCTGCCCCCATATCATTTACCACGGCTGAATCGAGCGGACTGAACAGCGTCAGCAGCACTGAGACCTGTGGAGGATTACTTTGAAAGAAGAGAGGAGGAGAAAGCTTCTTATTTTTCACGGCTTGCAGTGCCGCTTGCTGTGTGGCTACCAACCAGAGGCTGTTTTGGATGAACTGGTCATCGTTCAGGGAGGAAGGTCTGTTTGTGTCACTGGACGGAGAGGGTGGGGAACTGGTGACATATTCCAGCCTTCCACAATCATGCGGGATCTGGTTTGAGAATGGTGAGCCACTCTGAACTAGGGATGGGCACGGTTATTAGAATAGCTGAATATATGAATGGACGTTAGTGTCCTATCACTTGTGTGAGTGTTCATTTTGTAGAGAAAATTTGTAGGCCTATTTTAACAATGACAAAGCTTAAAATAATGTATCCTTGTGACATTGTTAAATACACAAGGATATACCATACCACCTCTGCTATACCTCACCTGGTCTGCGCCAGACCTGGCCCAGGTGAGAAAGCTCTATGGGGTCAGTGTGTAGGAGTGGATGGATTCATCATAGGCTTGAATGCTTTTCTTGGTACAGCAAGCTGGGCTTATAAGGAGAAAGAGGAGGTAGGCTAAGGTCTTTGCGGCTGTAATCAGAATGTAGGTTCAAGGAAGAGTGAATCAACAAGAGTGCCATACTGATACTGTTTTTGCGGCGAGTTTGTCTTGTTTCATGCGTCAGCGTGGGTAGACATTGAATCGTCTCTGAGTGCAAGTGTGTGTGTGTCAAAGCACTAACTGGCTACTGGTGGGCGGCTTCTGGTGCTCACGCTGTAGGATCCACCTATACTTCTGATTATGTGTGCGCATCCATTTGTTATGCCCATATATATCTGAGTTTATATGTCTGTTAACAGGTGGAAATAGTATGTTAGGTAGGTTGTCCCTGGCCCGCATCGGGTCATCAGGTTGTTGTTGTTATGTATCACAATTTGAGAGACGTCATGTCTTCCCTCCCGGTATCGGCTCCATACCTCCATCAGAGATGCTTGCCTATCACTCTCTCGCTCTCTCTGTCTCTCTCTCTCGGTCTCTCTCTCTCTGTCTCTCTCTCTTTGTCTCTCTCTCTCTCTCTCTCTGTGTCTCTCTCTCTCTCTCTCTCTCTGTGTCTCTCTCTGTGTCTCTCTCTCTGTGTCTCTCTCTCTGTGTCTCTCTCTCTGTGTCTCTCTCTCTGTGTCTCTCTCTTTGTCTCTCTCTCTCTCTGTGTCTCTCTCTTTGTCTCTCTCTCTGTGTCTCTCTCTCTGTGTCTCTCTCTCTGTGTCTCTCTCTCTGTGTGTCTCTCTCTGTGTGTCTCTCTCTCTCTGTGTCTCTCTCTCTGTGTGTCTCTCTCTCTCTGTCTCTCTCTCTCTGTCTCTCTCTGTGTGTCTCTCTCTCTCTGTCTCTCTCTCTCTCTCTCTCTCTGTGTCTCTCTCTGTGTCTCTCTCTGTGTCTCTCTCTGTGTCTCTCTCTCTGTGTCTCTCTCTCTGTGTCTCTCTCTCTCTCTCGCGCTCTCTCTCTCTCTCTCTCTCTTTGTGTCTCTCTCTCTGTGTCTCTCTCTCTGTGTCTCTCTCTCTGTCTCTCTCTCTCTTTGTCTCTCTCTCTCTGTCTCTCTCTGTGTCTCTCTCTCTGTGTCTCTCTCTGTGTCTCTCTCTCTGTGTCTCTCTCTCTGTGTCTTTCTCTCTGTGTCTCTCTCTCTCTGTGTCTCTCTCTCTGTGTCTCTCTCTCTGTGTCTCTCTCTCTCTGTGTCTCTCTCTCTGTGTCTCTCTCTCTCTGTGTCTCTCTCTCTGTGTCTCTCTCTCTGTGTCTCTCTGGGATAGCCATCTAGCTGGTATAAATCACATAACAAATGTTCCTCATCAGTAGCTGCTACTGCTGGTGGTCTCAGGTGAATGAAGGCATTTGATAAGGAGAAGGATACACGCACTCACCATCGACAAATTCCAGAAGAGTTAGCTGCTAGCGTCACTTCCTACAGAGAGCTGTGATAAGGCTCCTTGTTGTCGGTCAGTCTCAGTTAGAAAGGATATTAGCATTAAACAACGACACTCTGTCCCTCTTGACAGACTTAGACACAAACAATCAGTCTGTAATGATGTGTGTGTGTGCTTTCAGGCAGGGGGCAGCTCGCCTCGCTGTGTCTGTGACATGATTACATCACAGGGCTTGATGATGACGTGTACATTCAGCCTCGCCACCTGCCATCTTGAATGGGATGATGTTGAAGGATGTGAATCTGTCACAAGGCATTACCCCTATTGAGCTGAAGGTTGGGAAGAGATAGACAAATACAGATAGGATTCATCTACCGGTATATGCTCCTTTAGAGTATTGCCTAAGACAATGATGGAAATTGAAAGTCTATGGAAGTAGCATGTGCCGTTAATCATTGGCAAACATTGCTATTTCCGTGCGTTAGTTGGTGTCTCCCATTTTATAGCTAAGCCAGATCTCTGTTGAAATGAGGGCGCGTTAGTCACTCAGGATTATTTCTTCATGTTGAATTGTCAATTATTTGTTTCTTGATCTACAGGTAACTGCCAAAGTAAAGGAAACACCAACATAAAGTGTCTTAATAGGGTGTTGTGTCACCACGAGCCAGAAAAGCTTCAGTGCACCTTAGCATAGATTCTACAAGTGTCTGGAACTCTATTGGATGGATGCGACACCATTCTTCCTTGAGAAATTCCATAATTTGGTGTTTTGTTGATGGTGGTGGAAGACGCTATCGCTCCAGAACCTCCCATAAGTGTTAAATTGAGTTGAGATCTGGTGACTGAGACGGCCATGGCATATGGTTTGCACTGTTTTCATGCTCATCAAACCATTCAGTGACCACTCATGTCCTGTGGATGGAAGCACTGTCATCCTATGGGGGCATAGCCATGGTAGACAAAATAATGGCCTGCCCAGCATTTTTATACATGACCCTAAGCAGTATGGAATGTTAATTGCTTAATTAACTTAGGAGCCACAACTGTGTGGAAGCACCTGCTTTCAATAAACTTTGTGTTCCTCATTTACTCAAGTGTTTCTATTATTTTGGCAGTTACCTGTACCGCTATCTGTCAGACATGTTGGATCGTCTTACCTTGTCTGACAGTCATCACTGATTATATTGTGTTTTATCTGAAACCAACTAAATATTATACAGAGTACTGAACTCAATTGATATATTTACTTCACTTTGCTGAAGGTTGAGTAAAACCCTTTCTATGAGGAGCTGAGGGTTTGCTGTTTTTGTTTTTCGGTAGAAACCTATGTATGAGTGAGGGAATCCCAGTTGTTACACGGTTCACTCACCTGCAAATTCAAACCTTAAAACCTCTGAACCCATTCTACTATAGGTGATATCAATGTTCTGTATGTAATTGCTCAATTTCTCCGCTATTTCCGCACAGCAATCCCCTGACCCTGCATCAGACAATTGGGTTTAGATACCCGAGCGAAGTTGGGGGAATAAATATGAAAAGCGAAACATCCAATCTCCTGAGGCGTTTCTACATCAATTCTGATAAACAGTCAGCTACAGCTAGCTACATTCACACGGAGAACGGTTGCACATTACTAATAATAGCCTGTTACAAATTCACTTAAGGTTAATTTGGTTATCAAAGGCTAACCAGTGGAGCATAACGTGTATCCTATTCTCTTGAAAAAGCAACAGCCTCTGGGTTGGTTCCTGCATGTTGGAGCTTCGTACAGACCCTTTTCACCACTCAATGCTTATCAGAAAGCCAGCTAGCCCACTGAGAGACTGGATGTGTCGCAAATGGCATGCTATGTAGTGCACTACTTTTGACCAGGAAACATGGGGTGCCATTTGGGATGTCTCCATAGAAAGTAGTCAAAGTCTGTACTCTGCATGGTGACGTTCCAGCAATAAATCAAGTGTTGATGACACCACTCTCTTGTAAAAACCCTTACTTTGTCTCTCTGAGTGAAAGGTTGGAACAGGAATCTCATTATGTTGACTGTCTGGTTGGTGGAGAGGTGGAGACTGTTGAAAGTACTTGAAGCCTGTCAAGTCCATCCATCACCTCAGTGTCACTGCAGCATCACCGTCGAAACACAACTCATCCGCAATTGTGTTGCTACAATTAAACCTTCGCTATGAGTTAATGCAGGTTAATGTAGGTCGGAAAGTACATTCATGTATTGTAAATTTGTAAATCTTTTGTGCCTTTAGTACGAGTTAAGTTGCAAAGTAAAATAATTTATTTAGAATGACTTTGTTATTGGTTTTATACAGGGTGATTAAACAGTGCAGGACTTGTCTAAAAGGAGCAATGGAGTCAATTTAACCCGTTCGTAGGAGTCAGTATATGTATAAGTGGATTTATTGTCAATATTTATGACTTTTTTGTTTCATTGGGTTATCATTGGGTTCTTATACAATGAAAGGTTGCGTCCCAAATCATACCCCATTTCCTATACAGTGTACTTTTTTGACCAGGGCCCATAGCAGTGCATTATAAAGGGAATATGGTGCCATTTGGGACGCACTCATAGACTGTTCTACAAGAAGCTGTGTTAGAATGAGAAACCCGCAGTGTGCTATTAATAGGCTTGATAATGATTTGCTTACAAAACACAGCAGTGGGATTACCATGCGTTACATACACTGACTACCCCTCCACTCCTCTGCTAGGGTTGACACTACCAAAATGAGCAAACACTCCTGTTACAGGTAAACGCAGTTGGTTGTTTGTGTGTCACTAGGGCTGTCACAGACGTCATAGTCCACTGCACAACATTACAGCATTGCGATAACACCAATCTCCCAAAACACCTTTAATACCTGCCATTCAGTACAAAATCATGTATCTTGGCAGTGGGAGGAGAGGACTGTTATCTCGGCTCGGTTTTGGAGTAATGTATCCATTGACAGTGGATATGTTGACCCAAATATGTTAGTCTTTTAGGATTCAGGTCACCACGCCAGTAGTTTTCCATTGATGATACTATTGTTATAACTGCAATTAGGTGAATGGATGGTCTGTCTCAATTAAGCTTCGCTCTTTTCTCTTTTCTCATCCTCGTTATCTTTACAGGAAAATTGCTTTCACTAACATTAGTGGCTTTAAAGCATTTTCACTGTTTCTCCTTGTTCGGTTGTGCTTAAATTGCCTCCACTCTTATCAAAGACATCTTGCCTGAAAGAAGTCAATGTGGGTTTTTTTTACTATTAGAAATACAAATCCTATGCATTATTATTAATCTTCTATTTGACTTAGTGTCAGCCAGAGGTATCCATCTACAGCAGGGGTATTCCGGTCTCACCCTACGAGGTCCAGAGTCTGCTGGTTTTTGTTCTACCTGATAATTAAATGCACCCACCTGGTGTCCCAGGTCTAAATCCGTCCCTGATTTAGAGGGGAAGAATGAAGAAAATCAGTGAAACTGGCTTTGAGATCCAGATTTTAATTTAAGGGATCTACAGTATGTGAGGTTATTCACAGTAGGATGTTTTATTTCCCCAATGCCACTGTGTTTCTGCTTGCTCTTTGGAGTCTAGGTCAGGTTACTGTAAATCAATTTGTGACAAACTGCTAATTTAAAAAAGTCTTTATAAATACATTTTATTGGCCTCCCGAGTGGCGCAGTGGTCTAAGGCACTGCATCGCAGTGCTTGAGGCATCACTACAGACCCGGGTTCGATCCCAGTCTGTGTCACAACCGGCCATGACCGGGAGTCCCATAGGGCGGTGCACAATTGGCCCAGCATCGTCCTGGTTAGGGGAGTGTTTGGCCGGGGTAGCTTTACTTGGCTCATCGCGCTCTAGCGACTCCTTGTGGCGTGCCGGGCCCCTGCAGGCTGACTTCGGTCATTAGTCGAACAGTGTTTCCTCCGAACACGTTGGTGCTGCTGGCTTCCGGGTTAAGCGGGTGGGTGTTAAGAAGAGCGGTTTGGCGGGTCATGTTTTGGAGGAGGCATGACTCGACCTTCACCTCTCCCGAGCCCGTTAGGGACTTTTAGCGATGAGACAAGATCGTAATTGGATTGCAATTGGATATCACAAAAAAAGGGGGTAAAAAATGATGTATATATATCAATTTTATTGATTGATTGAGGAGTGAGGGTGGGTGAATAGGCATATACAGTGCCTTCAGAAAGTATTTACACCCCTTGACTTTTTCCACATTTTGTTGTGTTCCAGCCTGAATTAAAGCCTGATTAAATTGTGACATTGTGTCACTGATCTACACACAATACCCCATACTTATCTAATTAGAATTATGTTTTTAGACATTTTTACAAATGTAATAAGAAAGCTGAAATGTCTTGAGTCAATAAGTATTCAACCCCTTTGTTATTTTCAAGCATAAATAAGTTCAAGAATAAACATTTGCATGACAAGTCACATAATAAGTTACATGGACTCACTCTGTGTGCAATAATATTTTTTAACATCATTTTTGAATGACTACCCCATCTCTGTACACCACACATACAACTATCTTGTAAGTTCCCTCAGTCGGGCAGTGAATTTCAAGGACATATTCGAGCACATTGACCTTGGGAGGTTTTCCAATGCAAAGAAGGGCACCTATTGGTAGATGGGCAACAAAAAAAAGCAGACATTGAATATCCCTTTGAGCATGGTGAAGTTATTAATTACGCTTCGTATGGTGTCCCAATACACGCAGTCACTACAAAGATACAGGCATTCTTCCTAACTCAGTTGCCAGAGAGGAAGGAAACCACTCAGGGAATTCACCATGAGGCCAATGGTGATTTTGAAACAGTTACAGAGTTTAATGGCTGTGCTAGGAGAAAACTGAGGAATTGATCAACAACATTGTAGTGACTCTACAATAGTAACTTCATGAGTGAGGGAAAAGAAGGAAGCCTGTACAGAAGAAGAAGAAAAAACATTCCAAAACATGCATTCTGTTTGCAATAAGGCACTAATGTAATACTGCAAAAGAATGTGGCAAGGAAATTTACTTTTTGTCCTGAATACAAAGTGCTATGTTTGGGGCAAATCCAACACAACACATCACTGAGTACCAAGCTTCATATTTTCACATTTTCAAGCATGGTGGTGGCTGCATCATGTTATCAGTATGCTCGTCATCGGCAAGGACTAGGGAATTTTTGGGGATAAAAAGAAATGTAATGGGGCTAAGAACAGGCAAAATTGTAGCGGAAAACCTGGTTCAGTCTGCTTTCATACAGACACTGTGAGACAAATTCACCTTTTAGCAGGACAAATATACACTGGAGTTGCTTATCAAGACGACATTGAATATTCCTGTGTGGCCTAGTTACAGTTTTGTCTTAAATCGACTTGAAAATCTGTGGCATAACTTGAAAATGTCTGTCTAGCAATGATCAACAACCAACTTTACAGTGTTTAAGGAATTTAAAAAAATAATAATGGGCAAATGTTGTACAATCCAGGTGTGCAAAGCTCTTATAGACTTACCCAGAATGACTCAATGGTGATTCTAGCATATTGACTCAGGGGTTTGAATACTTATCTAATCAAGATATATTAGTGTTTTATTTTGTTTGAATTGTTCTTCCACTTTGACATTACTTTGTGTAGGTCGTTGTAAAAAATTACAATTAAATACATTTGTATCCCACTTTTTAACACAACAAAGTGTGGAAAAAATCAAGGGGTGTGAATACTTTCTGAAGTCACTGTATAACGACAGAGGTAGGAGGACCTAGACCGTACTGTATGCATTGCTCTGGGCCTATAGCCTTACTAGGGGTTAGAGCTCAGTTGGGACTGGGGTTAGAGGTTAAGGGTCAAGGCATGCTGTCTTTTATTAGGGTTTGCTCCATCATCTATCCACATTGGTTCTTAGGCAATTATACTGTACTCTCACCTCATAAATGCACTCCTTAATTGATGTCACATAACTCTCCACTGACGGTGTGTCATTCTCAATGCAATATCACAGTATCACATTGAACTCTAGTATATCACCGGTCCTCCTCGATGCAATATCACAGTATCACATTGAACTCTAGTATATCACCGGTCCTCCTCGATGCAATATCACAGTATCACATTGAACTCTAGTATATCACCGGTCCTCCTCGATGCGCTATCACAGTATCACATTGAACTCTAGTATATCACCGGTCCTCCTCGATGCGCTATCACAGTATCACATTGAACTCTAGTATATCACCGGTCCTCCTCGATGCAATATCACAGTATCACATTGAACTCTAGTATATCACCGGTCCTCCTCGATGCAATATCACAGTATCACATTGAACTCTAGTATATCACCGGTCCTCCTCGATGCAATATCACAGTATCACATTGAACTCTAGTATATCACCGGTCCTCCTCGATACAATATCACAGTATCACATTGAACTCTAGTATATCACCGGTCCTCCTCGATGCGCTATCACAGTGTCACATAACTCTAGTATATCACCGGTCCTCCTCGATGCGCTATCACAGTGTCACATAACTCTATTATATCACCGGTCCTCCTCGATGCGCTATCACAGTATCACATTGAACTCTAGTATATCACCGGTCCTCCTCGATGCGCTATCACAGTATCACATTGAACTCTAGTATATCACCGGTCCTCCTCGATGCAATATCACAGTATCACATTGAACTCTAGTATATCACCGGTCCTCCTCGATGCGCTATCACAGTGTCACATAACTCTAGTATATCACCGGTCCTCCTCGATGCAATATCACAGTATCACATAACTCTAGTATATCACCGGTCCTCCTCGATGCGCTATCACAGTGTCACATAACTCTAGTATATCACCGGTCCTCCTCGATGCGCTATCACAGTGTCACATAACTCTAGTATATCACCGGTCCTCCTCGATGCAATATCACAGTATCACATAACTCTAGTATATCACCGGTCCTCCTCGATGCGCTATCACAGTATCACATAACTCTAGTATATCACCGGTCCTCCTCGATGCAATATCACAGTATCACATAACTCTAGTATATCACCGGTCCTCCTCGATGCGCTATCACAGTGTCACATAACTCTAGTATATCACCGGTCCTCCTCGATGCGCTATCACAGTGTCACATAACTCTAGTATATCACCGGTCCTCCTCGATGCGCTATCACAGTGTCACATAACTCTTCACCGATGGCGTGTCATTCTCATCCTCTCTACGCTCAAGTCTCTCTCTCTCCCTCCACTATATTTAACAGAAGAGTACCTCCTAAATGTGTTATTGGTATGTCATTCTCAGCCTGTCTCAAATATACCCTCACCCTGTAGTCTCTCCTTCACTATAGTTATCTGAAGAGTGCCTCCTCAATGCAGTATAACAGTATCACGTAACTTTATACTGGTGTTGATGTGCCATTCTGAGTCTTCTTCGCCCTGTATTAGTTTCCTCTCTTACTCAGCTGTGGTTGTCTGAAGAGCAAGTGGCCCTTCCTCTACATTGACCCTGACTGCAGCAGGTGGTCCGGGGGTGGACGTGAGAGAAATAATATTGTGAATGAAAGGTCAGGGTGTCGGACGTACTGACCATTAGCTTTTCTCTACCCCTTTCTGCTGAGTCATTGCATTTGACATTTTAGTAATTTAGCAGATGCTCTTATTCACAACGACTTACAAGAGCAATTAGGGTTAAGTGCCTTGCTCAAGGGCACATCGACCAATTTTTCACCTAGTCCACTTGGGAATTCGAACCAGCAACCTTTCGCCATGCAGTGTGTCCCAAATGGCACCCTATCCCCTATATAGGTCACAACTTTTGACCAGGTTAGTGCACTGGTAGTGCACTTTATAGGGAATAGGGTACTTTTTGGGACGCATACATGGAGTACAAGTCCTTAAGGAATGACTAGTAATGTGGGCGACAGTTGAAGGAAGAACCCTACAGTAGAGGCCTGTACTGTAGTTCCTCCTCTCTGTAATCTCTTAGTTATCACCAGACCGTTATCGTCCATGTTAACCAAGGCTGTTGGCTATAGAAGCTTGATTGTAATTTCAGGGAGCTACACTGTGATGACCCGCGGCTTTTGTGTTTGCGTTTTGCCGTTTTGTTTTCGATTGTTGACATTGTTCTTCTTCATGTGTTGTTTAATTCTCTTTGTATTTGTCTGTATTTGTATTGTCTTTTGTATGCTTAATGATACTGTATGTGTTAATGTACACAGAGCCACAAACAAAATGTCGACATGGGAATAATAAAGTAATTATCTTATGAAAGCATTGGTTGGATTGACTATAGACTAACCTTACATGAACCGGCCCATAGCTATAACATGAATAATACTAGCATGTAAGCTTTGGATGTAGTCTTAAGCTGTATTGGAAGTCTCGTGCTAGCTACTGTATATGTAGAATGAAAGTCGTGTGATAAAGACTCATTGTAACCTTCCATAAACTGGCCTGTAGCTTTAATATATAACTAATAATTCCTGTAAGTATTGCTATGTGAGAGTCTGGCATGAAAGACCTTGTAAACCTTACATAAACCGGACCGTAGCTATAACATTATTAATAATATTGGAGTTGCTTTAAGCTGTAATCCTGCTGGCACACAAAGGTTATCTGAGGTGCAAAATAAACAGCATTTGGGGCAGAGTGGAGAATGAGAGAACCATAGGCTAATGAGTGTTCTTAGAAGATCAGCTCCTCCCTCTGTGTGTGTTCTGTGTGTTACCTTAGTGGGCTAATCCCCCTATGGGTGTAATGACACACACACACACACACACACACAGAGAGAGACACACACACACACACACTAAAGCGGCTGAGTTAATGGAGCTTGTACGGTGCTGCTGTCAGCAGCCTCTATTTTCAGTCTGAGCTGAATGAACACAACACCTCCCAGTGTTTCACACTCACATCTGGGCAGTGTTGTTTAGACAACCATCCAACCAGACAGGCTTTAAGTGGTACTGTAGTAGTTACTGTAGTGGTACTACATTAAGCCTAGTAAAGTACTGCAGTAGTTACTGTAGTGGTACTACATTAAGCCTAGTAAGGTACTGCAGTAGTTACTGTAGTGGTACTACATTAAGCCTAGTAAGGTACTGCAGTAGTTACTGTAGTGGTACTACATTAAGCCTAGTAAAGTACTGCAGTAGTTACTGTAGTGGTACTACATTAAGCCTAGTAAAGTACTGCAGTAGTTACTGTAGTGGTACTACATTAAGCTTAGGTACTACATTAAGCTTACTACACTAAGCATTAGGTTTCGTAAGGTACTGCAGTAGTTACTGTAGTGGTACTGCAGTAGGTTTTGTAAGGTACTGCAGTAGTTACTGTAGCGGTACTGCAGTAGGTTTCGTTAGTTACTGTAGCGGTACTGCAGTAGGTTTAGTAAGGTACTGCAGTAGTTACTGTAGCGGTACTGCAGTAGGTTTAGTAAGGTACTGCAGTAGTTACTGTAGTGGTACTGCAGTAAGTCTAGTAAAGTACTGCAGTCGGCCTAGTAAGGTACTGGAGCGGTACTGCAGTAGGTCTAGTAAGGTACTGCAGTAGTTACTGTAGTGGGCATACTGTTTTGTCCACTAGTGTGCCCAAGTGAATAAGGAGTTGTTTTTTTGTCCTTCATCCATAGCATGTTGCAGAACAAATACCATTACAATATAAAATGCTCATTCTTTTTAAACGTTTATTTATCCAGGAAGTCACATTGAGGTCAGAGATACCTTGTGCTGCTTGGTTTATGGCAATGTGAATTCTTTGAATACAATGTGAATTATGTGAATACAATGTGAATTATGTGAATACAATGTGAATTCTGTGAATACAATGTGAATTCTGTGAATACTGTGTAACCTTGAATCAATGAAGGTGAATACTGTAGATGACAATGGTGTGTTTACAGTAAAGGGGAATGCTTGTTGTCATAGCGACCTTGAGGGCTTGGCAAGGTGTCTGCACGTGCAGGGCCTTCGGTGTAAATGTGTGATTTATAGCGACAGTCTCCAAACTTGCACTCCATGGAACATGCATTCCTGAAATGTACTGGGCATTGCACAACTCAAAGGGCATGCCACTGAATTCAAACACACCAAAAGGGGGGGGGGGGGGGGGGGGGGGTTTATACAGGTGAGTGTGAATGACTGATAGACATTATTGTAACACCCTGCTATCAACACCTTTTCTAATTGTTTATCATTCATGTATCGTTCATGTATCTAATTAAGATGAGCATTCGTATGGATATTAATTTCATATTTACATCTCATCTGTTTGCACAAGGCCTAGCCTGTCTGAATCGACTGTCATATTTAAAATGAGCCTTTCTCTTTCATATGCACACATTGAATTAGAATCTAAATTAATACATTTTGCAGGAAATGTTCTTTTTGATAATGTTTCTAAAGCCCTGGCTTTACAAAGACTCTCTGAGGGGAATAGAAATGACGTCTTTGATTAATGTCTTGGTATGTTTCACACACACTACCACAATACCACACTACCACAATACCACACTACCACAATACCACACTACCACAATACCACACTACCACAATACCACAATACCACACTACCACACCACCACACCACCACACTACCACAATACCACACTACCACACCACCACACTACCACAATACCACACTACACACCACCACACTACCACACTACCACACCACCACACTACCACAATACCACACTACACACCACCACACCACCAGACTACCACACCACCACACTACCACAATACCACACTACACACCACCACACTACCACAATACCACACTACACACCACCACACCACCAGACTACCACACTACCACACCACCACACTACCACAATACCACACTACACACCACCACACTACCACAATACCACACTACCACACTACCACACCACCACAATACCACACTACACACCACCACACTACCACACTACACACCACCACACCACCAGACTACCACACTACCACACCACCACACTACCACAATACCACACTACACACCACCACACTACCACAATACCACACTACACACCACCACACTACACACCACCACACCACCAGACTACCACACTACCACACCACCACACTACCACAATACCACACTACACACCACCACACTACCACAATACCACACTACACACCACCACACTACCACACTACCACACCACCACACTACCAAACTACACACCACCACACTACACACTACCACACTACACACCACCAAACTACACACCACCACACTACGACACCACCACACTACCACACTACCACACTACTACCACACTACCACAATATCACACTACCACACTACACACCACCACACTACCACACTACACACCACCACACTACACACCACCACACTACACACCACCACAATACCACACCACCACACCACCACACCACCACACTACCACACCACCACACTACACACCACCATACTACCACACCACCACACCACCACACTACCACAATAACACACCACCACACTACCACACTGCACACTACCACACTACACACCACCACACTACACACCACCACACTACACACCACCACACTACGACACCACCACACTACCACACCACCACACTACACACCACCACACTACGACACCACCACACTACCACACCACCACACTACCACACCACCACAATACCACACTACACACTACCACACCACCACACTACACACTACCACACTGCACACTACCACACTACACACCACCACACTACACACTACACAATACCACACTACACACCACCACACTACACACTACCACACTGCACACTACCACACTGCACACTACCACACCACCACACTGCACACTACCACACTACACACCACCACACTACCACACTACACACTACCACACTACCACACTACACTACCACACTACACACTACACAATACCACACTACACACCAACACACCACCACACTACACACCACCACACTACCACACTACACACCACCACACTACCACAATACCACACTACACACCACCACACTACCACAATACCACACTACACACCACCACACTACCACACCACCACACTACCACACCACCACACCACCACACTACCACACTACCACACCACCACACCACCACACTACCACAATATCACACTACACACTACCACACTACACACCACCACACTACCACACTACACACCACCACACTACCACACTACCACACCAACACACTACCACACTACCACACTACACACCACCACACGACACACCACCACACTACCACACTACACTCTACCACACTACCACACTACCACAATACCACACTACCACACTACCACACTACCACACTACCACACTACCACAATACCACACTACCACAATACCACACTACCACACTACCACACTACCACACTACCACACCACCACACCACCACACTACCACAATAACACACTGCACACTACCACACTACCACACTACCACAATACCACACTACCACAATACCACACTACCACAATACCACACTACCACAATACCACACTACCACAATACCACACTACCACACTACACACCACCACACTACCACACTACCACACCACCACACTACCACACCACCACACTACCACAATAACACACCACCACACTACCACACTGCACACTACCACACTACCACACTGCACACCACCACACTACCACACTGCACACCACCACACTACCACACTACCACACCACTACACACCACCACACTACCACACCACCACACTACCACACCACCACACTACCACACTACCACACTACACAATACCACACTACACACCACCACACTACCACACTACCACACTACCACACTGCACACTACCACACACCACCACACTACACACTACACAATACCACACTACACACCACCACACTACACACTACCACACTACACACTACCACACCACCACACTACACACTACCACACTGCACACTACCACACTGCACACCACCACACTACCACACTACCACACTACACACCACCACACTACCACACTACCACACTACACACCACCACACTACCACACTACCACACTGCACACTACCACACTACCACACTACCACACTACCACACCAGCACACTACCACACTACCACACTACCACACCACCACACTGCACACTACCACAATACCACACTACACACCACCACAATACCACACTACCACACCACCACACTACCACACTGCACACTACCACACTACCACACTACACACCACCACACTACACACCACCACACTACCACACTATCTCATTACACACTATCACATTACACACTATCACACTACCACACTACACACTACCACACTACCACACTGCACACCCCCACAATACCACACTACCACACTACCACACTCCACACTACCACAATACCACACTACCACATTCTCACACACACACACACTACACACTACCACACACACACTACCACACAACCACACTACCACATTCTCACACACACACTCACACACACTACACACGACCACACACACACTACTACTACATTCTCACACACACACTACACACTACCACATTCTCACACACACACTACACACTACCACATTCTCACACACACACTACACGCTACCACATTCTCACATTCACACACACTACCACACTACACACTGCACACTACCACACACACACTACACACTGCCACACACACACTACACACTACCACATTCTCACACACACACTACACACCACCACACAACCAATACTACCACATTCTCACACACTCACTACACACTCCCACATTCTCACACACACACTACACACTACCACATTCTCACACACACACTACACACTACCACATTCTCACACACACACTACACACTACCACATTCTCACACACACACACTACACACTACCACATTCTCACACACACTACACACTACCACACTACCACACTACCACATTCTCACACACACACTACCACCTTCTCACACACACACTACACACTACCACATTCTCTCACACACACACTACACACTACCACACACACTACACACTACCACATTCTCACACACACACTACACACTACCACACAACCACATTCTCACACACACACTACACACTACCACACTACCACATTATCTCACACACACTACACACTACCACACAACCACATTCTCTCACACACACTACCACACTACCACACAACCACATTCTCACACACACACACTACACACTACCACACTACCACATTCTCTCACACACACTACACACTACCACACAACCACATTCTCACACACACACTACACACTACCACACTACCACATTCCCCCACACACACACTACTCACAGAGACTGTCTCAAATATATAGTGCACAGCTACCTGCATCCGCATATAGATATTTATAAGCTCATTTGCCGAGTGGATTTGCCTACTGCCATCCATCATGCCGTCACTCTGCCTGGCTGGTAAGGGCCTTCCTAGCTGCCACACGGAGCCTGTACTGCTGTACTGTAGGAGAGCTGCAGTCCCAGGGATTACACTGCTGCTAGTGTAGGTTTCCCACACTGTTTATGTTTTTACTAGTATCTGGTTATCCTCAATGTAGACTGTGTGTGTTTGTGCGTGTTTCAAGTTTTATTAGTCGTATATACAGGATACACATGATATGCACCGTCCAATGAAATGCTTGCTTGAAGGTTCCTTCTGGACAATGCAACAACAATAAGAAATAATAAAAGATAAGAATACGAACAAAAAGTCAATGACTCAGTAGATTAGAATAAACATTTTAGCATAATTATATTACAGGAAGGTACAATTTAATGGCCAATATTTCTACTTGTTTTGGGGAAGGGGTGATTGGGGGACAAGTGTTTAAATTGTGCAGTATTTAGCAATAGTAATGCAAGTCTGGTAGCAGCAGTTTGTGTGTGTGAGTGTGTGAGTGTGTGAGTGTGTGTGTGTGTGTGTGAGTGAGTGTGTGTGTGTGTGAGTGAGTGCATGTATGCTAAGGTGCGGAGTGTCAGTGCAGTTGGTCAGTCCAGTTCAAGTGTTCAGTAGTCTGATGGTATCAGACTTCATGCTCTGATACTGTCTGACAGTAAGGGAGAGAACAGCTCGTGGCTGGGCTGTGTGGGATCCCTGATTATTCTGCGGGCCTTCCTCAGGCACGATATCGAGTAGATGTCCTGGATGGGTGGGAACACGGCCCTAGTGATGTACTGGGCTGTCTTCACCACCCGCTGGAGGGCCTTGCGGTCATGGACGGAGCAATTCCCGTACCAGGCCATGATGCAACCGGTCAGGACACTCTCGATGATGCAGAGGTAGTATTTGGGGAGGACCTGGGGCGGCATGCCACATTTCTTAAGCCGCCTTAGGAAGTAGAGACACTGTTTCTCCCTCTTGACAATGGTGGTGGTGGTGGTGTTGGTCCATGTCAAGTCCTCAGTGATCTGGACACTGAGGAACTTAAAACTACTGTGTGTGTGTGTGTGGTGTGTGTGTCTCTTACCCAATGCTGAGTCATTAATTGCTGTAAACACTACCCTACATGCAGGACTGTTCTCAATAGTATAGTACTGTATATCATGGTGCTGGTGGGGCTTCTCTGTGATTGAGTCCTCTCCTGGCTGTGACTCAGTAGGGTTTCTTGTCACTGTGGCCTCTGTGCTGCCTGGCTCTGTGCTGCCTGGCTCTGTGCTGCCTGGCTCTGTGCTGCCTGGCTCTGTGCTGCCTGGCTCTGTTACTTCCTCTGTTCTGCTGGGGAACTGAGTTGTGTTAGTCAACTTCCTCTTCCATACTGTACTGTACACTGACAGTGGCATTCAGTAGACTGGTATAATGCATCTCTTATCACTCCTCAGCCCTCTGTGTTCGCCTGTCTTGAACCCTGAGCCAACTCAACAGTGCTGAGTTGTTCTTGCTGTACTCCAGTTGTTGTGAGGCATCGTCAGAGGGGCAGATGTTTCAACCGCCTCTTGACATGCAGCCTGGCCCAGTTGGGGCATATCCTCTGTCTGTATGTACACTACAGACAGTAGCTTCAACCTATCATGACAGAGAAAAGGGTGGACAGTCACAGTATCTTAAGGGCATGCCATATAGTTTTATTTTCCTAAATGTGTCTGTTGAACCAAGTCTTCGGTATTGGGTAATAGACAGACAATGTGATAAGCTAGGTATATGTGGCTGAGAATGGTGGAGTTATTTTGCATAATTGTCCAACACCAGCCATTTAGGGGAGTGAGAGCCCACACTCAGTGGAGCGAGAGAAAAGCTGCTTAGAATATGTCATGGGATTCCAGCTAAGCTAGCCTATTAAATTAACACCTGTTTGGAATGGGGATCAGTTTCCTCTTGAACTGCATTGTCTTACGTCAGATGGCCTCTCTCAACCAAACTGTTCAGTTTGTCATACATTTGTGTAACAGATAGACATCTCTGTAGTGGTTATTCTGTGACGTGTACATCCCTGGCTAGCGTGATATTGCATCATAACATTGCTGGTGCAGCACATGGGGATGTGTGAAACTTCCTCCTCAGCCTAAAGTGTTAGCTAGCTTTTGAGGTGACGTGATCGGGTAAGACGCTTGAGGAGGGCGGTCACGTGTGTTTGTGAGGCAGAGGTTCTGAGTTTGCGGCAGGTATGGGCCGAATCGGGAGGAACTGGTACTCGCTAAGCAAGCAGCGTGACGTCTTTTACACTGGCATAACATTCAAGTTCAGAATGTGTCGCCATTACATTCGTCTATAAAACTGATCCAGTGTACACCTCACTTGAGGAAGTCCGCTGTTATTCCATTATTTTCTGTTGTATTTTATTCTATTACATTCTATTCTAAGCCAAACAGATTTGTCACATCCGCCACCCCCAAATTTGTAACATTCTAACATTCTCGACACCTTTCCTGTTATGTGGAAGTGATCTGTTGACAGGTTGGCTGTCGGAGTCGGGTGTGAATACATTCCCAAAATGGATGTATGTCATTTGCATTCTTGCTGTGATTGCGTCACTAGGCATGCTGACAGTGACATTTGCATTTGTCAGTGCTGTTAAGTTTAGAGAGGATGATTATTCAATAGAAGTCTATGAGGATGTTTGCCATTGGATTTGGTATCGTAATGTATAGGACTAATGTATAGGAAGTGTTGGCTTGGTGTTCTGTATAATATATGACACTGTAACAATCCTGTGTCTCTTGAGCTAAAGTTGTACCTGTGACCAAACTCAAATGAGCGACTTGTATAAGCTTTGCTGCGTGTTAGTCATTTCAATGTGCCGACGCAATCTCTTAAGCTTTCTCTGTCTGTCTCCCCCTCTCTCTTCTATCACCGTCTGTCTCCCCCCCTCTCTTTTCTTAAATGTGGGTGTTCTGTGTCACTGTGTGTGTGTTGTCTCCTTCTATGTGTGTGTGTGTGTGTGTGTGTGTGTGTGTGTGTGCATTCTGCTCCCAGCCCCCCTGCGGAAAGCAAAATTTGTGGAGAGCCCTCGCATTCCACAATCAGAGCTTGGCTCCCCTACACACACCTCCTGCACTGCCAAGAACCACGACCTGGATACATACTGCCCCGGTAAGTCTGCTATGCTTCTCAAGTCCCCACAGCTATGGCCTTGTTTGTTTTTCAATGTTTTAACTTTGGTATGTTTTATAGTACTGTCTGTCCATCTCTGTGTGTGTGTCTGTCCGTCAGTCCGTCTATCTGCATGTGAGTGAGTGCAGATTGAATGTGTGTGTCAGAGCTAAGCAGTGTTCGTTTCTGTCTTTCACTGCGTATTTTACAGGAACTGCACATCGCTGAGGTCATTAGTTTAATTGTTTTCTTGACGCTCCCCCGTTCAGCCTTTCTAGTTCGCTGTCACTATCTAATCCTCTCCCTCACTTCCTCTCTCTTTACCTCTCTACCTACGTCTACCACTCCCCCTCGCTCCCTCTCTCTTTACCTCTCTCTCTACGTCTACCACTCCCCCTCACTCCCTCTCTCTTTACCTCTCTACCTCTCTCTCTACGTCTACCACCCCCTCGCTCCCTCTCTCTTTACCTCTCTCTCTACGTCTACCGCTCCCTCTCTCTTTACCTCTCTACCTTTCTCTCTACGTCTACCACTCCCCCTCGCTCCCTCTCTCTTTACCTCTCTACCTCTCTCTCTACGTCTACCACTCCCCCTCGCTCCCTCTCTCTTTACCTCTCTCTCTACGTCTACCACTCCCCCTCGCTCCCTCTCTCTTTACCTCTCTACCTTTCTCTCTACGTCTACCACTCCCCCTCGCTCCCTCTCTCTTTACCTCTCTACCTCTCTCTCTACGTCTACCACCCCCTCGCTCCCTCTCTCTTTACCTCTCTCTCTACGTCTACCACTCCCCCTCGCTCCCTCTCTCTTTACCTCTCTACCTTTCTCTCTACGTCTACCACCCCCTCGCTCCCTCTCTCTTTACCTCTCTCTCTACGTCTACCACTCCCCCTCGCTCCCTCTCTCTTTACCTCTCTACCTCTCTCTCTACGTCTACCACTCCCCCTCGCTCCCTCTCTCTTTACCTCTCTACCTTTCTCTCTACGTCTACCACCCCCTCGCTCCCTCTCTCTTTACCTCTATACCTCTCTCTCTACGTCTACCACTCCCCCTCGCTCCCTCTCTCTTTACCTCTTTACCTCTCTCTCTACGTCTACCACCCCCTCGCTCCCTCTCTCTTTACCTCTCTACCTTTCTCTCTACGTCTACCACCCCCCCTCGCTCCCTCTCTCTTTACCTCTCTACCTTTCTCTCTACGTCTACCACTCCCCCTCGCTCCCTCTCTCTTTACCTCTCTACCTCTCTCTCTACGTCTACCACTCCCCCTCGCTCCCTCTCTCTTTACCTCTCTACCTCTCTCTCTACGTCTACCACTCCCCCTCGCTCCCTCTCTCTTTACCTCTCTACCTCTCTCTCTACGTCTACCACTCCCCCTCGCTCCCTCTCTCTTTACCTCTCTACCTCTCTCTCTACGTCTACCACTCCCCCTCGCTCCCTCTCTCTTTACCTCTCTACCTCTCTCTCTACGTCTACCACTCCCCCTCGCTCCCTCTCTCTACCTCTCTCCCTCGCTCGCTCCCTCACTCCTCTCCCACACCTCGTCTTTGGTTTCTGTTTAGATCACAGCGGACCTTTCATCTGTAGCCCTGCAGAGAGTCCAGTTCCCTCTCTCCATCCCTCCCCAATCCATCCCTCCATCCCCCTCTTTCCCACCACGGGAGGAAAACATCACCTTAGGTCAATCAAGGATAGAACAAATCAATTCAAATGTCTTTTTTTCTGTATCGATTTTTTTCATATTTCCTGCAATCTGGTCTCTAAGTGCAGTCATTGAGAATAGCGCCATATAGCTTGGTAATATCTCCTGACATTTGTGTTGGGATACAATCTGCCTATATGGATTTGACTCAGATGAATACTAATCAATGGATGGAGATGTGAAGAAAAGTTCGATAGTCGTCTCAATATGACAGACAGAGCACTTCACACCGTCTCCACCTGCCAGTATCTCCAAAACCTTTGCTCTATGCGTGTGTTAAGTATATTCTGATATCTGCACTCTAATGTAGTGAAGAGCTTGATGTTGCGTTGAATCTGCGACATAATCTGTATCAACAAGAAAAGACTGTCTGGTAGTAGTCAGTTAAATGTGATGAAGGCATGCTGTTAGTACTGTGTGAGAGTAGTATGGATTGATTTGAACAGGAATTCTGCTCAGTAGGGAAAAGCAAAGAAAAGATGAGCTTTGGCCTCCCACATGGAACGAATGGCAGACGCGTTAGCTTTTATCAAGAGGTCTTAAGGAACGTGTAACAGCCTGATTATGAGTTTAACATCTGATCCTAGGACAGAATACCAGACCATAGTTTCTGCCTGTGTGTGTGTGTGTGTGTGTGTGTGTGTGTGGGGACGACCAATCGGCATAGCATAGCCTCCACTGTTATTTTACTGTTCAGTGTACAACCCATTCTACTGTACCATTTACATTTACGTCATTTAGCAGACGCTCTTATCCAGAGCGACTTACAAATTGGTGCATTCACCTTATGATATCCAGTGGAACAACCACTTTACAATAGTACATCTATATCTTTATTGGGGGGGGGGGGGGGTTAGAAGGATTACTTTATCCTATCCCAGGTATTCCTTAAAGAGGTGGGGTTTCAGGTGTCTACGGAAGGTGGTGATTGACTCCGCTGTCCTGGCGTCGTGAGGGAGCTTGTTCCACCATTGGGGTGCCAGAGCAGCGAACAGTTTTGACTGGGCTGAGCGGGAACTGTGCTTCCGCAGAGGTAGGGGGGCCAGCAGGCCAGAGGTGAACAAGTCCTCTTTGATGGCAGTAGCCATAGAGATCCGATTAAATGATTCAAATTCCTAATTCTATGGTAGTAGCCATGTAATAGTATTCCAGCGGCCCTCCTCTGCTGTGGCAACTGGTGGTATGTGTAGATGTGTGGGGGAATGTGGGGGCTTACTTGGCTTAACCCTCCTGTCTCACCTCACCTGTAACCCCTGATCTGCTGTGGTATGGGGGGTACGGGGCTGGGCCTCCCATGCCTGCTCCAACATGGACAGCTGATCTCTCCTCCTTCGGCACTAGGCAGGCAGATCCAAAAATCAAGTCAAATTGTATTAGTCACATGCTTGGTAAACAACAGGTGTAGACTAACAGTGAAATGCTTACTTACGGGTCCTTCCCAACAATGCAGAGAGAGGAAAAAGAGAAATAATAACACATGGAATCAATACACAATGAGTAGTGATAACTTGGCTATATTCATGGGCTGAAGTCAATTCCATTTAAATTCCAGTCAATTCAGAAAGTAAACCAAATTCCAATGACACATTTTCGTAATTGACAAGCATTGAGGATAATTGCCATTGGAATTTCAGTGTACTTCCTGAATTGACCCTGACCAGTACCGAGTTGATGTGCAGGGGTATGAGGTAATTTAGGTAGACATATACAGTGTATTCGGAAAGTATTCAGACCCCTTGACTTTTTCCACATTTTGTTACATTACAGCCTTATTCTAAAATTGATTAAATAGTTTTTTTCCCCTCATCAGTCTACACAAAATACCCCCTTATGACAAAGCAAAAACAGGTTTTTAGACATTAAAATACTGAAATATCACTTTTACTTAAGTATTCAGACACTTTACTCAGTACTTTGTTGAAGCACCATTGGCAGCGATTACAGCCTCGAGGCTTCTTGGGTATGACGCTACAAGCTTGGCACACCTGTATTTGGGGAGTTTCTCCCATTCTCCTCTGCAGATTGTCTCCTCTGTCAGGTTGGATGGGGAGCATCGCTGCACAGCTATTTTCAGGTCTCACCAGAGATGTTAGATCGGATTCAAGTCCGGGCTCTGGCTGGGCCACTCAAGGACATTCAGAGACTTGTCTCGAAGCCACTCCTGCATTGTCTTGGCTGTGTGCTTAGGATCGTTATCCTGTTGGAAGGTGAACCTTCGCACCAGTCTGAGGTACTGAGTGCTCTGGAGCAGGTTTTCATCAAGGATCTCTCTGTACTTTGCTCTGTTCATCTTTCCCTCGATCCTGACTAGTTTCCCAGTCCCTGCCACTGAAAAACATCCCCACAGCATGATGCTGCCACCACCATGCTTCACCGTAGGGATGGTTCCAGGTTTCCTCCAGGCGTGATGCTTGGCATTCTGGCCAAAGAGTTGTTGTTCTTTCTCATGGTCTGAGAGTCCTTTAGGTGCCTTTTGACAAACTCCAAGCGGGTTATCATGTGCCTTTTACTGAGGAGGGGCTTCACTCTGGCCACTCTACCAAGGCCCTTCTCTCCCGATTGTTCAGTTTGGCCAGGCGTCCAGCTCTAGGAAGAGTCTTGGCGGCTCCGAAGTTCTTCAATTTAAGAATGATGGAGGCCACTGTTCTTGGCGACCTTCAATGATGCAGACATTTTTTAGTACCATCTCAAGGATGATCAATGGAAACAGGATGCACCTGAGCTCAATTTCGAGTCTCATGGCAAAGGGTAAATAAGGTATTTACGTTTTTTTAAAATATACATTTGCGAACATTTCTAAAAACCTATTTTCGCTTTGTCATAATGGGTTATCGTGTGTAGGTTAATGAGGGACATTTTCAATGTAATCATTTTTAGAATAAGGCTGTAAAGGAACAAAATGTGGAAAAAGTAAAGGGGTCTGAATACTTTCCGAATGCGCTGTAGGTAGTAGGGGTAAAGTGACTGGACAACAGGATATATAATAGACAGTAGCAGCTTATGTGATGAGTCAAAAGAGTTATTGCAAAAGGGGGTATATGCAGATAGTCTGAGTAGTTATTGGGTTAACTATATAGCAGTCTTATGGCTTGGGGGTAGAAGCTGTTCAGGGTCCTGTTGGTTCCAGACTTGTTGCACTGGTACTGTAGTGGAGAGAACAGTATATATCTTGGGTGGATGGAGTCTTTTGACAAATTTTAGGGCCTTCCTCTGACACTGAGGTCCTGTATAGAGGTCCTGGATGGCATGGAGCTCGGCCCCAGTGATGTACTGGGCCGTACAGACTACCCTCTGTAGCGCCGTGCAGTCAGATGCCAAGCAGTTGCCATACCAAGCAGTGATGCAGCAAGTCAAGATGCTCTCAGTGGTGCAGCTTTTTGAGGATCTGAGGGCCCATGCCAAACCTTTTAAGCCTCCTGGGGGGGAATAGACATTGTCGTGCTTTCTTCACGACTGTGTTGGTGTGTGTGGACCACGTTAATTCCGTGGACGGCCGGGGGAGAAACCGATGCGTCTGGCCGTTTGCACAGGAACACATTGCTCCTCACTGTCCGCCACGCCGCCAGATAGTTGCCGTGGCAACCCTCTGTCTCTCCCCAGGAATCTGAGTGAAGGGGACTAAGAGAGGGAGAGGGGGCAAACACACAAGCGCTTGCTATATATTCAATTTCTGTAGGAGGAGTGTAGACTGATTGATGTCTTACAGACAAGGAGGAATGCTTGGAGCTCCACTGAGGGCTAAGGGCATGTTTGTAAGGACCACTTTACTGTGTCTGAGTTCTGAGGGTCATATAATGTGTAGTGTGATTACTGCAGTCGCCTGTGAGTGCATTGTTGTTTATGTAGAATGCATGAATTACATAGTAAACACCATCCCAATGGCACCCTTTCACCTTGGTCTAATGGTCTAAACCTCTAAGGTCTGTTTACCTGTCGGTCTGGTCTGACCAGTCAGTCAGAGAGAGGGGAGGGGAGGGATGGTAGGGAGAGAGGGTCGGAGACCTGGGTTGTATTCATTAGTGCAATTATTTAGTAATGAAAACAAGTTTTTCTTATTGGACAAGTTGAGGTAGGTCCCTCCCTGTTTCAGCCCGTTTGCTTCCGTTTGGTTCCTTTTGAATACACCCAAAGAAAGCAGCTGTTCTAATCTACAGTGTCTCACCACTGTTTAGTTGAACACCATCATCTTCTGTCAGCTGTCTTTCTTTGACGTTCCCATGACCACATCAAACAGCCATACACCACACACAGCAGAGAGAAACCAGCTCTTCAGCTGAGATCAACACGTTACCCAGCAACACCCCACCCATAACAAAGTAGTCCACCAGTTGCAGTATCAGGTATTAGTTTAACAACAACATCCTGGTATTGTGCCCTCATGACCAGACCAGAGCAGGATCTCAAGAAATATAAACAGTAATGAGGACTGTGAAACCTCCAGCATTGCTAGAAGTGTAATATATGATATTACTGTAGTTTCAGAGGATATTCAGTCCCTCTCCAATATAGGTGTGTACATGCCAGTAGACAGTGTGAGTAGAGTGATTCACATCTACTATTTCTCTCTTGCTCTCCCTCTATCTATCTATCTCTATCGCTCTCTCTCTCTCTCTCTCTCTCTCCCCCTCTATTGCTCTCTCTCTTACAAACACACACACAGACACGTACACATACACACACCCTGCCCTCACACAGGTGAGGGGCGTATTCACTTACCTCATCCAAACACAACGCTGACTGTGTGGGATGGGAACAGTTGTGTGTGTGGAGGAATCTTTACAGGCATGTCATGTCATGGCTAGAAGGGGTTGGCTGTCTCAACGCCAGTGTGTCCAGTTCAGTCTCAATCTCAGGAGAATTTACCTCTGATGCACAGTTCTTCTCTCAGGGGTGGTTCAGGTAGAGACTGTTTCTTTTTTCTACTCTACTAGGTTTCTACTCTACTCTACTATATGCCTTCTCGCGTTTGTATTCTCTTTGTGATTTTGTGATTTGTACTGAACATTTTTCAGCAGGAGAATATGTAGGTAACATGTTCAGGTGTTGCACATTTTTCTGAGTTGGGGCTTGAACAGGTTAGGAACATTTATCCTGCAGTTTGTTCCTCCGCTTTGATGTGAATCTTTTAATTTTCATGTGCTAGACTGCGCCTTCTATAGTCTATCCAAGGTGTGGTTGCCTTCCAGGTCAAGAGACTCTGTTTTACTTGTTTTACACTCACTCACAAACACACTTCTTTCTCCACTCCTTCTCTCTGTCTTTCTCTCTCTTCCTCTTCCACTGCCCCCTCTCTCTCTCTCTTTGTCACTTTCCCCCAACTCTCTCGCCTCTCTCTCTGTAGGGGAGTCAAGCGGGGAGCTGGGGCCCCCTCCGTCGGTGGATGAGGCAGCCAACACATTGATGACGCGCCTGGGCTTCTTGTTGGGAGACGAAACTAGTGAGGGGCCAGACGGAGAACATTACAGCATGGACGAACCAGACGACAGACAGGTGTGTGTTTGGCCATCCCACAATGCTAACCCCTCCTCTCTCTACTGCTTCCGCTCTGAGAGGAAAACCTCTCTCCCTATTTATGATATCTTGAGATTCCATTTGGTGTTCCTCTATCTCTGATTCAATTTGAGAAACACACATACCTGGGATGTGATAACTTCCCTTCTATCTGACAGTTTGATGACCTCCTTGTCAAATCAAGTCAAATTGTATTGGTCACATACACATGGTTAGCAGTTGTTATTGCGAGTGTAGTGAAATGCTTGTGCTTCTACTTCCAACAGTGGAGCAATAGTGGAGTGGAGACCTTGGCATTTTTCCTATTTTGTTGCCTTACAACCTGGAATTAAAATGTATTTGGGGGGGTTGTATCATTTCATTTACACAACATGCCCACCACTGTGAGGAAGCAAAATATTTTTTATTGTGAAACAAACAAGAAATAAGACAAAAAAATGAAAACTTGAGCCCCCCCCCCAGTCAATACTTTGTAGAGCCATGTTTTCAGAAATTATAGCTGCGAGTCTTTTGGGGTATGTCTCTATAAGCTTGGCACATCTAGCCACTGGGATTTTTGCCCATTCTTCAAGGCAAAACTGCTCCAGCTCCTTCAAGTTGGATGAGTTCCTCTGGTGTACAGCAATCTTTAAGTCATACCACAGATTCTCAATTGGCTTTGACTAGGCCATTCCAAGTCATTTAAATGTTTCCCATTAAACAACTCGAGTGTTGCTTTAGCAGTAGCGCTTAGGGTCATTGTCCTGCTGGAAGGTGAACCTCCGTCCCAGTCTCAAATCTCTTGAAGACTGAAACAGGTTTCCCTCAAGAATTTTTCTGTATTTAGTGCCATTCATCATTCCTTCAATTCTGACCAGTTTCCCAGTCTCTGCCGATGAACACCATCCCCACAGCATGATGCTGTCACCACCATGCTTCTCTGTGGGGATGGTATTCTCGGGGTGATGAGAGGTGTTGGTTTTGCTCCAGACATAGTGTTTTCCTTAATGGCCAAAAAGCTACATTTTAGTCTCATCTGACCAGAGTACCTTCTTCCATATGTTTTGGGAGTCTCCCACATGCCTTTTGGCGAACAACAAACGTGTTTGATAATTTTATTCTTTAAGCAATGTCTTTTTTCTGGACACTCTTCCGTAAAGACCAGCTCTGTGGAGTGTACAGCTTAAAGTGGTCCTATGGACAGATACTCCAATCTCTGCTGTGGAGCTTTGCAGCTCCTTCAGGGTTATCTTTGGTCTCTTTGTTGCCTCTCTGATTAATGCCCTCCTTGCCTGGTCTGTGAGTTTTGGTGGGCGGCCCTCTCTTGGCTGGTTTGTTGTGGTGCCATATTCTTCCATTTTTTAATAATGGATTTAATGGTGCTCCATGGGATGTTCAAAGTTTCAGATATTTTTTTATAACCCAACCTTGATCTGTACATCTCCACAACTTTGTCCCTGAGCTGTTTGGTGGTGCCCCTTGCTTAGTGGTGTTGCAGGCTGGGGCCTTTCAGAACAGGTGTATATATACTGAGATCATGTGACAGTTCATGTGACACTTAGATTGCACACAGGTGGACTTTATTTAACAAAGTATGTGACTTCTGGAGGTAATTGGTTGCACCAGATCTTATTTAGGGGCTTCATACCAAAGGGGGTGAATACATATACACGCACCACTTTTCCATTTTTATTTTGTAGAAATTTTTGAAACATGTTATTTTTTTCATTTCACTAAACCAATTTGGACTATTTTGTGTATGTCCATTACATGAAATCCAAATAAAAATCAATTTAAATTACAGGTTGTAATGAAAAAAAATTGGAAAAATGCCAAGGGGGATGAATACTTTTGCAAGGCACTGTAATAAGTATTCTAACTATTCCACAACAACTACCTAATACACACAAATCTAAGTAAAGGAATGGAATAAGAATACATACATATAAATACAGTGGGCTCCAAAATTACTGGCACCCCTGACTGGCAATGCACAAACAATACTTTAAAAAATAGAAACAATATAATTATAGAGATAAACTCAAAATACGAACATGTGAGAAATACTGTACTTTATTAATGTTTCAATGGAACCCACCAAAATCATAAAATTATTTAATACAAAATACATTTGACCAAAATCAAGGTTTCATAATTATTGGCACTCCTCATTTAGTACTGCAACCACCTCTGGCAGGGATAACAGCATGGTCTTTTCCTGTAATGTTTGACAAGGTTAAGGAACACATTTGGAGGGATTTTGGACCATTCCTCTATGCAGATCCTTTCAAGATCCTTCACATTCTTGGGTTTGCGCTTATCAACTGCCCTCTTCAACTCAGCCCACAGGATTTCAATTGGATGGAGGTCCGGCGACTGACATGGCCATGGCAGAACATTGATTTTGTTGTCACGGAACCATTTCTGTGTGGATCTTGAGGTATATTTTGGGTCATTGTCTTGTTGGAAAGTCCACATACGGCCAGGTCCCAGCCTTCTAGCAGAGGCAACCAGATTGTCAGTCAAAATTACGTGATACTTGGTGGAATTCATTATGCCATCAATCTTAACCAGTAACCCTGGATGTCTGGAATTAAAACAGAACCAAAACATCACTGACCCACCAACATATTTCACCATGGGTATGAGGTGCCTCTCCTTGTATGCATCTCTGTTTCGACGCCAAACATGCCGATGCTGTATCTGACCAAAACGTTCAATTTTGGTCTCATCTGACCAGAGCACCTTCTTCCAGTCATAATTTAAATGACGTTTGGCAAACTCCAAGTGTTTGCATCTGTGTCTTGGGGTCAGAAAGGGCTTTCTTCTGGCAACTCTTCCAAAGAGCCTGTGGTTGTGGAGGTGGCGTCTGATGGTGCTTTTTTAAACCTGGTGACCCCAAGACGCCACCAAGGCCTGCAAATCTGTCACAGTGATTCTTGGGGATTTTGTTGCTTCTCTCACGATCCTCCTCCCTATCCTGGGGGGTAAAATGCATTTGCGTCCTCTACCCTTGAGGTTTTCAACTATTCTATATCTTTTGAATTTTTAAATAATTGCCCTGACAGTGCTCAGGGGTATATTCAATCGTTTGTGGATCTTCTTGTAGCCATTACCAGATTTATGAAGGTCTACGACCATCTGTCTCTTTTGAACTGCCAGTTCTTTTCTTTTCTTCATGGTGTTGGATGACAAAGGGATATTGATGCATGTTACCTCATTTTGATACCCTAGTGAAACAGGAAGTGATGTAATGGCTCAATATACACTGCTCAAAAAAATAAAGGGAACACTTAAACAACACAATGTAACTCCAAGTCAATCACACTTCTGTGAAATCAAACTGTCCACTTAGGAAGCAACACTGATTGACAATAAATTTCACATGCTCTTGTGCAAATGGAATAGACAACAGGTGTAAATTATAGGCAATTAGCAAGAAACCCCCAATAAAGGACTGGTTCTGCAGGTGGTGACCACAGACCACTTCTCAGTTCCTATGCTTCCTGGCTGATGTTTTGGTCACTTTTGAATGCTGGCAGTGCTTTCACTCTAGTGGTAGCATGAGACGGAGTCTACAACCCACACAAGTGGCTCAGGTAGTGCAGCTCATCCAGGATGGTACATCAATGCGAGCTGTGGCAAGAAGGTTTGCTGTGTCTGTCAGCGTAGTGTCCAGAGCATGGAGGCGCTACCAGGAGACAGGCCAGTACATCAGGAGACGAGGAGGCCGTAGGAGGGCAACAACCCAGCAGCAGGACCGCTACCTCCGCCTTTGTGCAAGGAGGAGCAGGAGGAGCACTGCCAGAGCCCTGCAAAATGACCTCCAGCAGGCCACAAATGTGCATGTGTCTGCTCAAACGGTCAGAAACAGACTCCATGAGGGTGGTATGAGGGCCCGACGTCCACAGGTGGGGGTTGTGCTTACAGCCCAACACCGTGCAGGACGTTTGGCATTTGCAAGAGAACACCAAGATTGGCAAATTCGCCACTGGCGCCCTGTGCTCTTCACAGATGAAAGCAGGTTCACACTGAGCACGTGTGACAGACGTGACAGAGTCTGGAGACGCCGTGGAGAATGTTCTGCTGCCTGCAACATCCTCCAGCATGACCGGTTTGGCGGTGGGTCAGTCATGGTGTGGGGTGGCATTTCTTTGGGGGGCCGCACAGCCCTCCATGTGCTCGCCAGAGGTAGCCTGACTGCCATTAGGTGCCGAGATGAGATCCTCAGACCCCTTGTGAGACCATATGCTGGTGCGGTTGGCCCTGGGTTCCTCCTAATGCAAGACAATGCTAGACCTCACGTGGCTGGAGTGTGTCAGCAGTTCCTTCAAGAGGAATCCATTGATGCTATGGAGTGGCCCGCCTGTTCCCCAGACCTGAATCCAATTGAGCACATCTGGGACATCATGTCTCGCTCCATCCACCAATGCCACGTTGCACCACAGACTGTCCAGGAGTTGGCGGATGCTTTAGTCCAGGTCTGGGAGGAGATCCCTCAGGAGACCATCCGCCACCTCATCAGGAGCATGCCCAGGCGTTGTAGGGAGGTCATACAGGCACGTGGAGGCCACACACACTACTGGGCCTCATTTTGACTTGTTTTAAGGACATTACATTGAAGTTGGATCAGCCTGTAGTGTGGTTTTCCACTTTAACTTTGAGTGTGACTCCAAATCCAGACCTCCATGGGTTGATAAATTGGATTTTCATTGATTATTTTTGTGTGATTTTGTTGTCAGCACATTCAATTATGTAAAGAAAAAAGTATTTAATAAGATTATTTCATTCATTCAGATCTAGGATGTGTTATTTTAGTGTTCCCTTAATTTTTTTGAGCAGTATAGTTCCTTAACACTTAGATAAACTTAAATAAGTGGAATTTAATTCCTGGTTTAGTTTTTGTAGATGTTATTTACAATAATATTTAAGGGTGCCATTAATTGTGAAACCTTGATTTGGAGGACATTGATTTTTAATTAAATCAATAAATGATTTTGGTGGATCCATTGAAACATTAATAAAGTACAGTATTTCTCACATGTTGGTATTTTGAGTTAATCTCAAATATATGTATATATATTTTTTGTTTTACCTTTATTTAACTAGGGAAATCAGTTAAGAGCAAATTCTTATTTTCAATGACAGCCCAGGAACAGTGGGTTAACTGCCTTGTTCAGGGGCAGAACAACAGATTTTTACCTTGTCAGCTCGGGGATTCGATCTAGCAACCTTCCGGTTACTAGTCCAACACTCTTACCATTAAGCTACCTGCCGTTTAAGTATTGTTTGTGCATTGCCAGTCAGGGGTGCCAGTAATTTTGGAGCCCACTGTATATGGATGAGCAATGACCGAGCAGCATAGGCAAGATGCAATAGATGGTATAAAATACAGTATATACATATGGGGTGAGTAATGCAAGATATTTAAACATTGTTAAAGTGGCATTATTGAAGTGACGGGGGATCCATTTATTAGTGGCCAATGATTTCAAGTCTGTATGTTGGCAGCAGTCTGACTGTGTTAATGATGGCTGTTTAACAGTCTGATGGCCTTGAGATTTTTTCAGTCTCTCGGTCCCAGCTTTGATGCACCTTGGTGCACCTGCTGTTTCGGTTAGTTATTATTGTTTTATTTCACTGTAGAGCCCCCAGTCCCACTCAATATGTCTTAGATAGCTCTTTTGTCCCACCCCCCACAACTGGTGCCTCCAGAGACACAACCTCTCTAATCATCACTCAGTGCCTAGGTTGACCTCCACTGTACTCACATCCCCTTGTCTGTACATTATGCCCTGAATCTATTCTACCACGCCCAGATATCTGCTTCTTTCTCTGTTCCCAACGCACAAGACGACCAGTTCTTATAGCCTTTAGCCGTACCCTTATCCTACTCCTCCTCTGTTCCTCTGGTGACGTAGAGGTTAATCCAGACCCTGCAGTGCCTAGCTCCACTCCCATTCCCCAGGTGCTCTCATTTGTTGACTTCTGTAACTGTAAAAGCCTTGGTTTCATGCATGTTCACATTAGAAGCCTCCTCCCTAAGTTTGTTTTCTTCAATGCTTTAGCACACTCCGCCAACCCTGATGTCCTAGCCGTGTCTGAATCCTGTCTTAGGAAGGCCACCAAAAATTCCGAAACTACAACATTTTCCGACAAGATAGAACTGCCAAAGGGGCGGAGTTGCAATCTACTGCAGACAGCCTGCAGAGTTCTGTCATACTATCCAGGTCTGTGCCCAAACAGTTCGAGCTTCTACTTTTAAAAATCCACCTTTCCAGAAATAAATCTCTCACCGTTGCCGCTTGTTATAGACCCCCCTCAGCCCCCAGCTGTGCCCTGAACACCATATTTGAATGAATTGCCCCCCATCCATCTTCAGAGTTCGTACTGTTAGGTGACCTAAACTGGGATATGCTTAACACCCCGGCCATCCTACAATCTAAGACAGATGCCCTCAATCTCACACAAATTATCAAGGAACTTACCATGTACAACCCTGAATCCGTAAACGTGGGTGGTTGTTGTCCTTAATGATCTTTCTGTCCTTCCTGTGACATCAGGTGCTGTAGGTGTGATGCGTTGTGCAGACCGCACCACCCTCTTGTTTACAGTCTGTTAATACACATATATAAGCCAGGACACAACACATCAAAGGAAACTCACTAAATTATTCTCCATCGAGGTATTTTACTTTTCCAGTTTTTCAGTTTCTCCACTGAGCATAAACTGTCTACCTCCCTAATAAGGTCATTATATAACAAAGTTCTTAAATTATTTATTTCTCTTGGTGTCTCAACTTCAGTCGTTGTTCATTAATATATTCTGCCACTTTGGTGTGCTGATATCCAGCAGGTTGACTAAGCCTAATATTTCTCTTACCACTGACTGAACCTGGGCTGCTAAGTGGCATTTGCTGCGGGGACTTGCGGAGCAAGTAGTGACTTGCGGAGCAAGAGCATTAGTGAGGTCGGGCACTGATGTTTGGCGATTAGGCCTGACTCGCAGTTGACCAAATCATCCCAAAGGGTGTTCGAAGGGGTTGAGGTGATGGCTCTGTGCAGGCCAGTCAAGTTCTTCCACACCGATCTCGACAAACTATTTCTGTGTAGACCTCGCTTTGTGCACGGGGGCACTGTCATGCTGAAACAGGAAAGGGCCTTCCCCAAACTGTTGCCACAAAGTTGGAAGCACAGATCGTCTAGAATGTCATTGGAACTAAGGGGCCTAGTCCAAACCATGAAAAACAGCCCCAGACCTTTATTCCTCCTCCACCAAACTTTACAGTTGGCACTATGCATTCGGGCAGGTAGCATTCTCCTGGCATCCGCCAAACCCAGATTCATCCATCGGACTGCCAGACGGTGAAGCTTGATTCACCACTCCCGAGAACATGTTTCCAATGCTACAGAGTCCAATGGCGGCGAGCTTTACACCACTCCAGCCAATGCTTGACATTGCGCGTGGTGATCTTAGGGTTGTGTGTGACTGCTCGGCCATGGAAACCCATTTCATGAAGCTCCCAACGAACAGTTATTGTGGTGACGTTGCTTCCAGAGGCCGTTTGGAACTCTGTAGTGAGTGCAACCGAGGACAGACTAATTTTATGCACTACGCCCACACAGCAAACAATTTCAAAGATTTTACTGAATAACAGTTCATACAAGGAAATCAGTCAATTGAAATAAATCATTAGGGACTAATCTATGGATTTCACATGACTGGGCAGGGGTGTTGCCATGGGCCTGGGAGGGCATAGCTGGGGAGACAGGACCACACACTGGAGAGCCAGGCCAAGCCAATCAGAATGAGTTTTTCACCACAAAGGGGGTTTATTTCAGACAGAAATTCTCCTCAGCACCCCCCCTCCCCCTCTTCAGATGATCCCGCAGGGGAAGAAGCCGGATGTGGAGGTCCTGGGTTGGCATGGTTATACGTGGCGTGCGGTTGTGAGGCTGGTTGGATGTACTGCTCCCCATCCTTCCTGACAGAGCTTGAGAGGATCTACAGAGAAGAATGGGAGAAACTCCCCAAATATAGGTGTGCCAAGCTTGTAGCGTCATACCCAAGAAGACTCAATGCTGTAAACGCTGGCAAAGGTGTGACTATAGGGTCTGAATACTTATGTGAATGTGATATTTCAACAACAAAAACATATTATACATTTGCAAAAATGTATAAAAACCTGTTTTTGCTTTGTCATTATGGGGTATTGTGTGTAGATTGATGAGGGGAAAAAAACAATTTAATCAATTTTAGAAGAGTTTGCGATGGCACTGTATATCTTGCCACAATAAGTGGCACATTTAAATAAGTACATTTAAACAGCAGATGAGCTGCTTTCTGTACCTCAAACCTAATTTGACACATCTACGTTTTACAGGAGAGGGAGAGAGAGACAGTTCAAAAACAAAAAACAATTCTGATAAACTCCCATATCTACTGGGTGAAATACCTTCCGGAGACACCTGAAACCCCACCTCTTTAATACCTAGGATAGGATAAAGTAATCCTTCTAAACCCCCCCCCCCCCCTTAAAAGATTTAGATGCACTATTGTAAAGTGGTTGTTCCACTGGATATCATAAAGTGAATGCACCAATTTGTAAGTCGCTCTGGATAAGAGCGTCTGCTAAATGACTTAAATGTAAATGTAAATACCACAGTTTGCCATCACAGCAGCAAGATTTGTGACCTGTTGCCACAAGAAAAGGGCAACTAGTGAAGAACAAACACCATTGTAAATACAACCCATGTTTATTTTCCCTTTTGTACTTGAACTATTTGCACATCACTACAACATGGTATAAAGACATAATATGACATTTGAAATGTCTTTATTCTTTTGGAACTTCTGTAATGTTTACTGTAAATTTTTATTGTTTATTTCACTTTTGTTTATTATCTATTTCACTTGCTTTGGCAATGTTAACATATGTTTCCCATGCCAATAAAGCCCTTGAATTGAGGGAGGGAGGGGACGGACAGCGCTAGCTGTTGCTTCAGCTAGGTGTGTTATGGACTGTATAGGTATGGGCTGACGCAGTGTGGCTAACCGATTAGACTGATAGCGCATGCTAGATGTTAGTGCTGTTACGCTGTAGTGGTGGGGGTGTATAGAGAGGTATGTGAGAGAGGTTCATTCAAGTGGCTTCTCACTCTAGAGAGAAGGGCCATAGCGCTCTGGTGAAAAGTAGTGCACAATGTAAGGAATAGGGTGCCATTTGGGATGCAGGCGGTGACTCATCGTGGACCCCTGCCGTGTGTGCTCCCTCTACAAAGTCAAATTTTCCAATATTTTCTTCACAAATATAGCCTGCCTTTTTTTTTTTTTTTTTTTTATCCATGAAAATACATTGAACCTCTCAAGGGCGTCAATATGAGGATATTAAAGGATACGTTTCCTTTAACTGTAAGAATCAATATACGATACACTTTCAGTTTGGCTACAGTAGGTAGGATTGTTACAGTAGCTGGGATCTCTGCAGGATCGCTAAAGCCTATTGGCTTAGGGAGGAAGGTGACCTTCTCAACCTCCAGAAAGCCGGCCATTAATTGCCTGACCCCTCTCCACCCCTCTGCCTCTCCACGTCTCTGCCTCAGCAAGGCAAAGATCCAAGCATCCAAGTTCAATCCAATTCTACCGTGCATTTTAAGGTCAGATGGTTAGACTAACACACAGAGGAGATGTCCTAAATGGCATCCTATTGCCTATGTAGTGCTATACATTTGAAGTAGTGCACTATATATGGAATAGGGTGCCATTTGGGATGGAAACCAGAGTGCACTAGCCCAGCAGATGGAGGTTATGCTGCTTGCTGAATAGAGGGGCTGTGTGTGTTCGTTTTCTGCTAGCTTCTCACAGACTGACCCTGTAAATGTGCCGATTGACTGCTCTCTTCCAAACCCTGAGTACAGGGGACAGCTCTTTCTGGGCCTGCCCTACTCATTGACTGTAGAGGCCCCAACCCCCGTAGGCCCCAGGAGTATGTGTGTGTGTGTGTGTGTGGGTGGGGGGGGGGGGGGGGGGGGGGTTGGCAGAGATGAGAGGGAACACGTAATGGACAGCATGCGACCTGACCTGGCTTTCTGCTGTCCTGTCACTACAGCTCTGACTGACTCACACTGACCAGGAAGACCAGGGGCAGTCTGACTGTTACATAGACTGGATACAAAGGGGGCTAAGCAGTTGAGGCTTGGGGTTGAGTTGAGGCTATGGGAGGGCGTGTGAGGGGGAGCCATGGTCTTCTACAATAGATTAAGTGTATATGTCATATGCACATGGTACACAGTACATTGAAATGCTTTCTTGCAGGTTCACCTCTCAACAATGCGACATAATAACAAAATTTAAGTAAGTTAAACATAATAACAAATAAGCTCAATGGAATAAAAATAGAGTACAAATAGCATACATTGAAATACAAGGAAGGCACTCCAACTAATTTACAGTAGGATATTTACACAGTATATTTGCACAATAAACCTGTTTTTTAAGCACTAGGCAGCTACGTGAACTGAGAGTCCTTTACCTTACAAATAATGACTGTGTGTGTGTGTCTGTGTGTGTGTGAGCGTGTAGATTAGCCATGCCAGAATGCCTCTCTCCCTGTCGTGCCCTCTCATCCTAACCTGAGCTGACATCAGGGAGGGGCACGGCAGGGGGTAGTAACATTGTGACAGGTAACATCCAATGGGGGAAGGGTCAGGAACTGTTTAAAGCTCTTTCTCTCAGCAAGGCTGTGGAATCATTCTGCTGCTAGAGATCAAATGGAAGCTTCAGTACTATTGGTCCCAGATAATTATACACCTACACAGAACGCAATGGAAGACAGTAGCATGGTTTCCAGTTTCCACTACCAGGCTCAGTGCTTACTAGAGCCAGAGATGTTTGAAACCAAGAGACTCAACATGTGATTACTTCCTCCATTACCTTGTGGTGGTAATTTGCTCCTCTCCTATTGATGGTGAGCTCAATCGTCTTGGTTTTCTGGGGAGTGTGTATGGGCACAGGCTTGGGCACTGACTGTGTGTATTTCTCCTCCAGGACCTGGCTGGTAACCAGAGGATCAGTCCGTGCTCCACCCTGACCAGCAGCACAGCCTCCCCCCCGGCCGGCTCCCCCTGCTCCACCCTGCCGCCCGGCGCCGATGGTGCCTTGCCTGGGGGTAACCAGGGCAACAAGGACCACGCCTACGGATCTGTCACCAGCCCCACCTCCACCCTGGAGAGCCGGGACAGCGGCATCATCGGTGAGGGGGATGGGCTATATATACACACACACATGAACGCACACATGCATACACATAGTCAGACCAATACCCCATAATGACAAAGTGAAAACAGGATTTTCGAAATTTTGGCAATAAACTGAACCTTATTTACATATGTTTTCAGACCCTTTTCTATGAGACTCGAAATTGAGCTCAGGTGCATCCTGTTTCCATTGATCATCCTTGAGATGTTTCTACAACTTGATTGGAGTCCACCTGTGGTTAATTAAATTGATTGGACATGATTTGGAATGGCACACACCTGTCTTTATACGATCCCACATTTGACAGTACATGTCAGAGCAAAAACCAAGCCAAGAGGTCGAAGGAATTGTCAGTAGAGCTCCGAGACAGGATTGTGGCACAGATCTGGGATCTGGGGAAGGGTATCAACATTTTTTACAGCATTGAAGGTCCCCAAGAACACAGTAGCCTCCATCATTCTTAAATACAAGTAGTTAGGAACCACCAAGACTTTTCTTAGAGCTGGCTGTCCGGCCAAACTGAGCAATTGGGGGAGAAGGGCCTTGGTCAGGGAGGTGGCCAAGAACCCGATGGTCATTCTGACAGAGCTTCAGAGTTCCTCTGTGGAGATGGGAGAACCTTCCAGAAGGACAAACATCTCTGCAGCACTCCACCCATCAGCGCCAGACGGAAGCCACCTAAAGGACTCTGACCATGAGAAACAAGATTGTCTGGTCTGATGAAACCAAGATTGATCTCTTTGGCCTGAATGCCAAGTGTCACGTCTGGAGGAAACCTGGCACCATCTCTACGGTGAAGCATGGTGGTGGCAGCATCATGCTGTGGGGATGTTTTTCAACTGCAGGGACTGGTAGACTAGTCAGGATCGAAGGAAAGATTAACAGAGCAAAGTACAGAGAGATCATGATGAAAACCTGCTCCAGAGCACTCAGGACCTCAGACTGGGGCGAAGGTTCACCTTCCAACAGGACAGGACGCTCCCCATCCAATCTGACAGAGCTTGAGAGGATCAGCAGAGAAGAATGGGAGAAACTCCCCAAATACAGGTGTGCCAAGCTTGTAGCATCATACCCAAGAAGACTCGAGGATGTAATCGCTGCCAAAGGTGCTTCAACAAAGTACTGAGTAAATGGTCTGACTACTTATGTCAGTTTCTTATTTTGAATACATTTGCAAACATTTCAAAAAATATGTTTTTGCCTTGACATTATGGGGTATTGTGTGTAGATGAGAAAAAAATGAATTTAATACATTTTAGAATAAGGCTGTAACATAACACAATGTGGAAAAAGTGAAGGGGTCTGAATACTTTCCGAATGGACTGTACAGTCGTGGCCAAAGGTTTTGAGAATGACACAAATATTAATTTCCACGTTTGCTGCTTCAGTGTCTTTAGATATTTTTGTCAGATGTTACTGTGGAATACTGAAGTATAATTACAAGCATTTCATAAGTGTCAAAGGCTTTTATTGACAATTACATGAAGTTGATGCAAAGAGTCAATATTTGCAGTGTTGATCCTTTTTTTTCACGACCTCTGCAATCCGCCCTGGCATGCTGTCAATTAACTTCTGGGCCACATCCTGACTGATGGCAGCCCGTTCTTGCATAATCAATGCTTGGAGTTTGTCAGAATTTGTGGGTTTTTGTTTGTCCACCCGCCTCTTGAGGATTGACCACAAGTTCTCAATGGGATTAAGGTCTGGGGAGTTTCCTGGCCATGGACCCAAAATATTGATGTTTTGTTCCCAGAGTCACTTAGTTATCAATTTTGCCTTATGGCAAGGTGCTCCATCATGTTGGAAAAAGCATTGTTTGTCACCAAACTGTTCCTGGATGGTTGGAAGAAGTTGCTCTCGGAGGATGTGTTGGTACCATTCTTTATTCATGGCTGTTTTCTTAGGCAAGTGAGCCCACTCCCTTGGCTGAGAAGCAACCCCACTCATGAATGGTCTCAGGATGCTTTACTGTTGGCATGACACAGGACTGATGGTAGCGCTCACCTTGTCTTCTCCGGACAAGCTTTTTTCCGGATGCCCCAAACAATCGGAAAGGGGATTCATCAGAGAAAAGGACTTTACCCCAGTCCTCAGCTGTCCAATCCCTGTACCTTTTGGAGAATATCAGTCTGTCCCTGATGTTTTTCCTGGAGAGAAGTGGCTTCTTTGCTGCCCTTCTTGACACCAGGCCATCCTCCAAAGGTCTTCGTCTCACTGTGCATGCAGATGCACTCACACTTGCCTGCTGCCATTCCTGAGCAAGCTCTGTACTGGTGGTGCCCCGATCCCGTAGCTGAATCAACTTTAGGAGACGGTCCTGGCACTTGCTGGACTTTCTTGGGCGCCCTGAAGCCTTCTTCACAACAATTGAACTGCTCTCCTTGAAGTTCTTGATGATCCGATAAATGGTTTATTTAGGTGCAATCTTAGTGGCAGCAATATCCTTGCCTGTGAACGCCCTTTTTGTGCAAAGCAATGATGACGGCACGTGTTTCCTTGCAGGTAACCATGGTTGACAGAGGAAGAACAATGATTCCAAGCACCACCCTCCTTTTGAAGCTTCCAGTTATTTGAACTCAATCAGCATGACAGAGTGATCTCCAGCCTTGTCCTCGTCAACACTCACACCTGTGTTATTGAGAGAATCACTGATATGATGTCAGCTGGTCCTTTTGTGGCAGGGCTGAAATGCAGTGGAAATGTTTTTGGGGATTAATTTCATTTGCATGGCAAAGAGGGACTTTGCAATTCATCTGCTCACTCTTCATAACATTCTGGAGTATATGCAAATTGCCATCATACAAACTGAGGCAGCAGACTTTGTGAAAATTAATATTTGTGTCATTCTCAAAACTTTTGGCCACGACTGTATATGATTGGTTGTGACGTTGGGACATTAAGCATGGTCGTAGCAGAGGCAACCTCTCCTTCCCTACACTCTGACCCCTGACCCCTCTCCTCTACTCCCATTGTTCCTTCCTTCCAGCCACCCTGACCAGCTACTCAGAGAACGCTGAGCGGGGGGGTAAATACGGTGAGGGGGGGTTTTCGCGTGGCAGTAACCTGAAGCTGTGGCAGAGCCAGAAGTCTGGCACTGACTCGTTCCTGTACCGCGTGGATGAGAACATGGCTGCCTCAACCTACAGCCTCAACAAGATCCCAGAGAGACACCTGGACAGCATGTCCTCCCATTCCGGTCACTCCATCCCTCTGTACCTCATGCCTCGCCCTAACTCCGTCGCAGGTGAGTCCCATCCTCTTCCTCGCTCTTCCTGCTTCGTCTGTTCCTACTGTACACACCTCTATCTTAATCCTTTGACCTTTGACGTTGACCTACAGATTAACCTTGACTGCGACCTTATGCAGTGTCCTTCCTTCCCCTATTTATCTAAACGGCGCAAGATAATGATGACAGTCTCATTCTCAGCATAGAGCTCTATTGTTTGATTCCAGGAAAAATATATATATATTGCACGTTCTGTCAATTGTATCTGAATGTTGAGGGGAACGTTACATTGAAAATGTATATGTGTGTCTAGTTAGGACACTTATAGCATGCCTCAAATAGCTTATTCCCCAAAGTATGGCTAAATGCATCTTAAAATGTGAAGTTACATAACAGGCTGCCGTTCCTGATGGATTTGATTGTATTATTGTCCTGCTATTCAGAGCCGAGACATTCATTGGAGATGAGCTGTATTACTGAGCCTTCAGACGTTACAGATGCAGTGGGGTTCCAACAATGTCAATACTAACATACCGCTCAAAATGAACTCCCAGTGTATTGTTTCATTCTAGTGTGCTAGAGTAGATAATGGAACAGTTTCACTATAAGGAGTAATATACATCACACATATCAGTTCTGACCTGCTCTCTATGTTAGCCATGTTCTAATATCTAACTGTCTGTCTGACAGCCAGGTAGTGGGTGTACAGACAGTGGTTTAGAGAGAATGAGCTTCAATCTATTCTCCTGCTTCAATAATGAGTCCTTGAAAAAAGACAGAGCAGGCAGGAGGAGTGGGCTCAAGAGCTGCTCGAGAAGTAACATTACATGAGGTGAGGTGAGAGCGACAGCGAGGGAGGGAGGGAGAGGAGCGAAAGAAGGAGAGAGGATTTATTTTATCCAGGCCTACAGTAGAATGATCCTTGTGAGTGGTGGAATGGGACTGAGAAGGAGGAGAGAAGTGGATGCATTAGGAGGTAGGGAAAGAAGGAGAGCTATCTCCTCCACAAAGGGGAAGAAGAGCGAGGGATGGAAGAAAGGAGGGAGGAGAGGAGGCCGTGGATTGGCTGGTCTCCCACGGCAGAGGAACATCAGAGCTTCAGGCATTAACCGTTTCTATCCCCCTGAGTCACTGAGAGGGAGAGAGACACTGCTTTGAAGTGCAGGAGGAGAGAACTAGCTGAGACCGTGGCGTGAGAGGAAAGGGAGGCTGCAGAGGTGGAAATGAGGAGGGGGAGGGGAATACTTTAATACCTAATGAGAGAGAAGCTTGTTGGGAGAGGGAGGAGAGGGATGGAGAGAAAAGAGAGAGGGTGAAGGAGGGAGGAAATATATCATCTTAAAGGATAAAGGAGGATACCTTTTCTGTCTCGTTCACAGTCATCTCAGTAGTATTTTAAGTGGAATAGAACAGAAATGAATAGAAACCTCTCATTGAAAAATGTACATTCTCTTCAAACTCTTTGGCCTTGAAGACCAGACTAATAAAACATAGTCAGTAAGCCATCAGGTTTTGGACCATGCCGTTCTTTAGAATTTTCACCTCTGTAGATATTAATAATTTAGGGTGCGTCCAAAATGGAGCCGTATGGGCCCTGGTCAAAATGAGTGCACTAAATAGCAATAGGGTCCAATTTGGTATGTAACCTGTATTGTGGAAATATTACACTAGAAATGTCAATGCCTCTATTTCCCCTTGTAAAGGGAGAGGAAGATTGGGCGGCATCACATTTTAGGGGAGACAATAGCATTTAGTTCATTTCTGAAATGTGTTGTGGGATAACTGGCTGGACTGTTGAGGTCTCAGGCCTACAGCCCAGCCTGGATGTATATCAAAGAGCAGCAATGTTCCTGGACATGTGTTTTATCACCGGGTTGTTAAAGCAGGAACATGCGCATTCACGCACACAGCTGGGTGAGGTCTCCACCATGCTATTCAGCGCCAGGAGTCATTTCATCATGATGTCTCTCTCCTCTCTCTCTCTCTCACACTTTTTCCCCTCCATTTCCACTGAGCACGCTAGTTGTGCTATCTTAGCTGCATCGGCACAGACACTGCATTGCTGATAGATAGTGAACTCAACTCACAACTCAGTCCTCCTCAGATTCAAACCCAGTTGAAGAAAGGGAAAGGGAGAGTTTGAACTCCTGACTGTATTCCTAAGCCCAACCATTATCTTTGACCTTTTGTCTTTAGTGGTAACCTGTACCCAGATCTGTTTGTGCTGTCTTGCCAACTCCTATGGTCATTGTCATGCCAAACATGTAGGCTATACATCACAAATGGACCAGGCTAGCGTAGGCGTTTCTTATCTGAACAAACCCGTCTGTGTCCCAAATGACACCCTATTTCCTATTTAGTGCAATATTATTATTTTTACCAGGGCCCATAGGGCTCTGATCAAAAGTAGTGCACTATATAGGGAATAGGGTGCAGTTTGGGACTTACATCACCCAGTTCCATGACCATGGCCACCCCATTCCAGTAAAGTCTAGGGCCAAGCCCCCAGCATTCCCAGCTGCTGTCTTCCCTCCATTTTGGGAAAGCTGTGCTGTGAGCTTCATCATTGGTTGACTCCATGGCTGGTTTGCTGTAGTGACTCACTGCAATCAACAACACAGACACACTACTGGAGCATTAACACTAAGCTGGTGATGCACACAAGCTGCTGGGAGGTGAACCTTCTGAGACGGACAGAGGAGGAAGAGACCAGTGTTAGACTGATCTGATCCCAGCATACCTCTCTAGATCTCTCCTGTGGATTATATTGTACTTCCAACCTGGGTGCAGTTTGCCTGGATAGATGCTACTGACGAGTTAGGGCTGATCTGAGAGGGAGTCAATAGGAGTCATGCTTGACCCCGTTCCTCTCCTTCCTCACTCCATGATGCATCTGTGGATCTATTCAGGTAGAGTTTCAAAGAAGACAGTGCCTCAAGGTGTGATTGACCTCCATGCTCTGAGAGTAGAGTAATGAATGTTTCTCTCTCTCTCTCTCTCTCTCTCTCTCTCTCTCTCTCTCTCTCTCTCTCTCTCTGTCTCTGTCTCTGTCTCTCTCTCTCTCTCTCTCTCTCAAAGCTGTGGTCTGACATTGCTGTAGACATACCTTATAACTGATTGTCCACTTAGTCATACATATGTCCTCATCTGACTCTGACTGGCTTTGATGCTGCAGCTCCCACTGATGTGGTGGATTGGCGGGTTGAGGGAACTGACCCCCCCCTCGCACACACACACCAGCCTCTGTAATCTCATTGACAATGCAGTGGCCCCCAGAGTAGAGCTGGTCTACAGACACAGCATGGTGTGAACAAGCAGCAGTGTCAGTGTGAAGGATTTTTCTCCATGAATAAGACATTTGTCTGCAGAGTTAATTAATCCACAGGGTCTGGGTGGCATCTGCCTCCTCTCACAAGCCCATGGAACAGCCGTTCAGAGGGGGGAGGGGGACAGGTCCATGTAACAGCCAAATTGCATCCCTCCCTCCTGCCTTCCTCGCTAAACTTTACTGTGAACTTACTCAGTCTTGACGACCAAACCGCCTCAGGATGCTGGCATGAGCTAGCATAATACTGTATGTGAATCAAAGCTAACAGTTTCTTTCTCTCCTCTCCCGTCCCCACCTGTCCTACACACACGCACACGCACACACACTCCCTCAGCCACCAGCTCGGCTCACCTGGAGGACCTGACCTACCTGGATGATCAGAGACACACTCCGCTGCGCACGTCGATGCGCATGAATCGACAGAACACACACACCGGGCCAGGCCACGCCCAGACCGACATCAGAGGTAAGACAGGAGCACTATAGCCCTTCAGAAGAGACAGGTTGCTTCCCAAATGACACCCTATTCTCTATATATAGGGCTCTGGTCAAAGGTGCACTATATAGGGAATAGGGTGCCATTTGGGATGCACCCACATTAATAGAAAGAGAGGGCAGACCGCCTCCTAGATCCAAGTGCAGTCAGTGTATATTCAGTGCTTCTGTGTAGGTGTGTGAGAGTGTTACGTTCTCGTATGCGTCAAGATGGGTTAGGTGAGCAGACTACTATGCTCCACTGCTTAATCTACAGACACGTCTATGACCGAGCAGAGCAATCTGTCTCTCCTCAATGAGTCCAGATATAATACACATGGAGCAAAGCAGAGCAGAACACTCTGTCCTCAACAAGTCCACTGGCTCAATCAGTCCTGGGTCATTATGATATGGCCTGCATAACAGAGCCCTGGTCAAAAGTAGTACACCATAAAGGGAAAAGGGTGACATTTGGAACAACCCTAATGTTCTCCCCTCGCCATTCTTCCTTCTTTACTTATTTAGCCACTAATGAACTCATCACAGTCTTCTGCCATCCAGTCATACAGTATAGGGATACAGCAAGCTGCTGCTTCAAGTGCTTTTAAAGTTCCCACTTAGCTGTGTGTCTCCATAACACATCTACAAAATAATAATTATATCACATGAGCATGTGTGTGTGGGCTCCCCCTAGCCAGCTGCAGAGTAGAGGACTCTAGGCCTGGTACTCTCCGAGTTCTACAGCCACTTTTTTTTCTCCTCTCCTAAGCGCAGCCAAGTGTGTTTACAAGCCGGCCCACTGCATCCAGGCATGCTCCTTGCCTCTTCCGATCAGTGTTAGCAACCTTCCTGAGTAAACTACACCACAACACCCCCTTACTTCAGAGAGAGAGACTTACTTAACTAGTTGGTATGGCCGCACAGAGAGTTTTAAAGGAGAACAAATTGTCTGCTATAAAAGTAGGTATGGTCGCGAAGAGAGCAACACATAGCTGCTATACTATAGTGAGTATGTATGAGAGGGTTGTTGTGCTAGTCAGATGGTAACCAAATGCTGAAGCGTCCTCCTTGGTTGGCACTGCTTCACTTCCTTTGTTTTATGTTGTTTGATGCTGTCAGGGAAATCAAGAGACTAGCTCAGTGATGCTGTTTTAAGCCCAGTGAGTGAGTCAGAGTGAAGATAGCAGGGAGAAGAGATTATGTGTCCCAAATGGCTCCCTATTTAGTGAACTACTTTTGAACAGGGCCCATAGGGGTCTGGTCAAAGGTAGTGCACTAGATGATAGGGTGCCATTTGGGAAACGGCCATGGTACAGTAGCTTAGCAAGAGATGGTGATAGACCTGGTGAATCAGGCAGATGCAGTTTCTTAGATTGCCGCCCACCTAATACACTCATTCTAGACACACATATGCAGGCACAAAAATCCATGCATGCAAATGTAGGCACGCACGCACCGAGGCAGACACACAAACGCACATCTGTGGAGTAGAGCTGTCTGGGCCTAATGTAACCCTGGTCCTTCATATGGAGCAGACTGAAGTACCACTCCTCCTCACCTCCCTCCATTCTTTCAGCCTCCCCTGCTCTGTCATCCTCACCTTGTGAATAATGAAAGTGTCTGAGTGAGCCTTTCCGTCTGGACACGTACACACACAGTGATACCACTCTGTCTAGCTGGTCAGGGGGAGAGGAGAGGAGCAGAGTGATCCCTGGGCTTATACCTCTCACAGCCTTGTCTAAGCAGGAAGTGATGCAGCTCCAGATACAGCACCCCCCACAGACCTGCTCCATGCTCCCTCCTTCCTGCTCACAACATGGCAGCCATGTTTCTAGGATTTTATCACCTTGCAGCAGACCAGCAGAGGCACTATGACTTAGCTAATAGGCCTAATGCTTAATGGTCTTTGCCATAGACAACTGCTAGTGCTGAGTAGTATCTTGTGTGAGGTGATTACAGTGGGAGAGGAGACTAAATGCCAGCGCTGTATTGGCGCTGGCATTTAGTCACTTAATGAGATTAGCACCACTTAATGCAGGACACCGTATTAATTGTCATCTGCTATAGCCGGTGCCTGGTCTAACTAACACAGTGAAGAGAAAGTGTTGGGTGTTTTCATTTTTTCCATTACTGATATCTACGACACTCTTTCATAGTCTATGAGATGTTATTAATCAGTCTTAGGATCAATTGAAGGATAGCAATGCAGGAAAGATTTGAGATGGTGTGCTGCATCAGTCCCAGCAACTGTTTTATGCCAAGGCTCAGTGTGTGTGTCTCCGTGTCTCTGTCTGTGTGTCCATGTTTGTGTATTGTCAGCTTTTTTGTGGTGATTCAGCTAAATCGAGTTTATCAAGTTGTGTTAGACTGTATATACATAATATATTGTGCCGCTGATGTCAGGCTATATTCACAGATTGAAAGTAGCTTTTTCCCCAGGTATATCTATACTACTGTGCGGTCATCAACCATTTTTCCCATCTTGTTATTATTATTATTATTGGCTTAGCTGTAAAACATGTTTGGCCCAGCACTTTGTACATTTTGGGAAGGAATATATTATATAAATAACAGTAATTGGAGCTCATTATATTCTGATGCTCCTTATGTAACACACACACAGTTAATCACACGTGTTCTCCCCAGCCCTGACTCATGTTCTGTCTATTGCATTTATGTTGTACTGTGTTGCCTGCCCTAAACCAATAGATAGATATCACTTGACCACAGGATATTTCTTTTTGGGAGTGTACTGCCTTACAATAGATGGATCTGGAGATGTTATTATAGCATATTAGTTGATATCTGATGCTGCAGTCTCCATCTCTTCATGCGGCTCTCTGTACCAGGGTTAGGGGCCGGTTCCATATTCCAGTTCTTCATTGGAATTAGAATTGGAATTTCAGTTATTTCCTGAATTGAAATGTAATTGACCTTTGACCACCAACCCTGCTCTGCACCATTAGCAGACTGCACACGGCTGCCAGTGTCCATTCTGTTATGCTTTCCATGACCCTGTCTGTTCTTTCATTGCCTCCTCTTGTCTCTCACTTCTGTTTGTCCCAGCTTCTGCTAACAACCATGCCTGGCAATCCCAATCATGTAAGTTTACTTTACTTTAATCTGGTTACATGTCTGGCACATGCCTTTTGTCCATGATTCCACTGATGTTGTTTCAGATAATACAGCGAACTGTAAAATTAAGAGAATCTGTCCTGAAAGACAAGATACAGAAGCAGGACTTCTGTTTAGATTTGGTTCTTCTCTCATCTCCAGAGATATATTTTAGTCCAAACATAGTTTACATCCATTCGTTTTTTAATACTACTCGTGTTCAGATGAACGGATGCCCAGACAGTCTTTGAAAGACCAGACGTTTATCTAATGACTCCCCCTAGTGAGGGAAAATAATAGCATTTGTGTTAGGACATACAGGTTTCAATTGTGTAACAAATTAATATTTCTCTTGAATCTCTTCTCTGTCACACATGATTACAGCAGTGATTACAGTAGTGATTACAGCAGTAGGAGGAAGTCCCATGACCGTCAGGACTCACTATAGGCCATACACACTCATTATCTTAATGTAGTGGCAGCATTTCTCTGTAAAATAAAGAGCAACCATTGTAACTGTCCGTCCTCTCTCTCTCTCGCCCACCTGCCCTTCCAGTGCGGTTTGCCCCATACCGGCCACCTGACATTTCCCTGAAGCCCCTCCTCTTCGAGGTGCCCAGCATCACCATGGACTCCGTCTTCACCGGCCGTGATTGGCTGTTCCAGGAGGTCGATGTCCATCTCAACAGAGGCAACAATATCACCAACCTCGGCGTAGTTGTCGTGGGCAACATTGGCTATGGCAAGACAGCCATCATCTCTCGTCTGGTGGCGCTGAGCTGCCACGGAACGCGCATGAGACAGATCGCCTCTGACTCTCCGCAGGCCTCTCCCAAACGTAGGCTCAGATACTCATGAATAGAGAGTGCTATTAAAATGGCCACAACCAACAAGTCAGCTTTCAATAAAGTTTTTAAAAAACATTTCTGTTGAACAAAACAGAGGCGGAGTGCATGCTTTGCTATTGTTGGAACGGCAGATTGACCCTTTAAGGTGATATAAAAATGGTTTGACAAACATGCCATTGGTTAAATCCTCTTCCTTCTATGCTTCTTCTCAGATGGAGACCTCCCCCTTACTCAGCCCCAGCCGGCCTATAGCACGGGTACCTTGGGAGGGGGCAGCTGTCCCGGGACCCCTGAAATGAGACGACGCCAGGAGGAGGCCATGAGGAGACTGGCATCTCAGGTAAAAAAAGATGACTCTCCGAAAACAACTATACCCTCATTGCCAAGCTAGCAGACCAGTTAGAATGCATGCCCGACACGTCTTCATACTAAGTGACATGCGAGTCTGGATTTTGGACCAGTTTCACAGCACATTTGAGACATCAGTATACAAGCCTAGCTGTTTTAATTGCAAACATCCAGTTTGGCCTAGAAACATTCTTTCTAACAACTCTTTCTCTTTCAGTGGAGTAAACGTGTTAACATTTATGAACCTGACTAGTCTGAAGTTAAATATGAATAATGTGTGAGGCGGTGCTTAGTGGCTTCTCTAAATCCCCACACCACTCACATCATACCATAGCCTCAGCTTCCCATGTCCCCTAAATGGGGGTGACAGACGCGCCTTGCCATCTGTAGCCCCAGCCCCAGCCCCATTCCTCTCCCCAGACTGCTGCATTATGCAGATGTGTTTAAAAGAGAAAAAACAACTTTGCCAGGGAGCCTTATGAAATATGTATACCTGCAGAAAGCCATTTCCCAGCCAAGCCATTATATCTTGTTAACTCGATGCATTAATAATTGAGCCCGTTCCCACTTTTCTCCCTTTGTTTTAAGCCCTGTTTCATTCCTCTGTGACTCAATTAGCATTTTATCCTGATTTGTTATTTTATCCCTGCGGTTTCCTTGATGAAACAGAGGAACAGAGGCTGGCGCTGGGTCCACGTCAACTGTCATAGTCCCCGAGCTGGACACACCTTGCTGGTGGCGCAGCTTTCTAATTGCTTCACTTCACCTCCTCCTCTTTTTCATTTTATTTTTCTCTCCTTTCCTCTTTTACGCCCATCTGTTCTTTGTGTTATCTGCTCATGGCAGTTTATAAAGCTTTGTGCTCACCGTGCTGAGAATGTATTATTATAGAGAAACACACTGAGATTACTCATCTGTGTTGTGCTGATAATCATTTAGACTTTTGACTCCTCTGGGTGTCCGTCTAAACATGCAATTAAACACACACTCATTCACATTCATCTTTTCTCAATGGCAGGGAGCTCTGAATTATTTATTAGCTGAAAACCGAAAGGAGAAACGAGACGTAATATGTTCATTACACTGCAATCATCCACCATGAACTAGTTGACTCACTCCCAAATCAATTGTAGCAGCGCCAGTTTATAAAACCTGATTCTTATTGTCAAAACATATAAAACAGGATCGTGTTCATTAAGCACCAATCTCAGGTATTGACCTGGACTTGGTCCAATAAGAAATGCACATTTTATTTTTAAATGTTTTTTGAAATGTTTTTGCTACAGTGTGACCTAATGACCATAACCCAGTCTTGTATTTTCCACCACCTTTTACTGACCTATCATGTCTCCCCCCTCTCTATCGCCCCCAGGTGGTGGCGTACCACTACTGCCAGGCGGACAACGCCTACACGTGCCTGGTTCCAGAGTTTGTCCACAATGTGGCAGCATTGCTGTGTCGCTCGCCACAGCTCATCGCCTACAGAGAGCTGCTGCTCCGGGAGCCACAGCTACAGAGCATGCTCAGTCTGCGCTCCTGCGTTCAGGATCCCCTGGCCTCCTTCAGAAGAGGAGTTCTAGAACCCCTGGATGCCCTCTACAAAGGTGATACAACTCTCTGCTCCTATTATACACCCCTAGATAACTTGATCATAGAAAACTCTACTTGCTGTTGTAGAACCCCTGGATGCTTTCTACAAAGGTGAATTCTGGTCGCAAATGGTAGCTTACTAGGAGTAGAGACAGTTTTATCACCTTTGTAGAGAGCGTCCAGGGGTTCTAGGGGTGTCCCCCAAATGTCCCCCTATTCCCTATATATTCTTTTTTTGACCAGAGCCCTATAGGCCCTGGTTACAAGTAGAGCCCTATAGGCCCTGGTTAAAAATAGTGCACTATATAGGTAATCTCTGGTCAAAAGTAGTGCACTATATAGGGAATAGGGTGACGTTTGGGGGACACCCCTAGAACCCCTGGACGCTCTCTACAAAGGTGATAAAACTGTCTCTACTCCTAGTGACTCTGTCAGTGGGCGTGATCCTCAACACATGTATTCTTGATTTTAGCAAGAGTACATTAGGCAGAACATTTGCAATCAAGTTTTTTGGTCCATATTGACTCTTTTCTCTGTGTGTGTTTTTCAGAAAGGAAGATCGCCTCTGAAGATGACCTGGTCATCCTGATAGATGGGTTAAATGAGGCAGAGTTCCACAAGCCTGACTACGGAGACACCATCGTCTCATTCCTCAGCAAAACCATCAGCAAGTTTCCCCCCTGGCTCAAACTGGTGGTCACTGTTAGGACCACATTACAGGTAGACACATTATACGCATTACAGTCCTCTACCCCTCCGGTAAGCGTGTGGCAAGTAAAAACATACAAGATTAACACTGTTAACACCAGCAAGGATAATTGTCTTTTGAAAGAGTTTGTCAATAGATTGACATCAGTGGAAGATTGCTTGTACATCTTGTTACACTGCCCATATATCTCTTTCCCTCCCCCACTTTTCTTCTTCCAACCCCCTTCATCCTCCTCTCTCCTTCCTCCATTTCTCCCTTCCTCCCACTTTCTTCTTCCATACATCTTCATCCTCCTCTCTCCTCCTCCTCCTCCTTCCTCCTCTCCTTCATCCATCATTCCCCCCTCTTCCTCCTTCTCCCTTCATCCTCCCCTCTCCCCTCCCTTACTTCCCTCCTATAGGAGATCACCAAGCTGCTCCCATTCCACCATATCTCTCTGGATGGTCTGGAGGAAAATGATGCTATAGACCAGGATTTACAGGGTTATATCCTGCACCGCATCCACAGCAGTCCTGAGATACAGAACAACATCTCTCTAAATGGCAAGATGGACAACACCACCTTCGGCAAGCTCTCCGCCCACCTCAAGGCCCTCAGCCAGGGATCCTACCTGTACCTAAAACTCACCTTTGACCTTATAGAGAAGGGGTACCTGGTCCTCAAGAGCTCCAGCTACAAGGTAAGCCTGTCTGGGGGGGGGGGGATTTACAGTATGCATTATTGCCTTAGTTTTAATCTTGTCTTTATTATTTTCTTTATCCTACTTTTAATTACACCGAACAAAAATACAAAGGCAACATGTAACAATTTCAATGATTTTACGGAGTTACAGCTCATATAAGGTAATCAGTCAATTCAACTAGGCCCTAATTTATGGATTTCACATGATGCAGCGATCAGTAGGCCCACCCACTTGGGAGCCAGGCCTATCCACTAGGGAGCCAGGTCCAGCCAATCAGAATGAGTTTTTCCCCACAAAATGGCTTTATTACAGACAGAAATACTCCTCAGTTTCAACAGCTGTCTGGGTGGCTGGTCTCAGACGATCCCGCAGATGAAGAAGCCGGATGTGGAGGTCCCGGGCTGGCGTGGTTACACGCGGTCTGCGATTGTGAGGCCAGTTGGACATACAGCCAAATTCTCTAAAACGACATTGGAGGCAGCTTATGAACATTACAATCTCTGGTAACAGCTCTGGTGGACATTCCTGCAGTCAGCATGCCAATTGTACGGTCCCTCAAAACTTGAGACATCTTTGGCATTGTGTTGTGTGACAAAACTTCACATTTTAGAGTGGCCTTTTATTGTAAGGTTCTTGATATGCCACACCTGTCAGGTGGATGGATTATCTTGGCAAATAAGAAATGCTAACTAACAGGGATGTAAACAAATTTGTGAAGAAAATATGAGAGAGATAAGCTTTTTGTACGTATGGAAGATTTCTGGGATCTTTTATTTCAGCTCAAGAAACATGGGACCAACACTTTACATGTTCAGTATATACAATGCATTCGGAAAGTATTCAGACCCCTTGAGTTTTTCCACATTTTGTTACGTTACAGCCTTATTCTAAAATTGATTAAATTGTTTTTCCCCTCATCAATCTACACACAATACCCCATAATGATAAAGCAAAAATAGGTTTTTACTCAGTACTTTGTAGAAGCAGCGATTACAGCCTCGAGTCTTCTTGGGTATGACGATACAAGCTTGGCACACCTGTATTTGGGGAGTTTCTCCCATTCTTCCCTGCAGATCCTCTCAAGCTCTGTCAGGTTGGATGGGGAGTGGCGCTGCACATATATTTTCAGGTCTGTCCAAAGATGTTTGATCGGGTTCAAGTCCGTGCTCTGGCTGGGCCACTCAAGGACATTCAGAGACTTGTCCCGAAGCCACTCCTGCATGTTTTTGGCTATGTACTTAGGGTCGTTGTCCTGTTGGAAGGTGAACCTTCGCCCCAGTCTGAGGTCCTGAGCGCTCTGGAGCAGGTTTTCATCAAGGATCTCTCTGTACTTCATCTTTCCCTCGATCCTGACTATTCTCCCAGTCCCTGCCACTGAAAAACATCCCCACAGCATGATGCTGCCACCAACATTCTTCACCGTAGGGATGGTGCAAGGCTTCCTTCAGACGTGACGCTTGGCATTCAGGCCAAAGAGTTCAATCTTGGTTTCATTAGACCAGAGAATCTTGCTTCTTATGGTCTGAGAGTCCTTTAGGTGCCTTTTGACCAACTCCAAGCGGGCTGTCATGTGCCTTTTACTGAGCATTGGCTTCCGTCTGATCACTCTATCATAAAGGCCTGATTGGTGGAGTGTTGCAGAGATGGTTGTCCTTCTGGAAGGTTCTCCCATCTCCACAGAGGAATTCTGAAGTTCTGTCAGAGTGACCAGTGGGTTCTTGGTCATCTCCCTGACCAAGGCCCTTCTCCCCGATTGCTCAGTTTGACCGGGCGGCCAGCTAGGAAGAGTCTTGGTGGTTCCAAACTTTTTCCATTTAAGAAAGATGGAGGCCACTGTGTTCTTGGGGACTTTCAATGTTGCAGATTTTTTGAGGGACCCTTCCCCAGATCTGTACCTCGACACACTCCTGTCTTGGAGCTCTAAGGACAATTTGTTTCTTCCTCAGGGCTTGGTTTTTGCTCTGACATACACTGTCAACTGTGGGACCTTATATAGACAGGTGTGTGACTTTCCAAATCATGTCCAATCAATTGAATTTACCACAGGTGGGCTACAATGTAGAAACATCTCAAGAATGATCAATGGAAACAGGATGCACTGGAGCTCAACTTCGAGTCTCATATGAAAGGGTCTGAATATTTATGTAAATAAGGTATTTCTGTTTTATTTTTAAGAAATTTGCTAAAATGTTTAAAAAACAGATTTCGCTTTTTTAACTATGGGGTATTGTGTGTAGATTGATGAGGAAAATGTTTTATTTAATCAATTTTAGAATAAGGCTGTAAAGTAAACAAATGTGGAAATAGTCAAGGCCTCTGAACACTTTCTGAAGGCACTGTATGTGCCATATACATTTTTTATACAGAACATTGTATTGCACTCCCTATCTAAGAAATATGCTATAATAATGATTGACTGACTGATTGATTGATTTATTTATTGATAGAAAATATCTGATTGATTCATTGATCCCAGGTGGTGCCCGTCAACCTGGCCGAGGTGTACCTGCTGCAGTGCAACATGCGTTTCCCTACCCAGTCGTCCTTCGAACGGGCCCTCCCCCTACTCAACGTGGCCGTGGCATCCCTCCACCCCCTCACTGACGAACAGATCTACCAGGCTATCAATGCCGGCTCCCTGCAGGCAAATACACTTATTGCACTGACGGGGAACCGTTTGCATTTCCCATAGGAAAACATGTCACACTTAGCCACCATGCTAACACTACCTGGGCATGTGCAGTTGTATACCGGATAGCAACGATAGTGCCCGTGAAAAAGAACAGCCTTAGCAAAGCTCCTGGGCATGTGCACAGCTAAGAAGCTAAGTTTCTTGGTTTCACCCTCTTTGCTGCAGGTTACGCTGGACTGGGAGGACTTCACACAGCGCATAGACAACCTAGCCATGTTCCTGGTCAAGAGGAGGGACGGGACCAGGATGTTTGTTCACCCATCCTTCAGGGAGTGGCTGATCTGGAGGGAGGAGGGGGAGAAAACCAAGTTCCTGTGTGACCCCAGGTCAGTGGGTGGACGGGTCTCCTGGTGTGTGGGGGGTGGGTACTATATGAGAGACTGATGTAGTCTCAGATAAAGTTCCAAAACGTTCCCCAAATTCCTAGCTTTTCCAGAAATCACTGTTGGATGTTTCCTAGAATAAGCAGGAATAAGCATGTTCAACAACATTACATCGAACTATCTACTAACCCTAACTATTTGTGCAGAAGCGCATGGTTTATGTTCCTCCCTGTCTCCCTGTAGGAGTGGCCACACCCTGCTAGCCTTCTGGTTCTCTCGCCAGGAGACCAAGCTGAACCGACAGCAGACCATTGAACTGGGACACCACATCCTCAAAGCACACATCTTCAAGGTTCACCTAACCACACTGCCTACAGACGCACACACAGACGCACACACAGACGCGCACACAGACGCGCACACAGACGCGCACACAGACGCGCACACAGACGCGCACACACACACACACACACACACACACACACACACACACACACACACACTTTCGTATGCACACAGCACAACTCAAAGCAGTGACAGCTCAAATTATGTCTATATTTCAGGGCCTAAGCAAGAAGGTTGGGGTTTCCTCGTCCATCCTCCAGGGGCTGTGGGTTTCCTACAGCACAGAGGGCCTGTCCACTGCCCTGTCCTCACTCAGAAACCTGTACACTCCTAACATCAAGGTACTGCTTTAACCTCTACACTCTTAACATCAAGGTAACTTACTGCTTTTCCTTCTTAACTCTTAACATCAAGGTAAATTACTGCTTTTCCTTTTTAACTTTTAACATCAATGGAACTTACTGCCTTTCCCTTTTAACTCCTATCATCAACATAACTTACTGCTTTTCCCTTTTAACTCCTATCATCAAGATAACTTACTGCTTTTCCCTTTTAACTCCTATCATCAAGATAACTTACTGCTTTTCCCTTTTAACTCCTATCATCAAGATAACTTACTGCTTTTCCCTTTTAACTCCTATCATCAACATAACTTACTGCTTTTCCCTTTTAACTCCTATCATCAAGATAACTTACTGCTTTTCCCTTTTAACTCCTATCATCAAGGTAACTTACTGCTTTTCCCTTTTAACTCCTATCATCAAGGTAACTTACTGCTTTTCCCTTTTAACTCCTATCATCAAGGTAACTTACTGCTTTTCCCTTTTAACTCCTATCATCAAGATAACTTACTGCTTTTCCCTTTTAACTCCTATCATCAAGGTAACTTACTGCTTTTCAGTGTTGTCTTCAAAACCACCTAAAGCGAGACCGATTCAAGACCGGAGCAAATCGAATCCGAGTCTAGACCAAGACTGGAGGGTTGCCGAGACCGAGTCAAGACCGAGACCGGGCGGGGGAAAAGGGGTCAGAGACAGAGTCAAGACCGAGACCAGAAAAATGCGAGTCCAATTAAAGACAATAATTGTAATTTTGTCAAATCCCCACCATAATAAGAGTTCAAAATGTCCAGTATTTCTGTGTTCATATTTCAGAACAACATATGGATTCTTCAGACATTCAGAATAGTGAATAAAGGCATGCTGAGGGACAAGAGAGCCACTATACAAATGATTACTAACCCAAACACAGTAGAGCACAATGAGCCTTCTACACCTTCAGAGAAGGGCTAAAGATTTATAAAATAATTATTATAATAATGATCTGATTTAATCTCTTCAGTTTTTGTTGGAAATGAAAGGGTTAACACTGAAGAGAAAAAAAATATCCTATCAGGATTTTTCTTTGCTAGTCTCTGGGGAGATAATTCTAGCTAGCTAAGTCAGCTATTGGCTAGGTCATCAGAAGCTAGATAAAGGCATCTGCCATTCAACTGTATTAGGGCAACATTTTGGAGTGACAGTGGAATCAACCAATCACATTTTTACTTAATGGGTGGGACCGATTTTACAAAAACGTATGGAAACTTCTGCCTTCCCGAAGGCCAACAGGTCACTGCGCAATAGCGAGCAGTAATTTTCCCACGGTCTAGCTAGCTAGCTTTTGTTGTTGGCTTGTTTTCAGCGGCTGCAGCAGGTGTTATCAAAGAGGATGTTGATGCTAAATCTTATTAAAATCTATTCATATACACACCCAGGAAGAATGACACTTTTTAAAAATGTTCTGACAAGCTACCACTTAGATATGGTTATTTTCACATTTTCATAAATTCTTAGAATGTTTGGGAATTATATATACTAAGGCATTTGTGAAAATTCTATAGCAATATAGTGTGCATTTGGACAATGAATAGACACTGCAGTAAATTAAACCGAATAAAAACAACTGTCTTGTCCAGAACCGGAGTCTACACAGACTGGTGCGCTATAGCCAATCAGAGCTACAGTAGGCTTTTATACAAACAAGCCATAGAACACATTCGCCAAAAGCCACAAAATACATCTGAATGGATTTCTGCAAATATGCAAACACCACTGGAGTCCTTTTGCATGTGGGACCTACTGGCTTATTATGTCTGAATTTATGGACAGCTTATCCTTTAACATCATGCTGTGTGTGATTGTCTTTCCATCGGCCCTATGCAGTGGTGTAGTGGTGCCTGGAGAAGTGGGTAAAAAGAAATTCCCCAAAAGTTTCCAAACGACCCGCCCAGCGAAGGAAAGTCACCCTGTGTGAAAAATCCTATGTTTTCCAGTTTTTTTAAATTAGTTTTCCTATAGATTTTTCAGATTTTCACTCTCAAAATCATAGTTTTTTTAAAATAGAAAAAATACAAAAATGTGATGGTCTAAGTCCACAACAATGTTTAAACCACATCAATCTGATTGGGTGGGCCTGACAGGGCCTGGCTCCCCAGTGGGTTGACCTTCGTCCACACAGGCCCTTCCATGTCTACGCCCCTGATGCAAACAGCACATGATGACAATTGCATATCACAAACTACTAACCAACACTTCGGACTAAACTTTTTCAATACCTGGTTTGCATACCCATTGTTGTCTTAGTTAGCGTTTACTGTTAGATATCATAAATTGAAATGTCTTTCCTACCCTACTGGCTACCTATGTCATTCTTCTGTGAGCTGCTCCATGCCAAAACCAGCTGAGAACTGCATACTCTTGCTGCCTGCAGATGATATTCTTCTGAAACTAGGTTGTGTGCTGCGCGCATGTGAATATATTTCACGTGCTTTGCGATTGTGTAGGCTACTTTGTGCATGATTTCTCTATTGTACTACATAAATCGTATACCTTCACTACACTACTTTGATACGCATCAGTATGGATTAAGAAGTCAGTATACACAATGCCCACTGAAAAAAACCTGGGTATACGGCTTACACCTGTGTATAGCCTCCAGTACACTACTGGCCCTTTGTGTTTTACAAGAAGTGCGCCCTCCTTCATGAGTGCGCTGGTATTATGGTTGCTGTCCTTTCAGAATCACAAACCTGTCACACACTGAAGACCTATAGGTTCACCACTGTACTAACCTGTCACACACTGAAGGCCTATAGGTTCACCACTATACTAACCTGTCACACACTGAAGACCTATAGGTTCACCACTGTATGAAGACCTATAGGTTCACCACTAACCTGTCACACACTGAAGGTCTATAGGTTCACCACTGTACTAACCTGTCACACACTGAAGACCTATAGGTTCACCACTGTATGAAGACCTATAGGTTCACCACTGTACTAACCTGTCACACACTGAAGGCCTATAGGTTCACCACTGTACTAACCTGTCACACACTGAATGCCTATAGGTTCACCACTGTACTAACCTGTCACACACTGAAGACCTATAGGTTCACCACTGTACTAACCTGTCACACACTGAAGACCTATAGGTTCACCACTGTACTAACCTGTCACACACTGAAGGTCTATAGGTTCACCACTATACTAACCTGTCACACACTGAAGACCTATAGGTTCACCACTGTACTAACCTGTCACACACTGAAGACCTATAGGTTCACCACTGTACTAACCTGTCACACACTGAAGACCTATAGGTTCACCACTGTACTAACCTGTCACACACTGAAGACCTATAGGTTCACCACTAACCACTAACCTGTCACACACTGAAGGTCTATAGGTTCACCACTGTACTAACCTGTCACACACTGAAGGTCTATAGGTTCACCACTATACTAACCTGTCACACACTGAAGACCTATAGGTTCACCACTGTACTAACCTGTCACACACTGAAGACCTATAGGTTCACCACTGTACTAACCTGTCACACACTGAAGACCTATAGGTTCACCACTGTACTAACCTGTCACACACTGAAGACCTATAGGTTCACCACTATACTAACCTGTCACACACTGAAGACCTATAGGTTCACCACTGTACTAACCTGTCACACTGAAGACCTATAGGTTCACCACTGTACTAACCTGTCACACACTGAAGACCTATAGGTTCACCACTGTACTAACCTGTCACACACTGAAGGTCTATAGGTTCACCACTGTACTAACCTGTCACACACTGAAGGTCTATAGGTTCACCACTGTACTAACCTGTCACACACTGAAGACCTATAGGTTCACCACTAACCACTAACCTGTCACACACTGAAGGTCTATAGGTTCACCACTGTACTAACCTGTCACACACTGAAGACCTATAGGTTCACCACTGTACTAACCTGTCACACACTGAAGACCTATAGGTTCACCACTATACTAACCTGTCACACACTGAAGACCTATAGGTTCACCACTGTACTAACCTGTCACACACTGAAGACCTATAGGTTCACCACTGTACTAACCTGTCACACACTGAAGGTCTATAGGTTCACCACTGTACTAACCTGTCACACACTGAAGACCTATAGGTTCACCACTAACCACTAACCTGTCACACACTGAAGGTCTATAGGTTCACCACTGTACTAACCTGTCACACACTGAAGACCTATAGGTTCACCACTGTACTAACCTGTCACACACTGAAGGTCTATAGGTTCACCACTATACTAACCTGTCACACACTGAAGACCTATAGGTTCACCACTAACCACTAACCTGTCACACACTGAAGGTCTATAGGTTCACCACTATACTAACCTGTCACACACTGAAGACCTATAGGTTCACCACTGTACTAACCTGTCACACACTGAAGACCTATAGGTTCACCACTGTACTAACCTGTCACACACTGAAGACCTATAGGTTCACCACTGTACTAACCTGTCACACACTGAAGACCTATAGGTTCACCACTAACCACTAACCTGTCACACACTGAAGGTCTATAGGTTCACCACTATACTAACCTGTCACACACTGAAGACCTATAGGTTCACCACTGTACTAACCTGTCACACACTGAAGACCTATAGGTTCACCACTGTACTAACCTGTCACACACTGAAGACCTATAGGTTCACCACTGTACTAACCTGTCACACACTGAAGACCTATAGGTTCACCACTGTACTAACCTGTCACACACTGAAGACCTATAGATTCACCACTATACTAACCTGTCACACACTGAAGACCTATAGGTTCACCACTGTACTAACCTGTCACACACTGAAGACCTATAGGTTCACCACTGTACTAACCTGTCACACACTGAAGACCTATAGGTTCACCACTGTAATAACCTGTCACACACTGAAGACCTATAGGTTCACCACTGTACTAACCTGTCACACACTGAAGGCCTATAGGTTCACCGCTGTACTAACCTGTCACACACTGAAGGCCTATAGGTTCACCACTGTACTAACCTGTCACACACTGAAGGCCTATAGGTTCACCACTGTACTAACCTGTCACACACTGAAGACCTATAGGTTCACCACTGTACTAACCTGTCACACACTGAAGGTCTATAGGTTCACCACTATACTAACCTGTCACACACTGAAGACCTATAGGTTCACCACTGTACTAACCTGTCACACACTGAAGACCTATAGGTTCACCACTGTACTAACCTGTCACACACTGAAGGTCTATAGGTTCACCACTATACTAACCTGTCACACACTGAAGGCCTATAGGTTCACCACTGTACTAACCTGTCACACACTGAAGGCCTATAGGTTCACCACTGTACTAACCTGTCACACACTGAAGACCTATAGGTTCACCACTGTACTAACCTGTCACACACTGAAGACCTATAGGTTCACCACTGTACTAACCTGTCACACACTGAAGGTCTATAGGTTCACCACTGTACTAACCTGTCACACACTGAAGGTCTATAGGTTCACCACTATACTAACCTGTCACACACTGAAGACCTATAGGTTCACCACTGTACTAACCTGTCACACACTGAAGACCTATAGGTTCACCACTGTACTAACCTGTCACACACTGAAGGTCTATAGGTTCACCACTGTACTAACCTGTCACACACTGAAGACCTATAGGTTCACCACTGTACTAACCTGTCATACACTGAAGGTCTATAGATATAAAGGCTGTTAAGATACTGTATTAATGTTTTAAGAAAGGAGTGGATATATTTGGCCTGACGAAGCAGTGACTGAATGGAAGCTGATAATTATACGTTTTTTACTCTGCTGGTCTCGGGAAGAAATTACGAGTCCTCACTGCCCGAGACAGAGTCACGACCGAGTCCGAATGTAACCGACACCAAGACAAGACCAATTCACTGAATATGAGGTCTCCAGACCGGATTTGAGTATTACAACACTGCAGCTTTTCCCTCTTAACATCAAGGTACTGCTTTCCATTTGAAAACAAAAGCCTCACACTCATGGCTCCGTAGATACCAGCGTTTGGACAGCTATGCTGCCTTCTTCAGGGTTTCAGCTCTCCCTCTGACGGGGCCAACCAACTCGCGTGAATTAAACTCAACTTTTGCTACAGTTGTTTTTCTCTGTGTCTAACACTGTGTGAAATCTGTCTGTGTCCAGGTGAGCCGGTTGCTGATGCTCGGTGGTGCCAACGTGAACTACCGTACAGAGGTTTTGAACAATGCCCCGGTGCTGTGTGTGCATGCCCACCTGGGTTACATCGACATGGTGGGGCTGCTGTTGGAATACGGAGCCTCTGTAGACCAGCCCTCAGAGAGCGGTCTCACCCCACTAGGCTACGCTGCCTCTGGGGGACACATGGCTATAGTCAACACACTGTGTCGCAGGAGAGCCAAGGTGAGAGGGGGAGAGAGGGCGCAATGTGTGTTTGTAGATTCATCTCTATCTATGGATATGTTCTATGGACGAATGGGGATTGACATCTTTGTGTGTGTGTGTGTGTGTGTCCATCAACAGGTGGACCACCTGGATAAGAATGGTCAGTGTGCCGTGGTGCACGCAGCTCTCAGGGGCCACATGGAGATGGTCAAGTTCCTTATCCAGTGGGACTGGGCCATGGGACAACCACAACAGCAGCAGCAAGGAGCCTTCAGCAAAAGCCACGCCATCCAGCAAGCCCTCATCGCTGCAGCTAGCATGGGATACACAGAGGTAGACCTCCCAGCAAATCTCCTTACCTGGGATATTTTGTGAAATATGTGGACCTCACTTACTCAGCTGACAGTTTTGTAGAGCTGAGAATATATATTAGATTTTTTAGTCTGGGTAATTTCCCTGCAGTGTGTGGACTGGACAACAATTCATTGTTTATCCCTATGCGGTCCTACTAGTATTGCATGCCACTCACACTAGTGATTTTTTTTGGAGGTGTAATGTGTATCATTATTTCCACCAGATTGTGTCCTACCTGCTGGACCTGCCAGAGAAGGATGAGGAGGAGGTGGAACGTGCTCAGATTAACAACTTCGACACCTTGTGGGGAGAGACAGGTATGCCAAGGCCTCTCGTCATATACTTTTTAAAAAGGTCTTCAGATATAGTCCGCAGCCTTGTGGAGATTGTTTTCAACCCAGGAAACTATTTTGTTTTACCCTGTCCATTTTTACAGTGCTGTTTCCTTAGGTAGAATCATTAGGTGTCAGTGGCTTTAGGTTTGACACTTGAACTCTAAGCCGATGCTTAGTCTGGGCTAAAGATGAGTTGTAGCGGCCACCAAAACATGGATGGATGTCATGATTGCTTGCTTAGACATAGGAAGTGATGCTTGCTGTCTTGTTGTACTTGTTTATCACAGGGTTTTTAGATCACTACACTTAGATAAAACATGTTAATAAATTGTCTTAAATCAGACAGGTCATGACAGAAGCTTTTGAGCATACCCATAGAGCGAGGGCTGCAGTGCGGATATGAAATAGAGAGATTTGCTCTGCTGTTTCTGCTGCTGCTGCGCCAAACAGACACTGGCTGATGTCAGACAGACAGTGCAGTGGTGTCATTGGAGCACAGACAGACAGGGCAGGGCTCAGAGCTAGTCTTAAAGAGAGAGAGGGGGGGGGGTCTGCTCTGGGGTGCTCAACAATGACTATGCGGTTCCCACATGAGGATTGGAAAGATTGAGAAAAATCAAGCCGATTTTCTCTCTCTCTCTCTCTCTCAATACTAATATGACTCTCTCTCTCAATACTAATATGACTGTCTCTCTCTCTCAATACTAATATGACTCTCTCTCTCTCAATACTAATATGACTCTCTCTCTCTCAATACAAATATGACTCTCGCTCTCTCTCTCAATACTAATATGACTCTCTCTCTCTCAATACTAATATGACTCTCTCTCTCTCAATACTAATATGACTCTCTCTCTCTCAATACTAATATGACTCTCTCTCTCTCAATACTAATATGATTTTCTCTCTCTCTCTCTCTCTCTCAATACTAATATGACTCTCTCTCTCTCAATACTAATATGACTCTCTCTCGCTCAATACTAATATGACTCTCTCTCGCTCAATACTAATATGACTCTCTCTCTCAATACTAATATGACTCTCTCTCTCTCAATACTAATATGACTCTCTCTCTCTCAATACTAATATGACTCTCTCTCTCAATACTAATATGACTCTCTCTCTCAATACTAATATGACTCTCTCTCTCTCAATACTAATATGACTGTCACTCTCTCTCAATACTAATATGACTCTCACTCTCTCTCAATACTAATATGACTCTCTCTTTCAATACTAATATGACTCTTGCTCTCTCTTTCAATACTAATATGACTCTCAATCTCTCTCTCTCAATACTAATATGACTGTCTCTCTCTCTCAATAATAATATGACTCTCACTCTCTCTCTCAATACTAATATGACTCTCTCTCAAATTTCAAATTTTTCAAATTCAAGCTGCTTTATTGGCATGAAAAACATTGTGTTAATATTGCCAAAGCAACAATGTATACAATATACATTGTAATACAATTATAAACAATAACAAATAATAATATAAAATGGCAGTAAATAATAATACAAAATTAAAAATAATAACAATAAAATAGTAATAAAATAATAGTAAAATAGTAGAATGTAATAAATATAAAAATGTAAATATGGAAAATGAATCTATAACTAACTTATAACTAAATAACGGTCATCTTCACCATTACATCAGTACTACAACTACTATCATCATTACCACTACTACTACCACCACCATCACTAAACTGTTATCATTACCATTACTACCCATACCACTACTATTTGGAATGATAAACAACAATAATACAAATAACAATAACAGTAATAACAATAATAGTAATCATAAGTAAGTTACTGCTTACTATGCAGATGTTATTATTCGGTGTCCCTCAGGCTATGGCAGGCAAATACATATTTGGCTGCAAGAGGAGCCATTGCTCCTTCGCCCATGAGTATTTTTAGTTTTTCCTCTGGGTTTAATAAGTTCAAAAAAGAAATCTCTCAATACTAATATGACTCTCTCTCTCTCTCTCTCAATACTAATATGACTCTCAATCTCTCTCTCAATACTAATATGACTCTTTCTCTCTCAATACTAATATGACTCTTTCTCTCTCAATACTAATATGACTCTCTCTCTCAATACTAATATGACTCTTTCTCTCTCAATACTAATATGACTCTCTCTCTCTGAATACTAATATGACTCTCTCTCTCAATACTAATATGACTCTTTCTCTCTCAATACTAATATGACTCTTTCTCTCTCAATACTAATATGACTCTTTCTCTCTCAATACTAATATGACTCTCTCTCTCAATACTAATATGACTCTCAATCTCTCTCTCAATACTAATATGACTCTTTCTCTCTCAATACTAATATGACTCTTTCTCTCTCAATACTAATATGACTCTTTCTCTCTCAATACTAATATGACTCTCTCTCTCTCAATACTAATATGACTCTCTCTCTCTCAATACTAATATGACTCTCAATCTCTCTCTCAATACTAATATGATTCTCTCTCTCAATACTAATATGACTCTTTCTCTCTCAATACTAATATGACTCTCTCTCTCTCAATACTAATATGACTCTCTCTCTCTCAATACTAATATGACTCTCTCTCTCTCAATACTAATATGACTCTCTCTCAATTCAATTCAATTCAATTCAATTCGCTTTATTGGCATGACGTAACAATGTACATATTGCCAAAGCTTACTTTGGATATTTACAATATAAAAAATAAATAAAAATGAGAATCAAAAATTGTCAACGGGACAACAGTAACAACAATAACCAACGGTCAATATAACCATACATTCAACAATAACAATAATCATACAGTTGAGGACATGTGCAGGTTTATTGGTCTGTCAGACACTGTCCCTCAACTTATGGCAGGCAGCAATGTAGTGCGCTGCCAACCCACAGCTCTCTGCGTCCTCCCCCAACAGGATGGGTAGCCTATCCTCATCAGAGAGGTCTTTAAAACCTTGAATAAGGATTTCAAATTTGGGGAAATGACACTCTCTAATTGTTTTATATTTTTGACATTTTGTCAGGAAATGCAGCTCCGTCTCAGGTTCTGCTGTTGTGCAGTGGTTGCACAGCCTTTCCTCTACAGGGAGCCAGGTTTTCCTGTGTCTACCCTTCTCAATGGCAAGGCTGTGCTCACTGAGCCTGTACTTTGTCAAGGTTTTTCTAAGGTTTTGATCAGTAACCATGGTCAAATATTTAGCCATAGTGTACTGTCGATTTAGGGCCAGATAGCACTGCATTTTGCTTTGTGTTTGTGCTTGTGTTTCCCAATAAGCAATGTAGTTTTGTTTTGACTGTGTTGTAATTTGGTTTATTCTGATTGATTGGATGTTCTGGTCCTGAGGCTTCAGTGTGTTAGTAGAACAGGTTTGTGAACTCAGCCCCAGGACCAGCTGGATGAGGGGACTCTTTTCTTTGCTCAGCTCTTGGCATTGCAGGGCTTGGTAATGATATGAGAGGGGGTCACTGTATTTTAGATGTTTCCAAAACTTAATTGCTCTTTTTTGAGTTTTTATTATTAGTGGATATTGGCCTAATTCTGCCCTGCATGCATTGTTTGTAGTTTTCCTCTGGACACGTAGGAGAATCTTACAGAACTCTGCATGTAGGGTTTCAATGGGGTGTTTGTCCCATTTGATGAAATCTTGTTTTGCAAGTGGACCCCACACCTCGCTGCCATAAAGTGCAATTGGTTCAATGACATATTCAATTAGTTTTAGCCAAATTTTAATAGGTATTTCAATTTGAATTTGCTTTTTAATGGCGTAGAATGCCCTGCGTGCTTTCTCTCTCAGTTCATTCACTGCCTCATTAAGGTGTCCAGTTGAGCTTATTTTTAAACCTAAGTAATTGTAGTGTGTACAGTACTCTATATATTTTGTACCAATTGAGAACTTTGGTCTAATTCCCTGAGATCTGGATCTTCTCTGGAAAATCATTATTTTAGTCTTTTTGGGGTTTACTGCCAGGGCCCAGGTCTGGCAGTACTGCTCTAGCAGGTCCAGGCTCTGCTGTAGGCCAGGTGCTGTGGGTGACAGCAGGCATAGGTCATCTGCGAAGAGTAGGCATTTAATTTCTGAATTGTGGAGACTAACACCAGGGGCTGAGGATTTTTCTAGAATAGTGGCCAATTCGTTAATGTAAATATTGAAGAGTGCAGGGCTCAGATTGCAACCCTGACGAAGGCCCCGCCCCTGGTTAAAGAATTCTGTCCTTTTCTTACCAATTTTAATGCTGCACGTATTGCCAGTATACATTGATTTAATTATGTCATATGTTTTACCCCCTACACCACTTTCAATAACTTTGTAGAACAGTCCTGTATGCCAAATAGAATCAAATGCTTTTTGGAAGTCGATAAAGCAAGTGTATATTTTGGTATTATTTTGGTGGACATGTTTATCTATCAGGGTGTGTAAGGTGTAAATATGATCAGTTGTGCGATGTTTTGGTATAAATCCAATTTGGCTTTTACTCAAGACATTGTGCTTATTAAGGAAGTTTAGAACTCTTACATTGATGATACTACAGAAAACCTTCCCCAGGTTACTGTTCACACAAATGCCTCTGTAATTGTTAGGGTCAAATTTGTCTCCATTCTTAAAGATTGGGGTTATGAGTCCTTGATTCCAGATGTCAGGGAAATAACCTACACTCAGGATCAAATTAAACAATTTTAATATAGCCAATTGAAATTTTGCACTAGTGAGTTTGAGCATTTCATTTAGGATGCCATCAGGTCCGCAGGCTTTTTTAAATTTGAGAGCCTGAAGTTTCTTATAGAGCTCCTGGTCAGTAATTGGGGAGTCCAATGGGTTTTGATTGTCCTTTATAGCTTTTTCTAATCCATTCAACTTCTCATGGATTTGGCGTTGTTCTGCGTTTGTGTCAATTTGAACGGTGTTGTAGAGTGTTTTGAAATGGGTTGTCCATATGTCACCATTTTGTATTGCTAATTCCTCTTGTTTAGATTTTTTTAGTTTTTTCCAATTTTGCCAAAAGTTGTTTGTGTTTATGGACTCCTCAATTAGTGTCAGCTGCTTGCTGTTGTACTGTGCTTTTTTGGTTCTGAGTGTACGTTTATAGAGTTTTAAAGTCTCACAGTAATGAAGGCGTAATTCACCATTATTTGGGTCTCTGTGCTTTTGGTTGGATAGTGTTCTAAGTTTTTTCCTTATAATTTTACAATCTGCATCAAACCAGTTGTCATCTGTGATTTTTTTAGTTTTGTTTTTTATCAATTTCAATTGTGCTTCTTTTGCCGTTTGCCTGAATATATAGTTGATGTTTCGTACTGCTAGATTGATGCCTTCTTTACTGTGAGTGAATGTGGTATCCAGAAAGTTATCTAAGAGTGTTTGGATATTTTGGTTCCAGGTTGCTTTCTGGTATTCTTCTGTGCTGTTTTGGGCCCATCTGTATGAATTTCTGATGTTGTACAGCTTACTGGGCTGTGAATGTGTGGTTGTTTCCAGGTCTGTTCTTTTGAGGAACAACGTAATTTGGCTGTGATCAGACAGAGGTGTTAGTGGCTTGACAGTGAATGAGCTGAGAGAGAAAGGGTCCATGTCTGTGATCATATAGTCTACTGTACTGTGGCCAAGAGGTGAGCAGTAGGTGAATCTCCCCAAAGAGTCCCCCCGTAACCTACCATTGACAAAGTACAGACCCAGGCTTCTACAGAGCTGCAAAAGATCCCTTCCGTTTTTGTTGACGGTGCTGTCACTGTTGTTTCTATGGGGGAGATTAAGATAGTTAGAAACAGTATGGCCTGTAATAAAGCTGTCCCCTCGTGTGCTCGTTAGATCAGGTAGTGTTCCTGTGCGCGCATTTGTGTCCCCACAGATGAGCACATTTCCCTGGGCCTGGAAATGGCACGTCTCTTCCTCGAGGGTGGGGAAGATCTCCTCTGAGTAATATGGGGATTCTGAGGGGGGGATATATATTGCGCAAAGGAACACATCTTTTCCTGTCAGTACAAGTTCTTTTTTTAGTTTTAACCAAATGTGGTATTTGCCAATTTTGAGGGGATCAATTAGATTTTGTAGTTCGGATTTGTACCAAATGATCAATCCTCCAGAGTCTCTGCCTCTATTGACAGAGCTGTGTTTCTGTGATGGCACAATGACCTCTCTGTAGCCTGTGGGACAGTGAGTGACAACGTCAGCCTTACACCATGTCTCCTGCAGAATGATGACGTCAACATCTTTCAGATTTTTGTTGAACTCCAGTGCTAAACTCTTCAGACCAAAGGTTGATGAGTTTAGACCCTGAATGTTCCACATGCTAACTGATAGTGATTTCATGTTGCAAAAAGAAAGAGTAGCAGTCAGAAATACAGTAACGATTAACTAATAACTAATAAGTTGTTAAGAGCGAGATAAACAGGATATCAGCTAACATTTATTCTGTTATTCTGTTAAATATTCCTATTCATTGAACAAGTAAATTCTAGTACAATAGGTGTGTGTGTGTGTGTGTGTGTGTGGTGTGTGTGTGTATGCGTCCGTGTGTGTTTAGTGCAGTTTAGTGCAGATGTATTGGAGGAGCTGTTTAATCTCACTTAATCCTACAGGGTTCTCCTGTCCTCTGACGACCTCCGCGTAGCTGCGCTGGTCCTGCTGTTGGGCCCTGTGAGGTGGAGGGGGGCCAGGTCTGGGCTGTGGGACTTCCTCTCTGGTCTGGTAGGGGTGGTGGTCTGGTGCGGGATAATAGGCTGGGCCCGGTCTGGTCTGGCTAAGCCGATGGAAGTGGTGATGCTCTGGGGGTGGGTGGGGCCTGTGGGGTGCACTGGGTCTGGTGTGGCGTTGAAGGGGCCTGGGGCTCCTTGGTGGTGCAGTGGTCTGGTAGGGTGCAGTGGTGCAGTGGTCTCTCTCAATACTAATATGACTCTCTCTCTCTCTCAATACTAATATGACTCTCTCTCTCTCAATACTAATATGACTCTCTCTCTCAATACTAATATGACTCTCTCTCTCTCAATACTAATATGACTCTCTCTCTCTCAATACTAATATGACTCTCTCTCTCCCTCAATACTAATATGACTCGCTCTCTCAATACTAATATGACTCTCTCTCTCTCAATACTAATATGACTCTCTCTCTCTCTCAATACTAATATGACTCTCTCTCTCTCAATACTAATATGACTCTCTCTTTCAATACTAATATGACTCTCTCTCTCAATACTAATATGACTCTCTCTCTCTCAATACTAATATGACTCTCTCTCTCTCAATACTAATATGACTCTCTCTCTCTCAATACTAATATGACTCTCTCTCTCTCTCAATACTAATATGACTGTCTCTCTCTCTCAATAATAATATGACTCTCACTCTCTCTCAATACTAATATGACTCTCTCTTTCAATACTAATATGACTCTCAATCTCTCTCTCAATACTAATATGACTGTCTCTCTCTCTCAATAATAATATGACTCTCACTCTCTCTCTCAATACTAATATGACTCTCTCTCAAATTTCAAGTTTTTCAAATTCAAGCTGCTTTATTGGCATGAAAAACATTGTGTTAATATTGCCAAAGCAACAATGTATACAATATACATTGTAATACAATTATAAACAATAACAAATAATAATATAAAATGGCAGTAAATAATAATACAAAATTAAAAATAATAACAATAAAATAGTAATAAAATAATAGTAAAATAGTAGAATGTAATAAATATAAAAATGTAAATATGGAAAATGAATCTATAACTAACTTATAACTAAATAACGGTCATCTTCACCATTACATCAGTACTACAACTACTATCATCATTACCACTACTACTACCACCACCATCACTAAACTGTTATCATTACCATTACTACCCATACCACTACTATTTGGAATGATAAACAACAATAATACAAATAACAATAACAGTAATAACAATAATAGTAATCATAAGTAAGTTACTGCTTACTATGCAGATGTTATTATTCGGTGTCCCTCAGGCTATGGCAGGCAAATACATATTTGGCTGCAAGAGGAGCCATTGCTCCTTCGCCCATGAGTATTTTTAGTTTTTCCTCTGGGTTTAATAAGTTCAAAAAAGAAATCTCTCAATACTAATATGACTCTCTCTCTCTCTCTCTCAATACTAATATGACTCTCAATCTCTCTCTCAATACTAATATGACTCTCTCTCTCAATACTAATATGACTCTCTCTCTCAATACTAATATGACTCTTTCTCTCTCAATACTAATATGACTCTCTCTCTCAATACTAATATGACTCTCAATCTCTCTCTCAATACTAATATGACTCTTTCTCTCTCAATACTAATATGACTCTTTCTCTCTCAATACTAATATGACTCTCTCAATACTAATATGACTCTTTCTCTCTCAATACTAATATGACTCTCTCTCTCAATACTAATATGACTCTCAATCTCTCTCTCAATACTAATATGACTCTCTCAATACTAATATGACTCTCTCTCTCTCAATACTAATATGACTCTCTCTCTCTCAATACTAATATGATTCTCTCTCTCCCTCAATACTAATATGACTCTCTCTCTCTCAATACTAATATGATTCTCTCTCTCTCAATACTAATATGACTCTTTCTCTCTCTCTCTCAATACTAATATGACTCTCTCTCTCTCAATAATAATATGACTCTCACTCTCTCAATACTAATATGATTCTCTCTCTCCCTCAATACTAATATGACTCTCTCTCTCTCAATACTAATATGATTCTCTCTCTCAATACTAATATGACTCTTTCTCTCTCTCTCAATACTAATATGACTCTCTCTCTCTCAATACTAATATGACTCTTTCTCTCTCTCTCAATACTAATATGACTCTCTCTCTCTCAATACTAATATGACTCTCTCTCTCAATACTAATGACTCTCTCTCTCTCAATACTAATATGACTCTCTCTCTCTCAATACTAATATGATTCTCTCTCTCTCTCAATACTAATATGACTCTCTCTCTCAATACTAATATGACTCTCTCTCTCTCTCTCTCAATACTAATATGACTCTCTCTCTCAATACTAATATGACTCTCTCTCTCTCTCAATACTAATATGATTTTCTCTCGCTCAATACTAATATGACTCTCTCTCTCTCAATACTAATATGATTCTCTCTCTCTCTCAATACTAATATGACTCTCTCTCTCTCAATACTAATATGACTCTCTCTCTCTCAATACTAATATGACTCTCTCTCTCTCAATACTAATATGACTCTCTCTCTCTCAATACTAATATGACTCTCTCTCTCTCAATACTAATATGATTCTCTCTCTCAATACAAATATGACTCTCTCTCTCTCAATACTAATATGACTCTCTCTCTCTCAATACTAATATGACTCTCTCTCTCTCAATACTAATATGATTCTCTCTCTCAATACTAATATGATTCTCTCTCTCTCTCAATACTAATATGATTCTCTCTCTCTCTCAATACTAATATGACTCTCTCTCTCTCAATACTAATATGACTCTCTCTCTCAATACTAATATGACTCTCTCTCTCTCAATACTAATATGATTCTCTCTCTCTCTCAATACTAATATGACTCTCTCTCTCAATACTAATATGACTCTCTCTCTCTCAATACTAATATGACTCTCTCTCTCTCTCTCAATACTAATATGACTCTCTCTCTCAATACTAATATGACTCTCTCTCAATACTAATATGACTCTCTCTCTCTCTCTCAATACTAATATGACTCTCGCTCTCTCAATACTAATATGACTCTCTCTCTCTCTCTCTCTCAATACTAATATGACTCTCTCTCTCTCTCAATACTAATATGACTCTCTCTCTCTCAATACTAATATGACTCTCTCTCTCTCAATACTAATATGACTCTCTCTCTCTCAATACTAATATGATTCTCTCTCTCTCTCAATACTAATATGATTCTCTCTCGCTCAATACTAATATGACTCTCTCTCTCTGAATACTAATATGACTCTCTCTCGCTCAATACTAATATGACTCTCTCTCTCTCAATACTAATATGACTCTCTCTCGCTCAATACTAATATGACTCTCTCTCTCAATACTAATATGACTCTCTCTCTCTCAATACTAATATGATTCTCTCTCTCTCTCAATACTAATATGACTCTCTCTCTCTCAATACTAATATGACTCTCTCTCTCTCAATACTAATATGACTCTCTCTCTCTCAATACTAATATGACTCTCTCTCTCTCAATACTAATTTTACACTCTCTCTCTCAATACTAATATGACTCTCGCTCTCTCTCAATACTAATATGACTCTCGCTCTCTCTCAATAATAATATGACTCTCAATCTCTCTCTCAATAATAATATGACTCTCTCTCAATACTAATATGACTCTCTCTCTCAATACTAATATGACTCTCTCTCTCTCTCAATACTAATATGACTCTCTCTCTCTCTCGCTCTCTCAATATTAATATGACTCTCTCTCTCTCTCAATACTAATGACTCTCTCTCTCTCTCAATACTAATATGACTCTCTCTCTCTCTCAATACTAATATGACTCTCTCTCTCTCAATACTAATATGACTCTCTCTCCCTCTCAATACTAATATGACTCTCTCTCTCTCAATACTAATATGACTCTCTCTCTCTCAATACTAATATGACTCTCTCTCTCTCTCAATACTAATATGACTCTCGTTCTCACTCAATACTAATGACTCTCGTTCTCGCTCAATACTAATATGACTCTCGTTCTCGCTCAATACTAATATGACTCTCTCTCAATACTAATATGACTCTCTCTCTCAATACTAATGACTCTCTCTCAATACAAATATGACTCTCGCTCTCTCTCTCAATACTAATATGACTCTCTCTCTCTCTCAATACTAATGACTCTCAATCTCTCTCTCTCAATACTAATATGACTCTCAATCTCTCTCTCAATACTAATGACTCTCAATCTCTCTCTCAATACTAATATGACTCTCAATCTCTCTCTCTCAATACTAATATGACTCTCTCTCTCAATACTAATATGACTTTCTCTCAATACTAATATGACTCTCTCTCTCTCAATACTAATATGACTCTCTCTCTCAATACTAATATGACTCTCAATCTCTCTCTCTCAATACTAATATGACTCTCACTCTCTCTTTCAATACTAATATGACTCTCAATCTCTCTCTCTCTCAATACTAATATGACTCTCTCTCAATAATAATATGACTCAAACTCTCTCTCTCAATACTAATATGACTCTCTATCTCTCTCTCTCTCTCTCTCTCTCTCTCTCAATACTAATATGACTTTCTCTCTCTCAATACTAATATGACTTTCTCTCTCTCTCTCAATACTAATATGACTCTCTCTCTCTCTCTCAATACTAATATGACTCTCTCAATGCTAATATGACTCTCGCTCTCTCTCGCAATACTAATATGACTCTCGCTCTCTCTCTCAATACTAATATGACTCTTTCTCTCTCTCAATACTAATATGACTCTCGTTCTCTCTCAATACTAATATGACTCTCGCTCTCTCAATACTAATATGACTCTCTCTCTCTCAATACTAATATGACTCTCGCTCTCTCAATACTAATATGACTTTCTCTCTCTCAATACTAATATGACTCTCTCTCTCAATACTAATATGACTCTTACTCTCTCTCTCTCAATACTAATATGACTCTTTCTCTCTCTCTCTCAATACTAATATGACTTTCTCTCTCTCAATACTAATATGACTCTCTCTCTCTCTCAATACTAATATGACTCTTTCCCTCTCTCTCAATACTAATAACACTCTCTCTCTCTCTCTCTCAATACTAATATGACTCAGTCAGTTAAATCCATAAATGTTACTGTCTGTCTGCAGTCTGTCTATCTACCAATGTCTACTGTCTGTCTGTCTACTCCCATCTTCCACTCTGTCTGCATACTAACAAATGACTCACATAATGACTGTAAGTCTTATAATGATAAAGTCTTTTTTAAATGGCTGATCCCTGCGTGCCCCTTTACTCTCTCTGTCCTGTTGGGAACAATACTTGTATGACTCAATCAGTTAAATGCAGAAATGCACACGACTGTCTACTCCCACAACACATGTTCTCTCCTTTCTCTCCTCCCTCTTTCACTACTTCTCTTGTGTTCAAATGTAGTGAGGTCAGAGTTATAAAACACTGTTTTGATGCCTAACATGTCTCATACCTTTATGGGGGAGTATGTTGTGGTATATATAACACATATAACTCCTAGATAACTCCCTGTATGTTGTGTTGTGTGTTACTCATCCCTGCCCTGTTTGTCCCCACTCTCCATTTAGCATCCATTTAGCATCCACTTACTATACAATCTGCATGACTCACACACAATAACTGTCAGTCTTTGAATGATCAAGTGTAAAAAATGTAAAATACTTGTGTTGAATAACATGACTGATCCCTGTGTGTCCATCTCCTCTCCCTGAAGCTCTGACGGCAGCGGCGGGCCGGGGGAAGCTAGACGTCTGCAGACTACTGCTGGAGCAGGGAGCAGCGGTGGCTCAACCCAACAGACGAGGCATCGTGCCCCTGTTCAGTGCTGTCCGACAGGGAAACTGGCAGGTGAGGCTGAGTTTACCCTTTATAGTGCACTTACTTTTGACCAGGGCCCATAACACAGAACACTTAATATTAAAGGTACTGTAGACTCCGAAAAATGACGTTGCTACGAGCAGCACCGCAGATATTGCGATGAGCGAGATGCAAGACTCTCACGCAGTCACACACAGTATCTTCGCATGTGCATGGGTTCGCTTCATGCTGTTAGAGCGTGGTAGGTATGAGACCAAAACAGCTGAGAAGTTTAGCCTCGCGCTTCAACGCTCTTAGTTGTTGTGGAAATTGACTCACTATTCTGTTTACTTTGTGCACCCATGTCATATCGCAAATCAAATCAAATTGTATTGGTCGCATATACATATTTAGCAGATGTTATTGCTGGTGTAGGTAAATGCTTGTGTTCCTAGCTCCAACAGTACAGTAATATCTAACAATACACACAAATCTAAAATAATAGAATTAAGAAATATAGAAATATTAGGATGAGGTGTGTGTGTGTGTGTGTGTGTGTGTGTGTGTGTGTGTGTGTGTGTGTGTGTGTGTGTGTGTGTGTGTGTGTGTACAGTACCAGTTAAAAGTTTGGACACACTTACTCATTGAAGTGTTTTTCTTTATTCTAAATATTTTCTACATTGTAGAATAATAGTGAAGACATCAAAACTATGAAATAACACATATGGAATCATGTAGTAACCAATAAAGTGTTAAACAAATCAAAATATATTTTAGATGTAGAATAATAGTGAAGACATCAAAACTAGGAAATAACACATATGGAATCATGTAGTAACCAAAAAATTGTTAAACAAATCAAAATATATTTGAGATTTGAGATTCTTCAAAGTAGCCACCCTTTTCCTTGATGACAACATTATCTCAATCAGCTTCATGAGGTAGTCACCTGACCTTCATTTTTATTTTTATTTAACCTTTATTTAACTAGGCAAATCAGTTAAGAACAAATTATTGTTTACAATGATGGCCTAGGAACAGTGGGTTAACTGCCTTGTTCAGGGGAACAGTGGGTTAACTGCCTTGTTCAGGGGAACAGTGGGTTAACTGTCTTGTTCAGGGGCAGAACAACAGATTTTTACCTTGTCACCTCTGGGATTCGATCTAGCAACCTTTCTGTTACTGGCCCAATGCTCTAACCACTAGGCTACCTGCCGTCCCATGTCATAAAGTAATGATGGACTGTCGTTTCTCTTTGCTTATTTGAGCTGTTCTTGCCATAATATGGACTTTGTTTTTAACCAAATAGGGATATCTTCTGTATACCACCCCTACCTTGTCACAACATAAATGATTGGCTCAAACGCATTAAGAAGGAAATAAATTCCACAAATTAACAAGGCCCATCTGTTAATTGAAATGCATTCCAGGTGACTCATGAAGCTGGTTGAGAGAATGCCAAGAGCGTGCAAAGCTGTCATCAAGGCAAAGGGTGGCTACTTTGAAGAAGTTTAACACTTTTTTGGTTACTACATGATTCCATATGTGTTATTTCATAGTTTTGATGTCTTCACTATTATTCCACAATGTAGAACATATGAAATGGGTAAAACAGTCAAATCAGACGAAGAGAGATCGAACGGCAATGTTGACAAAAACAAACAGTTGTGTACTGGATGGTAACAATAGTGTTGTCCTCTCTCAGATCGTGGACCTGCTCCTTACTCACGGAGCAGACGTGAACCTGGCTGACAAGCAAAGCCGAACCCCTCTGATGATGGCTGCCTCAGAGGGTCACCTGGGCACTGTGGAGTTCCTACTGGCACAGGGTGAGAGTCAGGAGGAAGAAAACATCCACTCATGTCCTTGTCATTTACATTGTCTTTGACCTGCTGTCCTTTCATCCTTTGAATTATATAACTCTCAATTACTTTTTTCATCATTACTTTGTTAAATACAATCACCAAAGCATTGATGGTACTTTATTTTACCAATTGACCTTTGACTCCCAATGCTGACCTCTAATCCCTGACCCCTCTGATCCCCCTGACCCCTCTGCCAGGTGCATCCCTACCTCTAATGGACAAGGAAGGGTTAACGGCTCTGAGCTGGGCATGTCTGAAGGGACACCTGCCAGTGGTCCGCTGTCTGGTGGAGAGGGGGGCTGCTACGGACCACGCTGATAAGAATGGACGCACTCCCCTCGACCTGGCTGCCTTCTACGGGGACTCAGAGGTGGTGAGTTTATAATGCTCTCCCGGGAACAGGCCCAGATCCCCGTCATTTGCGTGAAGGAAAGACGGAGGAAAAGAGGACGCAGATCGGGCTGCCTTTTGAGAATCCGTAGGCAAGCGAGTAAACTCCCACTGCCATCAATTCTACTTGCTAACATGCAATCATTGGAAAATAAAATTGATGACCTACGATTACGATTATCCTACCAACGGGACATTAAGAACAGTAATATGTTATGTTTTACCGAGTCGTGGCTGAACGACGACACGGATAATATAGAGCTGGAGGGATTTCCAATGCACCGGTAGAACAGAGAAGCTACGTCTGGTAAGACGAGGGGTGGAGGTGTGTGTCTTTTTGTCAATAACAGCTGGTGCGCGATGTCTAATATTAAAGAAATCTTGAGGTATTGCTCGCCTGAGGTAGAGTACCTTATGATAAGCTGTAGACCACACAATCTACCAAAAGAGTTCTCAACTATATTAATCGTAGCCATCTATTTACCACCACAGACCGATGCTGGCACTAAGACTGCACTCAACCAACTCTAGGCCATAAGCAAACAAGAAAATGCTCTCCCAGAAGCGGCACTCCTAGTGGCCAGGGACTTTAATGCAGGCAAACTGAAATCAGTTTTTCCACATTTTTTACCAGCATTTCACATGTGCAGCCAGAGGAAAAAAACTTGACCACCTTTACTCCACACACAGAGATGCAAACAAAGCTCTCCCCTGCCCTCCATTTGGCAAATCTTACCATCATTCTATCCTCCTGATTCCTGCTTACAAGCAAAAACTAAAGCAAGAAGTACCAGTGACTCGCTCAATACGGAAGTGGTCAGATGACGGGGATGCTAAGCTAAAGGACTGTTTTGCTAGCACAGACTGGAATATGTTCCGGGATTCATCCAATGGCATTGAGGAGTATATCACCTCAGTCATCGGCTTCATCAAAAAGTGCAACGACGACGTCGCTCCCACAGTGACCATACGTACATATCCCATCCAGAAACCATGGATTACAGGTAACATCCGCATCGAGCTAAAGGCTAGAGCTGCCACTTTCAAGGAGTGGGACACTAATCCGGACGCCTATAAGAAATCCTGCTATGCCCTCAGACAAACCATCAAACAAGCAAAGCGTCAATACAGGATTAAGATTGAATCCTACTACACCGGCTCTGACGCTCGTCGGATGTGGCAGGGCTTGAAAACGATTACGGACTACAAAGGAAAACCCAGACACGAGCTGCCCAGTGACACGAGCCTACCAGACGAGCTAAATGCCTTTTATGCTTGCTTCGAGGCAAGCAACACTGACGCAAGCATGAGAGCAACAGCTGTTCAGGATGACTGTGTGATAATGCTCTCGGTAGCCGATGTGAGCAAGACCTTTCAACAGGTCAGCATTCACAAAGCCGCAGGGCCAGATGGATTACCAGGACGTGTACTCAATGCATGCGCTGACCAACTGGCAAGTGTCTTCACTGACATTTTCAACCTCTCCCTGACTGAGTCTGTAATACCTACATATTTCAAGCAGACCACCATAGTCCCTTTGCCCAAGGAAGTGAAGGTAACCTGCCTAAATGATTACTACCTCATAGCACTCATGTCAGTAGCCATGAAGTGCTTTGAAAGGCAGGTCATGGCTCACATCAACAGCATCCTCCCGGATACCCTAGACCCACTCCAATTCGCATACCGCCCCAACAGATCCACAGATGACGCAACCTCAATCGCACTCCACACTGCCCTTTCCCACCTGGACAAAAGGAGTGCTGTTCATTGACTACAGCTCAGCATTCAACACCATAGTGCCCACAAAGCTCATCACTAAGATAAGAACCATGGGACTAAACACCTCCCTCTGTAACTGGATCCTGGACTTCCTGACGGGCAGCCCCCAGTTGGTAAGGGTAGGCAACAATATGTCTGCCACGCTGATCCTCAACACTGGGGCCCCTCAGGGGTGTGTACTTAGTCCCCTCCTGTACTCCCTGTTCACCAACAACTCCAACACCATCATTACGTTTGCTGACGACAACAGTGGTAGGCCTGATCACCGACAACGATGAGACAGCCTATATGGAGGAGGTCAGAGAACTGGCAGTATGGTGCCAGAATAACAACCTCTCCCTCAATGTGAGCAAGACAAAAGAGCTGATGGTGGACTGCAGAAAAAGGCGGGCCGAACAGGCCCCCATTAACATCAACGGGGCTGTAGTGGAGCTGGTCGAGAGTTTCAAGTTCCTTGGTGTCCACATCACCAATGATCTATCATGGTTCAAACACACCTAGACAGTCATCAAGAGGGCACGACAACACCTTTTTCCCCTCAGGAGACTGAACAGATCTGGCATGGGTCCCCAGATCCTCAAAACGTTCTACAGCTGCACCATAAAGCATCCTGACCGGTTGCAACACCGCCTGGTATGGCAACTGCTCAGCATCTGACCGTATGGTGCTACAGAGGGTAGTGCGTACGGCCCAGTACATAACTGGGGCCAAGTTTCCTGCAATCCAGGTGTCAGAGGAAAGCTGGTGTCAGAGGAAAGCCCATAAAATTGTCAGACACTCCAGTCACCCAAGTGATAGACTGTTCTCTCTGCTTCCGCACGGTAAGTTGTACCGGAGCGCCAAGTCTAGGACCAAAAGGCTCCTTAACAGCTTCTACCCCCAAGCCATAAGACTACTGAACAATTAATAAAATGGCCACCGGACTATTACATTGACCCCCCCATTTGTTTGTTACACTGCTGCTACTCGCTGTTTATTATCTATGCATAGTCACTTCACCCCTACCTACATGTACAAATTACCTCTAACCTGTACCCCCAAACACTGTCTTGGTACCGGTACCCCCTGTATATAGCCTCAATATTGTTATGTTATTGTGTTACTTTTTGTAATTTTTAACTTTAGTTTATTTGGTAAATATTTTCTTAACTATTCTTGAACTGCACTGTTGGTTAAGGGATTGTTAATAAGCATTTCACGGTCTACAATTGTTTTATTCGGGTGCATGTGACAAATAAAGTTTGATTTGATTTGGATGGACAACATTAGGAACAAAAGAGACACACTTGTATTGTAGGTCTTTTGTCTATCCCGATGTGTTCAAGTATAATTATATTTGTGTATATTTTGTGAGCAGTAACTCTCCCAAATTGTAGTACCATCCTATGATTCTACTCTAATGAATATAATTTGAATCACTACATTTCTCCCTCCTCGCCCCTGTTCCCTTCTTCTGCTGTCTGTCGTCTCAGGTCCAGTTTCTAGTGGACCAGGGGGCGATGATAGAGCATGTGGACTACAGTGGGATGCGTCCTCTGGACCGGGCCGTGGGCTGCAGGAACACCTCCGTGGTGGTTGCCCTGCTCAAGAAGGGAGCCAAGATAGGTATGGAGAATGGACTTAGTGTTAGACTGAAGGCCAATAGATTTTGGGCAGGGGCTGTCCCAAATTGCACCCAATTGGCCCTGGTCAAAGGGAGTGCACTATGTGGGGAATATGGTGCCAGACAGGACTTGTATGTAGACAGTGAATGAAATACCTCTCCTGGAAAATAACCCATTTCTCTCCACAGTGCAACAGGATATTTTGACTGTTGACAGTTGTATTTATTATTTTACACTTGACTGACTATCTGATATTGAGACACAATACAAAGACGATTCATGCATACAGTAGGATGACACAGAAATACAGAATATGCATCCTAAATGGCAACCTGTTTTCTTATATACAGTACTAGTCAAAAGTTTGGAAACACACATTCATTCCAGGGTTTTTCTTTATTTTTACTATGTTCTACACTGTAGAATAATAGTGGACATCAAACTATGAAATAACACATATGGAATCATGTAGTAACCAAAAAAGTGTTAAACAAACCAAAATATATTTTATATTTGAGATTCTTCAAAGTAGCCAGCCTTGCCTTGATGACAGCTTTGCACACTCTTAGCATTCTTTCAACCAGCTTAATGAGGTAGTCACCTGGAATGCATTTCAATTAACAGGTGTGCCTTGTAAAAAGTTAATTTGTGGAATTTCTTTCATCCTTAATGCGTTTGAGCCAGCCAATCAGTTGTGTTGTGACAAGGTAGGGGTGGTTTACAGAAGATAGCCCTATTTGGTAAAAGACCAAGTCCATATTATGGCAAGAACAGCTCAAATAAGCAAAGAGCAAACAACATTACATCATTACATTAAGACATGAAGGTCAGTCAATATGGAACATTTCAAGAACTTTTAAAGTTTCTTCAAGTGCAGTCTCAAAAACCATCAAGCGCTATGATGAAACTGGCTCTCATGAGGACCGCCACAGGAAAGGAAGACCCAGAGTTACCTCTATTGCAAAGGATAAGTTCATTGGCGTTAACTGCACCTCAGATTTCAGCCCAAATGAATGCTTCACAGAGTTCAAGTAACAGACACATCTCAACATCAACTGTTCAGAGGAAACTGTGTGAATCAGGCCTTCATGGTCAAATTTCTGCAAAGAAACCTCTACTAAAGAACACCAATAAGAAGAAAAGACTTGCTTGGGCCAAGAAACACGAGCAATGGACATTAGAGCGGTAGAAATCTGTCCTTTGGTCTGATGAGTCCAAATTTGAGAATTTTGGTTCCAACCGCCGTGTCTTTGTGAGACGCAGAGTAGGCAAACGGACGATCTCCAAATATGTATTTCCCACCGTGAAGCATGGAGGAGGAGGTGTGATGGTGTGGGGTGCATTGCTGGTGACACTGTCTCTGATTTATTTAGAATTCAAGGCACACTTAACCAGCATGGCTTCCACAGCATTCTGCAGCAATACACCATCCCATCTGGTTTGCGCTTAGTGGGACTATCATTATCACACACCTCCAGGCTGTGTAAGGGCTATTTGACCAAGAAGGAGAGTGATGGAGTGCTGCATCAGATGACCTGGCCTCCACAATCCTCCGACCTCAACCCACGTGAAATGGTTTGGGATGAGATGGACCGCAGAGTGAAGGAAAAGCAGCCAACAAGTGCTCAGCATATGTGGGAACTCCTTCAAGACTGTTGGAAAAGCATTCCAGGTTAAGCTGGTTGAAAGACTGCCAAGAGTGTGCAAAGTTGTCATCAAAGGCAAAGGGTGGCTAATTTGAAGAATCTCAAATATAAAATATTTTGATTTGTTTAACTCTTTTTTTGGTTACTGCATGATTCCATATGCATTATTTCATAGTTTTGGTGTCTTCGCTATTATTCTACAATGTAGAAAATATTTAAAATAAAGAAAAACCCTTGAATGAGTGGGTGTGTCCAAACTTTTGAATGGTACTATAGTACTTTTGACCAGAAGTCTCTTTGGAGCTGAGCTAAGAGCTAAACCCCCACTGCTACTGTATGTCCCCCCCCACCCTGGTGCTATACCGTACTGCAGCTTTTCTCTGTTCTCTCTGGCTAGTCACTCCTCAGGTCTTTATATCGGTCTTTGTTATTCTACTCTTTCATGTTGTCTCTCTGTCTCTTCTTCTCTCTCAGCTCTCTGGTTCTTTCTTTATCGATAGTTCTTTCTTTCTTTCTATCTCTCTCTCGACAGGTGGTTAGCACTGGCAGCATGTTTTTTTCTTCCTGTGTCTCTTTCCTTCTGCTGGGGCACTTACCCCCGCTTCTCACTGCTGCTTTTTTCTGTTCCTTCTCTCACTCTTCATCTTCCACCACCTCCTTTTTCTCTTTCTGTTTTTTTTCCACTTGTCCTCTCTCCCACGCACCTTTTTCTGTTTTTTCTTCTTTGATTACTCTGGCCCGCTGCTCCCCCCCCCCCCCCCAACACTCACTTCCTCCCTCGCTCATGACCTCTCCCCCTTGATCTCTCTGCGGTACCAGGATGTCAGACGCTGCCCAGTCGGCCCAGAGGTAATCCCAAGGCTGTCGACATCTCACCCCAGCAGGCATTTTGACAGCCCTATCTCCTCTTTCTGTGTTGTCTCTGTGTCGTTATGGTCTAAGTGTCAGCAGGCCAGCTTAGCTGCAAACCCCATACTGAGAAATAACACTCAGGTATTACTATTATCACTGAGGCCGGTTTTCAATCCGATTGTGGGTTATAGGCATTGCAGCTTTTAAAGGCAATGTTCCCGCGTTCGTGGAGATCCCATTCACTGTAAACAATGCATATGTTGGCTCAGTCATAATTTGCCTTTAAAAGCTGTAATGCCTATAATCTGCGATCAGATTGAATCCCGTCCTAACTATTACTTGGACTGGTTTTATTTAGAGGTAGATGTTTACATTCCGGTTGGTTATCATATGACAGCATGCCCAGCCTCCAGCTTACTACATTGTATCAAGGAGTTTTCTTATTTCCATCTCACAGATGCATGATGAACCCCTCTTATACCTTCACTTGGTAATGATCACCAGGGGAACTGCATGCGTCTGTAATGCCTTTTCTCCACTATCCACAGTTCAGATGATTCTACTGTGCATTGTTCATCCTTCTGAAACGTTCCTCAGTGTCAGCTAGGCCAGTCAGAAGTTCTGTTCTTACCTACTTCCTCTACCGTTGCCTCACCCTTGCCCTGGTCTGCAGAGCTCTGCTGTGTTCTGCTTGCCTAGCTGCTATGAGTCTTTTCGTCATGCAAGAAACCCACCAACCTTGTCCTCATCTCTCTAGTCTCTGTGTAAATGAGTTTCAAGTGTTGCTTTCTGCAGAGAGCTATCCTAGTTAGGTTAATTGTCTCGCGTCAGATAGCGAGATGATTCCACCTGCACTGACTGGCGGTTGAGGGACGAGCGTTGCGTAGGAGTGAAGCCACCTGAAGTAAGACAATTAGATTGGGAGTGACTCAGTCTTTACCAGCCGCATCATTTTTGTATTTTGCGATCTTTCATATTTCTACCCTTTTGGCTGGGATATTGTCCCTACAGTGTACTCCTCTACATAGAGCAATAGACTTTAGAAAGAGAATAGCTTAATTTTCTCTGCAGCGGACAGACGTCTGCCTATCTCTGTCATTCCTGCCATTTTGTTTGTTGTTCTTGTCAGTTGTTGTGTTTACTGTGACTCAAAAACAACTCCTACATTCCTTTTCCTTTTATCTTTCCCTGCTTCTCTCACTCCTTTCTTTCTCATCCTGTGTTCTTCAGGTCCAGCCACGTGGGCCATGGCTACCTCCAAACCCGACATCATGATCATCCTACTGAGCAAGCTGATTGAGGAGGGAGACAGCTTCTATAAAGTGAGATCAGGAGGCCCTATCCGAATCTAAGGAAGGACAGTCAACTATTGATGAAAAATATTAATACATACTGTATAAGAAAGAAAATATATCTATACATCAAAGAAATAAAATGTTATCTAAACAAACTGTGATTATTATAAGAAAATGTACACTTTTACAGATGTATTTATCCTTAAGTGCTATATAACTTTTTTTGTTTTAATGATCAATAAGACCTATATGTTGTCTGTCTTGTATGAATAACATGTTGTGTGTGTCGGTGTGTTCAAAAGAAAGGGAAAGTGAAGGAGGCAGCACAGCGGTATCAGTACGCCCTCAAAAAGTTCCCCCGTGAAGGCTTCAGTGAGGACCTCAAGACTTTCAGGGAGCTCAAAGTGTCCATCTTCCTCAATCTGTCCCGATGTCGGAGAAAAATGAACGTGAGTTGTCAGGCTCTGACCATGGATGCATCACAAATGGCACCCTTGTGCCCTACTTTTGACAAGAGCCCTATGGGCCATCCATAGTATATTATCTATATATAATAGTGTAAAGTATGGTAAAAGTATAGGTGATAATCATTATAGTACTGTACCTATAACATTACTTCTGTTTTACCCCAGTAATATTCTGTAAGTATCTGACTCATGGATCACTTGTTATTGCTCTCAGGACTTTGGGATGGCTGAGGAGTTTGCTACAAAGGCGCTTGAATTGAAACCAAAATCCTACGAAGCATACTATGCCAGAGCCCGTGCCAAGCGTAGTAGCAGGTATTTATTTCCCTGCACATCCCTGATATCCATCTACTGTAGAATAGTTTACATACTCCGCTTCACCCTCTTATCTTCTTCAGCCTCTCATAAAACAGTTTTCCTTCTTTTTTGACCAATTAATTAAAATGTGTTCATTTTCACAGCAGTGTTTTAAAAACCTTTCCTCATTTCCAACCCGTCGTATCTTTCCTTCTGGTCTGGATTTGTAGACAGTTCCCTGAGGCCTTGGAGGACCTGAATGAAGCCATGAAGCAGAGCCCCAACCACTGTGAGATCCAGCGCCTCCTGCAGCGAGTAGAGGAGGAGTGTCGACAGCTCACCCAGGAGGAGGAGGATGCACAGAAGCTGGAGCCTCCCCCATCTCCTCCCCCATCGCCTCCCCCAGAGGAGGGAGAGGAGGAGGAGATGTCCCTGTCCTCCCTCCCCCTCCCCCTGGAGCTCCCCCCTCCCCCGGAGCCTCGGCTGGAGGACATGGAGCCGGTCCAGGATCTGTTTGAGGACGAGGACTATCTGGAGCAGGAGCTGGAGGCCATGTCTATGGGGAGTATGGGTTCTATGGGTTTGGCCCTCGAGAGGGAGCCCCGCTCCAACCCCTCCAGTCTGCCTATCATCCAGAGCCCACCTCTCTCTCCGACCAACCACCACCACCCCTACCATCACCAGGACCAGACCTACCTGTCAGGGGGCTCCCCCATGGGCCAGGCTTACGACTATGGTCACCCCAGCCCCACCTCCATGTCCTCCCCCGGCAGCCAGAACTATCAGCCACCGTCGCCCCCCTCCCTCTCCCCCACACACCACAACTCCCACTATCGACACAGCCCTCCACAGACCTCCCCAGTCCACCAGACCACCTACCACTTCAGCCCCCCGCCCATGGGAGGCAATGGAGGAGTGGGGCAGGGGATGGACCACGGATACCAGAGCCCCCCGCTCTCCCCCCTGCGTCGGGGTGGGGTACAGAGCCAGTACAGAGCCAGCCCCGCGGTGGAGAGTGTGTGTCTGTACAGGTCCCAGTCAGGCTCTCCGGTGCGCTACCAGCAGGAGCAGCTTCCCCTGTCCAAGATGAGCAGCCAGAGGTCCTTCCAGCTGAGCTCACAGCCCTCCCTGCACCACCAGGCCTCCCTGCACCACCAGGCCTCCCAGCACCATGACACCCTCCAGACACACCAGCACCACCAGGCCCAACTGCACCACCAGGTCTCCCAACAGCACCACCAGGCCCAGCTACACCACCAGGTCTCCCTGCACCACCAGGACTCCCTGCACCACCAGGGCCTGCGTCTCCAGCCCTCCATGGCCCAGATTGTTCGCACCAACCAGCCCAGCAACGCATACGGCCAGATGGGCCACCCCATGCGCTACCAGGGGAGCTCCATGGACGTGCCGATGGAGAGTCAGAGCCGGTTGATGTACCAGCCCTCCCTGGATGGTCGCTCCATGCCCCAGTCCAGCCTCTCAGCTGGGGCCCTCTGTCAGCATGGGGGCCGAGGAGGGGTCATAGAGGGCCTGATGAAGGACGAGCTAACCCAGCGCCCCTCCTCTGCCTACCGTGCCAGCAGTGGGGGGGGACAAGGGGGCCAGCTCCAGGGGGGTGTCCGCTATAGCCAGACTCCCCAGATTAGCCGCAGCCAGTCGGCCGCCTACTACCCTGTCGCCAAGCACGAGCTGGAGCGTCAGAACAGTGCCATGCCTCAGTGCCAGCTGGGATCGCCAGAGATCAGCCACATGGTGAGGCGGCCCATCAGTGCCACTACCCCGGAGATCAAACCGCACATGTCCACTCCGCGGCCCCTCATCCACTCCCAGAGCGTGGGCCTCCGCTTCTCCCCGTCCAGCAACAACATCTCCACGGGGGGCTCCAGCTGTAATCTAGCCCCAGGCTTCAGGCCTTCCTCTTCCATCCAGGGGATGGAGATTCCGCTGCAGGTGGCCTACGAGGGCTACGAGGGGTACGAGCACTCCTGTAACGATGACATCTCCCCAATCTCGCCGGCCCAGGGAGGTGGTGGGGGGCTGTACCAGGGCGAGGGCACCCGCTCACGGACCACGCCCTTCATGGGCATCATAGACAAGACGGCGCGGACTCACCAGACTCAGTACCTGCAGCAGCCCTCGTCCCAGCGGCCCTGGGCCATGACCTCCATGGACTCTGGCATCAGCCCCACGTCGCCTGGCCAGCTGATCCAGCAGGGCTCATCCTACAGCCCCCCCACCTCGCTGGGGAACATCGCCTACTACAACAAGACTAACAACGCCCAGAACGGACAACTCCTGGAGGAGGACTACTACCCCCAGCAGCAGCAGTCCTCCCTGGGCAAGCTGGCCAACGGTGGCTCCCGGGGCGGAGGAGGGGACATCCTGGAGAGGGTGAGCCAGGTGCCCACCTATCCAGACGTGAAAGTGGCCAGGACTCTGCCCGTAGCTCAGGCCTACCAGGACAACATGTACCGACAGCTCTCCCGTGATATATCCCGTGACTCTAGGCAGGGCCCCACCTCACCCATCAAACCAAAGAGACCTTTTGTGGAGTCGAATGTGTGAATGTCCAGTCCACGGCCGAACTGGGCGTGTGAGTGGGAGGGGAGGAAAGGGGGAGGGGGGAAGTTAAGTTGTGCTGGTGACCTTGTCTGACATTGATGAGGAGCACATAAAACAAAGACAGAGTACAGCTCCACTAACACAGAAAGCAGTGTCTACAATAGGCACACACTGGCGGTAGAGGTCTAGTCATACAGTACATAGATACTAAATACTAATACGTGAGAGATTGTACTATTTTGTTGTTAAACTTCAACTCTGCACACATCGAAATAGAAAGATATGACATTGAAATGTGATGACAGGGCCAGTGCTGATCACACCCAGGGTCAGAGGCCCTAACACTTTTATAGGGGGGGGTATGGCACAACTTCCTCCCCAAAACCTTTGGGGAGGTCTTGTGTGGGGTGGTGAGAGTGAAATTGGGGGCCCTTACCTTACTGTACCTGTGGACTCTAACCATCTACCATCTTTTATCCTTAAAATACAAAGTGTGCTCTTATTCAAGGTTGCTAGACTCCGTAATACAATACTAATATGTTCAATACTGTAAATGGAAATTACAACTTGACAGTGCTTAGAGAAAAAAAGTATAATATTTATTATTAAGCTATATAATGTATATACGTATAAAAACATAACATAGCTTGCATTTGGATTGTATTATTTCTGTTTTGCCCTGTTGTTAGCCTTTCGTCCTACTAGTCATGCAACAACAAGTTTTGAAGATTTATGCTGCACTCATGACATGTCGTCCAGGGAAACTGATATTTCCGACTTGGAAACTCATTGTAGAAAAATGATACATGAGTTTCCAACTTGGAAAGTATCAGAATCATCCAAGATGAAGCTCTACACATATAACTTATGATAATTTCAACTCTGAAATAGGAAGTTCCGATAAGCACATGAACGCCCACAACTACGGCAGGGGATAAGGGACATTTACAAACTTTAAATTACTCAATGTCAAATGTTATTTTCGTATTTTCGAAATATTGGGCTTGTTATGTTATATTTGTGGTATTTTCACTCAACCATACCACATCACGTTGCCTTTCATTTGAAGTTAAATTGTTACTGCCATGGCCTTCTACAAACATCCTCTAGAGAATAGTTCAACCAATAAATGACTCCTAATAATTACGCTGCGTTGTACTCGTTGAATGTTATTCGTCTTTCTTCCAACTAGGATAACTTTGCAGTGTTTTAAAGGGGTATAAGAGGTTTAGTTTTGTGAAATATATTTATTTTTTCATTGATCCATTGTTATTATGCATAGTTCATTGTCATTGGTTTGAGGACAGAGAAAGTCATACAAATACCAAAGTTTGGAGATGTCCCCCTTCTGAAGTTCCTGGTAATAGAAGTATATATAAAAAACATAAATCATATACAGAATATAATAATGTGAGGAATATTTGAAGTTTTCTTTGCAATTAAAAACGATTGAACGCAGACACACAAACCGACTCGGTACTGGTACCGTGTATACAGCCAAGTTATCGTTACTCATTGTGTATTTATTCCTCGTGTTATTACTTTTCTATTATTTCATTTTCTTTCTCTCTGCATTGCTGGGAAAGGCCCGTAAGTAAGCATTTCACTCTTAGTCTACATCTGTTGTTTACGAAGCATGTGACAAATACAATTTGATTTGAAACCACTGTTAAAGACATTTTTCATTTGTATCTGCATCATATTTGCTTTTCTTTTTTTTACTGAGTTTTCATTCATAAATGTCTGCACTAAATGCCTGTAAAGTTCTTAACTAAGGGTGCACTTTATGTATTTTAATTACTTTATTTTACTTGTGATTGTTACTGAATTTGGATGAATGGAGGTCAGGTCAGGTGGAACTTCTTCTGACCAGTGATAATGGATTATTACTGATGACTCATCGTCATAGGAACTCTGATCTGCAAAGTAATGAATGACAACATGAAGAATAAATATGTGTATATCCCCTTCAACCCAACCCCAGATCCCTTCATAGACAGACAGGTCTCGTACACAAATGGCTTTTCTTTTTTTTTATCCCTACCACAAGTGGAAATGTTTCTATTTTGCAGTTTCCTTATAGCTACTGTTCAATTCAATTATAATGTGTGTGTGTAACTTATTGACTGACAAAGTCAATCAAATGGCCCCAAATCCAGTGACAAAGCGCTTAACTTCCGTGTCAAGGGAAAGTCCTGGAGAGAAAAATGTAAAGGTTGTATTCATGACTAATGTATTTTTATACTTGCCATGTTAGAGTATAAAAACAATGGGTGTGTGAAAGTAGTTCAGTCAGTTGCCACTGCTTCATGGGCAGCTTCCATTTGGGTCTTGTCTGCCATTCAAATGGTTCCCAACCCACAGTATAGCTCATTTGACGGACTTTGTTTTTCAACTTTTTATGTAAATTAGTTGGTTGTAAATATTCAGATGCATGTTTGATTATTTCGCCAATCATGATCTCAAACAGAAACACATACAGTGTCCTGAATCTGGCCTGTGTTATACATTTGCGATTTGGGATAAGAGTAATGAAGCTGTTATGCCTGAATATCCTTTTCCTTTCCCTCCAGCCAGACACAACGCAAAACTCTGAAGCGTTCTATTTTTATCATTTTATTGTATTTGCTTGCTGAGCAGAGTTCTTTTGTCTGTAAATGTGAGCTTTAAGAGCGCTGTGATAAGTTGAATTAAAAATAATAAAAATTGTGTGTTTTTATCTCATGATAACTGATTGTAATCTGTACAGTCAAACCCATGTATTGAAGAATAACATTTATAAATGGCTACCAACTGAAAAACATCAAGCATGCATGTCATTTATTTGCTTTTGATTTTTCAGGTGAATGATATGAATAGCTGCTTATGTAGCATACAGTAATCCTTACATTTTCATTGTCAGGTCATTTTTGATTTCTTTAATGTTACATGCCAAGCATAACATCAACTCCCGCCTGAGGGAACAGCACACTAGCCTACTTGATTGTAACAGAGTCATTAATTGATTAGGTTTAACCAGAATGTGGCATTTACCTTTACTTACAGATCATTTGTCAATCAAATTGTAACTAAACAAAGTGAGATATTGCATACATATGTGAAGGAAAATGTTACACTGCTGGTTACATAGCTAGGGAGTGAGAAGGCTACACTGCTGGTTACATATCTAAGGAGGAAGAAGGTTACACTGCTATTTACATAGCTTGAAATGACAGACACGTCGTAGAAGCTGAGACAAAATAACACCAAAAACATTTGGCCTACAGTTGAAGTCGGAAGTTTACATACACTTAGGTTGGAGTCATTAAAACTCGTTTTTCAACCACTCCACAAATGTCTTGTTAAAAAACTATATTTTTTGGCAAGTTGGTTAGGACATCTACTTTGTGCATGACACAAGTCATTTTCCCAACAATTGTTTACAGACAGATTATTTCACTTATAATTCACTGTATCACAATTCCAGTGGGTCATAAGTTTACATACACTAAGTTGACTGTGCCTTTAAACAGCTTGGAAAATTCCAGAAAATTATGTCATGCTTTAGAAGCTTCTGATAGGCTAATTGACATAATTTGAGTCAATTGGAGGTGTACCTGTGGATGTATTTCAAGGCCTACCTTCAAGCTCAGTGCCTCTTTGCTTGACATCATGGGGAAATCAAAAGAAATCAGCCAAGACCTCAGAAAAAATATTGTAGACCTCCGCAAGTCTGGTTCATCCTAGGGAGCAATTTCCAAACTCCTGAAGGTACCACGTTCATCTGTACAAACAATAGTACGCAAGTATAAACACCATGGGACCACGCAGCCGTCATACCACTCAGGAAGGAGACGTGTTCTGTCTCCTAGAGGTGAACGTACTTTGGTGCGAAAGGTGCAAATCAATCCCAGAGCAACAGCAAAGGTCCTTGTGAAGATGCTGGAGAAAACAGGTACAAAAGTATCTATATCCACAGTAAAACCAGTCCTATATCGACATAACCTGAAAGGCCGCTCAGCAAGGAAGAAGCCACTGCTCCAAAACCGCCATAAAAAAGCCTGACTAAAGTTTGCAACTGCACATGGGGACAAAGATCGTACTTTTTGTAGAAATGTCCTCTGGTCTGATGAAACAAAAATAGAACCGTTTGGCCATAATGACCATCGTTATGTTTGGAGGAAAAAAGGGGGAGGCTTGCAAGCCGAAGCACACCATCCCAACTCTGAAGCATGGGGGTGGCAGCGTCATGTTGTGGGGGTGCTTTGCTGCAGAAGGGACTGGTGCACTTCACAAAATAGGTGGCATCATGAGGTAGGAAAATTATGTGGATATATTGAAGCAACATCTCAAGACATCAGTCAGGAAGTTAAAGCTTGGTCGCAAATGGGTCTTCCAAATGGACAATGACGCCACAACTTTGGAAATATGCTTGGCAAAATGGCTTAAGGACAACAAAGTCAAGGTATTGGAGTGGCCATCAGAAAGCCCCCCCGCCCAATCCTATGGAAAATGAATGGGCAGAACTGAAAAAGTGTGTGTGAGCAAGGAGGCCTAAAAACCTGACTCAGTTACACCAGCTCTATCAGGGGGAATGGGACAAAATTCATTCAACTTATTGTGGGAAGCTTGTGGAAGGCTACCCGAAACATTTGACCCAAGTTAAACAATTTAAAGGCAATGCTACCAAATACTAATTGAGTGTATGTAAACTTCTGACCCACTGGGAATGTAAGTCATTCACTCTACTATTATTCTGACATTTCACATTCTTAAAATAAAGTGGTGATCCTAACTGACCTAAGACGGAATTTTTACTAGGATTAAATGTCAGGAATTGTGAAAAACTGAGTTTAAATGTATTTGGCTAAGGTACGTGTAAACTTCCAACTTCAACTGTATATCCTGCAAATGGGCATGATACAATCATCAGCAGAAAAATTGCCATTCAGCATTTGACAACTTCCTTAGAATTCAACACCCATATTGCCATCATTTTCCCCATTTATACAGGAGTGTGTATGAAATGAAAAGTACCTAAAGAAACTTTTCTCTCAGTGTCCAGAGTTGAACTTCCGAGGAATGTGTCATTTTAATCATTTTTCTTTTTGTGTGTAAGGAGGTGTACAAAGCCAGGTACATAGATCATGACCACCTGGGGCACGATGGTAAACTTGATAAAGAAGAGGAAGTAGAAGAGGGGCTGTGGTTGGATTGGTAGAGGCAGTCGATGGACATGGTAGAGAGCCATGGAGCAGAGGGCCAGACACAGGGCACGTGGAGCACAGGGGAGAGTGTACCCACCTGGCTTCCAGTACTGGGCCAGCCCCAGGCCCAGGATAGCACCACAGTCCCGTGTGAGTGAGGAAAACGGGGCTGTGTCCAGCCGAATCCACTCTGAATGGGAGCACCACTTCTTAGCCAATGCAATGGACCTTGGAAATTGAAAATGTTAAAAATTATATTAAATGCAATTAGAGCTATAGCTGTTATGAGGCAAGCTGCTTTTAAAATAGACGTAATCACATTCCCTATTTTCTTTATGATATGGGAAAACATTGGGTAGACTAGACTCACCAGGACAAGTCGAAGCCCAGCCGTGTCAGTCCTGAGTGGATTAGGAAAGCACTGAGGAGTAGCCCAATGCTGGAACTCACAAAAAACACCAGAGGGCGACCTTCTGGAACCTGACGGCTCAGAACTACCCCAAGAATGAAGCCTGAAGAAAAGAGTTGGGGACACTCACTTCAGAATGAAGACGATGTTCTAGAATATTCTAACAAAACTTTGTTAACCTTAGAATAAGTTAGATACAGTAGGTTATACACATCAAGTACAGTATTGTACATACATAACTCCCACGACAAAAAACAAATGATTATATCCCCCTGAATAAAGTTCCGCAAGACAGTACAGGTAGATTCTGACCTGTCAAAGAGCCAGCTATGACCTGATGGGGGAAGTGTGCCAGGATGAAGATGCGAGAGAAGCCAACTGCCACTAACCCCAGCAGATACAGCACGTACGGAACCGCTGATAGCAACATGCTGAAATAGATTGGGGGGTAAAAACAAATATGGACAATGAAAATGGTTATTTAATAACCATGTCAAACATGCTCACACAGATTTTACAATATAGATTGCCTTAGTCAATAAAACAATTATTGCATTTAAAATACAAATAGAAAATATATTTGACTAATGGTCAGACCTGCGTGTGTAGGAGTAGAGAAGAGAACCCAGGGATGAGGCCATCACCCACCACACTGCTGCTGTTACCATTGCATGACCAGATGGACTGCCTGAGAGATGGAGAGGAATAACACCACTGGTCAAATAGGGTGCTATTACTGTGGTATTACATTATTACCGATGGTTGTAAATCCACAGTCAGTTTGTCTGGTCAAGTAAATGATGTGCACAATATTTGGATGATTTGTTGCTGTAAATGTACGAGAATTCCAATCTTTTGGAATAATGTATTACATCTCACTAACCTGGACCTGTTTCACAAGTTGAGGCAAACTGTTGGAGTTTGGGAGGGTTTTTCTCAAATAAACGGGATTCTCCAATCCACCAGAATGGCCTCTCCCCAAAGAGCATCCTGCATTGGAATTAAAATTCTAAATTCAAAATGTACACCACAGAAGGTCAAAATATGTTTGACTTTATACTTACATCCTCCAACTCTTTAAGGTTCCGACGTTTGTTTTACCGTCGGACCAATAATAGAAAAGGACATGCCACGAATCCAAACGTGTTGCATCAAATATCAGAGATGTATTTGTAATATGCGCACCATAAATAAATGTTTATGCGTTAAAGAATGTAAGTGAAACATTGGATTTGTAAAATAATGACTTTAGATCAGAATAGTTGATTTTCTTAGAGTTTATCAAGCATTCATCGGACAGCAGAGCTATAGGGCCGAGACTTCCGGTAAGTTAATTGAACATTTTTAAAAGCATAATGGACCAAATAGACGTTACTCTTACCATTTGAAGACTAGATTAAGCCACTCCGAAATAGCAGCCACCCAGACAACTGCAAATCCAGTCCGTCGGTTGAGAAAGTAAGTCAAGGGGAACACGAGAAGGAAGGCAGCTTTGGGATCCCCAATGTGAGTGGCAATCAACCAAAGTTTGTCTTGGCTCTTCGTTCTTTGCTGAAGTGCTTCAGCCATCCAAATACCTTGGGTGTGTATGGCCTCCATAATTAAAGTGAATACGCAATATCAAGGATCCAAATAAGATGATATTGTGACAATATTCTGGTTGATGGCGTGATAGACGGGACGGAAATATTTTGCAGCAGAAGCATTTCTGAATCTTGACAACAGGGGGAGGAATGGGACAAACTTTGCAGGTGCATGTTGATGTTCTGATGGTAGGCATCGAACTGTTGGAATGGTAACTGCATGGAACTGTTCCATCGGTATCAGTCAATGCCTCCCAATCAGAAAGAGTGTCTCTCCTTTTGTTTTACTTCAGAGAGGAAACCCTATAATATACTATTATTGGTAAAAATCTTAATGTAATGCTAAAATACTAGCTAACTACAGAACGGTGGAATTAATGAAAATCGTGAGATGGGACGTAACTACGTGATTTGACACGCCCCGAAGTCTTCCAAGTGACGAGATCACGTACTACTTTGACGTACGACTGGCGCTCCGGTTTCCTGGCGGAGAAGATGGCGGCTCCTGGACCGGGGGAGTATTTTAGCGTCGGAAGCCATGTCTCTTGTCTCACTTGCTTGGGCCAGCGTCTGCAAGGAGAGGTGGTGGCCTTCGACTACCAGTCCAAGATGTTGACTTTGAGTATCCTTTCTCAATTTTAGGATGCCATTGTATCATTGGCCTGTTTGCCTGCAAGGGCATGTGTCAAATAGTGATCCGCGCAGGCGTAATTAGTAGTACCGTAGTTAGCCGAATTGCTTAGCTAGCTTTGTATTACCCCATGAAAAATTGTAATACAATTCATTAAGATTGTCTGAGTCGTACGCTCCTGCATCTGTATTACATTTGGTTAATGTTGATGTTTTTTTGCTTTGAGTGCTTAGCTATTTTTACATGTGTTGTGATCCATGGTAGAACTGCTGATCCTCGACTAGGATCACTATTTGGCAGAATCCAGTATGGCATGGCATCATGGCAGATTCACTAACTGTAAATGGTATAATTGATATTGGCTAGCGTGACAGTCTTGCTAGATAGTTAACTTAGCTAGCCAACTGACCATCGCAGAGGCAGTTTTTAAACAGACCACCTGACTGATTGCATACATATCAATAAAAAATGGCAACACTGAATTTCATTGCACCTCTATGCTAACTAGCAGCTAGGTAGCTCATGTTAGTTAGCTAGCTTTAGATAGCCAACATATTACGGGACCATTTGGCGCTGTCTTTATGTTTGATATTCGTAAGTGTCAGTCATCAAATCTAACTCTCATTGAATGATTGATTTGTCAAAGTCAGTGACGTTACATATTCTGACAGAAACGGCATAACGCTAGCTAACTTACAAGCTAATCATGTTGGCCGACTATGGCTTTTCAATACACCTCGTAGCTAGCTGAAAAAGCTATGGATATTTCTCTTCGCAATCCACACTCCTCAGGGTGGGCGTGGGACCACCTTGCATGGGCTCCAGTGACTGGTTGTCACATGCGTGCTTCTATTGCTAGCCATTCAACTATATATTTTTTTCTGCTAGCTATATCAGTCCACTGAGACTGGATCTGTAATTTAGCACCCACAGAGCATTTGAATTGAGTAGGAGAGAACCGGTTGGTGTCAAATAGTGGCAGACCGTAAAGACCCCATCAGGAACAAAGAAAGTAAACATTTAACCACAGTAGCAATTAATTCCTTTTGGTTAAAGCCATTGTTGTAGTATGTGATTGAATGTTTTGTGGATGAAGAGCTGAATAGAATAGCATCTGTGTTTTGTTTAGATGTCATGATTGAAGTGACCAGTCCGCACCGCTGATGAGGGATGCCCAGCATTTTGCCATGTTTCCTGGCAATTTTTTACAAGCTATCCAGAGGTGATAGATATACCTTCAGGAGAATGTGTGTATTTTCAGTATTTAGGCCTAGACGTTCAATACTAAGCTAGGTCCTATGTTGTGGAAGGACACACCATCTCTTCATTTAGTGCCTTATGTTGTGCATTCTTTTATTCTGTTCCATTCATGCCTCAACCTTCTTTAGGATGCTTGCTGTTATTCATTGCCATGCTACGACTTGTGTATGTTGATCCAGGCTACTACAGGTGGCAGCACTGACCTTGGTTGTCATTTCAGCTGACTGACAGTACTGCCACTGACTGATAGGCCTGCCCCAACCTTACCTCAGTGTCTTACTACAGCCGCTGGTGGAGTGCCATACGTCTGGCAAGTGAGACTTCCTCAGTCTACCACTCTATTACAGTGAGCTATGGTGTTGATGTTGTCTGATATATTTTACATTTTAATAGGGATAATAGACCATCATATTTCAATGTTAAAGATTCTAATGCTGCGGATGGTGATGTCATACTTGCTCAGTCAAATATCTGTAGAGGAGTAGAAGGCGCTCAACCAACGTGAGATGAGGTGCAACCAAAAAAATCATAAGAGCATTTGGAAGGAATAGGCATGACTCTCACGTGAGCGACATGCCTATTCCTTCCAAATGCTCAGTTGTGCAATTTTCATTTTACACTTACATTTAAGTCATTTAGCAGACAATCTTACCCAGAACGACTTACAGTTAGTGCATTCATCTTAATAAGATAGCTAGGTGAGACAACCACATACCACAGTCACAGTAAGTACATTTTTTCTCAAAGTAGCTATCAGCAAAGTCAGAGCTAGTAAGAAAAAAGTTAAGTGCTAGTGTTAGTTCCAGAAATATGTTTTATTAAATTTTTTATGCACACCTACTCTGCTCAAAGCAATGAACTTAAAATGTCATGACATCTGTATGCGCCTGCCCATTATAATTTATATTTGCTCAGGTAGTTTTATAGCAGTATATGGATGTATGCATGCAGTCTGGAACTTTGATATAATGAGGTGTTTTTGTATATACCTAGAATGTGAACTCTATTTATCCATGTCTTGAGATTCTTTGAATGTCACTGATGCTCTAGTCTAGTACACCAACTGTCATGTGTGCATGTTACTACCTTTACAGTTTGTTTACCTTGACTTGAGTTCCTCCCAGAATGTGCTCCCTCCAGTGGGAAGCCAAACCTCAACGACGTCATCCTGATCAATTTAGCCTATGTTTCTGAAGTGGATATAATAAATGACCGCACTGAAACTCTTCCTCCTCTAGCGTCACTGAATGTTAGCAAGGTAGGCCCTCATCTGCTGTCATACTGTAGGTCCCTCAAATTCAGCCAGTTCCACTGCTTTTTTTACATTCTTCCCCACTAATCAAGGACTCATTTAGACCTGGGATACCAGGTTGATGCAATTCATTATCAGGTAGAACAGAACAGTTTTTGTAGTCTGCTAAATGACTATTAGTGTAGCCTATGCTTCAGTCTTCATAAAGTGCTTATGATTAGCATATTTGTATGGAAAACTAAATATTAACAGGCCCAGTGTGGGTTTACTTATGATGATGACATGAGCTACATTTGTCACCCGTCTCAAATAACCACCCATCTGTGTCAGTCATTGTTAAATCTTCCTTGTCAACGTTCTCACCTCACAAGCATTTCGCTACACTCGCATTAACATCTGCTTACCATGTGTATGTGACCAATAAAATTCGATTTGATGTTTCTGGTCAAGGTTGTCAATTGTGTTTTCAATTGAGGGCGAGAGTTGCGTTTCACGCCTATTCCCTTCAAATGCTCTTATAGTTTGTGGTTGCACCTCAACGCACGTTGGTTGAGTGCCTTTTACTCCGGATCCCCTCCTAACTTTCTCCTCTCTGCCATCTTCCTCCCAGCTTGCCAATCGGGCACGGTCAGAGAAGGAGGACAAGCTGTCCCAAGCCTATGCAATCAGTGCTGGGGTTTCTGCGGAGGGCCAGCTGCTATTCCAGACTATTCACAAAACGTAAGTGCCTTGTAAAATGTTTATTCAATGAACTTGATTAATTCCAGAGGGGCAGAGAATCAGTGGGTGGAATAGGATGCGATTAAGAATTACTGGCTAACTAATATGGGCAGTTGATTTGAGGACAAAATTGAAGTAGTAGGGGAAAAAAATTTATTGATCCATTTTCGTCATTGTCCATGGACATGAGCATACTGAATCGCCTTTTTTCAGTCATACTGGCTCCGTTTAGGCAGGTGACGTTTGAGGTCTTGACCTGATTTGGCTCTTAAGCTTAGTTTAAATTGGCAAGAAGCGAGAACGACAATCTAATCCGACACCTCAGTTTTTCCCCACAATGCAGGTGCAGAATTTATACCGGTGTGATTGGTCAACCATAAATAAATACAATTATTACAATTGAGATTTCATGCTTTATTTAGAAACATCAGAATAGAACACATTGTTTAAATAGACTTGACTCCTCAGCTCAAGGTCAGGGATTGTTTTACCAGTTAAATGTTTCCAGGTGTTAATCTAATGATGTGCACTGTGTTCTGCAGCATCAAAGACTGTAAATGGCAGGAGAAGAACATACTGGTCATGGACGATGTTGTAATTTCGCCACCATACCAGGCTGATAACTGCAAAGGCAAAGAGGGAAGCGCTTTAAGTCATGTACGCAAAATAGTGAGTATCACCTACCTACTACTACTTCATCTGTCATTGTTGTGGAATTATGATACATTGTAAATGTAATTTGCCCTTTTATTTCTTACAAATAACTTTTGATACAATGGCATATAGAATTGGATCATGCATCAAGTGTTCTTCCCCTCTGTAGGTTGAGAAACATTTTAGAGACGTGGAAAGGCAGAAGTCCATGCAACGTTCACAAGCACAGCAAACACAGAAGGACACCACTTTATCTTCTTGAGTCGGCACAGGGCAGCGTGGGTCTGGCCAGCCAGGGTAGGCAACACGGCGGGGGACAGGAAGGCTGCACGGCTGGCAGTGTGTCCCCACTGCCGGACAAGGTTGGCATTCCTAGCCCTCGGTGTCAGAGACCAGGAAGATACAGCGCTGAGGGGCCCTGGTATTCCAGAAGATCAAACCATTTATGAAAAAGACAACAAAAAAATAAAGAGGAAAAGAGTTAATCTTAAATTAGACTTTATAAATAATTTAAAACATAAACCATGAAGCAACCATAGTTTCCTTTAACTAACTTCATCATCGTCTCACTCATCCCCCCCTCCATCCATTCATCGTCCTCCCCATCCACCCTCCTCCTCAATTTCATTTCTTCAGAAAGAGAAAATAGAGCAGTCAGAAAGGCTTGTTAGCTTTATTTTCTGTCATTTCCTTTTTGCTGTATCCATGTTCTACAATTGTCTGTTTTCTGTATTTTAAACAAAATGTGACTTGAAATGCCACACTTTAAAAATACATTTTCTAAAATAAAAGTAACAAAAATTCTGACTAATACTGTAATTTCAATCGCTTTTTGCAAGGCAAGGAAACAAATAATTTATTTTCTGTTGGTAGGACTTGAATTTTTGCTATGACTTGGTGTATATGGAACTGTAGAATATCACAAATTGTCTCTGCAAAAGAATGGTCACTCAATAGTGCAGTAGGCCTAGCCTCGTGAAACCAGACTGGCCACTGCGCTCACGTTTAATTTCACGTGGAGTGAAACCGGATGTGAGCTATCACGAGATCGGTCTGGTTTCACAAGGCTGCAGTAGGCTACCGTTTAATCATGACTGTATTCAATGTGCATGGTCATACCTGGCAAGCCACCCATTATACACCAACTAAAACATGTTAGTGGCATTGGTGGCATATAAGTAAAATTATCTATCACATAAGTTGTTCAATCATTCCCATTTGCTATAATTTGACAACACTGCAATTAGAATTTCTCCGGTTATTTTCTCGATTTTGGAATAGATTTGATTAGAGAACTGTCCTCACAGAATCCCTTGATTACCTGGACATTCAATTAATTATTCAAATGGATAAAGGATTATTGTTTCTCTCACGCTGCCCGGTAGTCAAATATAGCACGCTGCTGTGCTTGTTGCTTCAGAGAACTCTGGACGGATGATGAACAAAATAAGTGAAGGGAGTCCAAGTTGTCATTCAAATGGACTGTAATTTACAGGTAATTTTGGTGTCTGTGATGGTAAAGTAGGAAGTGAGAATCTGCAGGTAATGTCATTACATTCCACTGGGTACCTGATGGTCTAATCTGAAGTCTAGTAGTGGAGAAGACCGATTCACGGACTGTGCTGGAGATACGATTGGACTAGGGTACCTTATTTATCGAGGAAGTCCTGTTGAGGTAAGAATAACTCTTTTATATTGTATATTTTGATTGCAAAATGTTGATATAGATTTACAGGACTAAGTACTTGTTAATGAATCTATATAAACTTTTGTTGGCAAATTACCTATGGACAAAAGTGCTAATCTCATCAATGTTCTGGAAGTCATGGGTTTTATATTGTGGAAAACATTCCTATTTTGGGGATCCACCCAAAATTGACCATATCTGACATTGCATGCTTGATGTTCAATCTAATCAGGAATGTTCGATGTTCACCAATGGCATGAACTGAACTGTACACATGACAATTTTTCCCCCCCATAACAGCTACAGAGTGTGTATTTTTCCTATTAGAAAACAGAATCAACAGCATCTTAGACCAACAACATCTTGGGGGATCCAGGTTGTGAATACCACTTGCAAACAGTGACAGATACATCCTCCAGATTCATAAATGAGACCTCTGCATGTACGACACAGCGTATCCACTGTACTAGACCTGGGTGACATAATCACTATGTCCAGGGCCATCAAAATAGTTAGTGCTATCCAGAAACCTTGAGACGTCCCTAACCTAATCCTAACATTTTTATTTTATTTATTTCACCTTTATTTAACCAGGTAGGCAAGTTGAGAACAAGTTCTCATTTACAATTGCGACCTGGCCAAGATAAAGCAAGCAGTTTGACACATACAACAACAGTTACACATGGAGTAAAACAAACAAAGTCAATAATATATATATATATAGTAGATGCCATACCTAAACTTAACCCTTAATGTCAGTTGGGATATCAAAGAGTCCCTTTTAGACATAATTTTCAAGATGTCCCAACTAATACCTGTGCTACGAAGCCTCATACCTGGTGGACTGTAAGTCTCGTGCCTTCACCCACATCCCTCACGGTGTGGCTCCTGGACCTGAGTAATAAAAAGCTGACTGAGCTACAGAGTGACTTCTTCAATGGGATCTGGTCGCTTCGCATCCTCCTGACCTCACAGAATGATCTGCAGACTCAAATAAAATTTGATTTGTCACATGTGCCGAATACAACAGTGAAATGCTTACTTACAAGCCCTTAATCAACAATGCAGTTTTAAGAAAAAGAGAAAAAGTTAAAATATTTACTAAAATAAACGGAAGTAAAAAAAAAGATATAAAAAAAATGAATCCAGATGCTGCACTCCCAGTGGCCGGTGATTTTAATGCAGGAAAACTGAATCCGTTTCACCTAATTTCTACCAGCATGTCATATATGCAACGAGAGGTGAAGAACCTTTACTCCACACACAGAAATGCATACAAAGCTATCCCTTGCCCTCCATTTTGCAAATCTGACCATAAAAGGACTGGAATATGTTCTGGGATTCATCTGATGGCATTGAAGAGTTTACCACATCAGTCACCAGCTTCATTAATAAGTGCTAAAGTATATAATCGCAAAATGTAAAGTGTTGGTCCCATGTTTCATGAACTTAAATAAAAGATCACAGGAATGTTCCATATGCACAAAAAGCTTATTTCTCTCATTTTGTGCACAAATTTGTTTACATATCTGTTAGTGGGTATTTTTCCTTTCCCAAGATAACCCATCTGCCTGACAGATGTGGCATATCAAGAAGCTGATTAAACAGCATGATCATTACACAGGTGCACCTTGTGGACAATAAAAGGCCACCCTAAAATGTGTAGTCTTGTCACACAACATAATGCCACAGATCAGCATGAAGAAAAGACTGGTAAAAAAGGGTGAGGAGGGCGGGGTGCCTTGTAAGAATTCGCTGACGACTAGGTAAACCACCACTACCCTAAGTATTATTGCCCAAGGTGCAATCCTTGGAAAACAAACTGGACGATCTACGATTAAGACTATCCTACCAACGGGACATTGCAAACTGTAATATCTTATGTTTCACCGAGACGTGGCTGAACGACGACACGGATAATATAGAGCTGGAGGGATTTTCAATGCACCGGCAGAACAGAGCAGCTACGTCTGGTAAGACGAGGGGCGGGGGTGTGTGTCTATTTGTCAATAACTGCTGGTGCGCGATGTCTAATATCAAAGAAGTCTCGAGGTATTGCTCGCCTGAGGTAGAATACCTCGTGATAAGCTGTAGACTACACTATCTACATTTACATTTACGTCATTTAGCAGACGCTCTTATCCAGAGCGACTTACAAATTGGAGAGTTCTCATCTATATTATTCGTAGCCATCTATTTACCACCACAAACCGAAGACTGCACTCAACGAGCTGTATAAGGCCACAAGCAAACAAGAAAATGCTCATCCAGAAGTGGCGCTCCTAGTGGCCGAGAACTTTAATGCAGGCAAACTAAAATCCGTTTCACCTAATTTCTACCAGCATGTCACATGTGCAACCAGAGGAGAAAAAAAAACTCTAGACCACCTTTACTGCACACACAGAGACGTGTACAAAGCTCTCCCTCGCCCTCCATTTGGCAGATCTGACCATAATTCTATCCTCCTGATTCCTGCTTTCAAGAAAAAACTAAAGCAGGAAGTACCAGTGACTCGCTCAATACAGAAGTGGTCAGATGATGCGGATGCTACACTACAGGACTGTTTTGTTAGCACAGACTGGAAAATGTTCTGGGATTCATCCAATGGCATTGAGGAGTATACCACCTTAGTCACCGGCTTCATCAATAAGTGCATTGATGACGAAGTCCCCACAGTGACCATATGTACATTTCCCAACCAGAAGCCATGGATTACAGGCAACATCCGCACCTAGCTAAAGGCTAGAGCTGCCGCTTTCAAAGAGCAGGACACTAATCCGGCCGCTTATAAGAAGTCCCGCTATCCCCTCAACCGAACCATCAAACAAAGCATCAATACAGGACTAAGATTGAATCCTACTACACCGGCTCTGACGCTCATCGGATGTGAGAAGGTTTGAAAAATATTACGGAATACAAAGGGAAACCCAGCAACGAGCTGCCCAGTGACGCGAGCCTACCAGACGAGCTAAATGCCTTTTATGCTCCCTTCGAGGCAAGCAACACTAAAGCATGCATGAGAGCACCAGCTGTTCCGGACGACTGTGTGATCACGCTCTCCGGAGCCGATGGGAGCAAGACCTTTAAACAGGTCAACATTCACAAAGCCGCGGGGCCAGACGGATTACCAGGACGTGTACTCAATGCATGCACGGACCAACTGGCAAGTGTCTTTACTGACATTTTCAACCACTCCCAGACCGAGTCTGTAATACCTACATGTTTCAAAGTGAAGGTAACCTGCCTAAAATGATTACCGCACCGTAGCACTCACATCGCTAGCCATGAAGTGCTTTGAAAGGCTGGTCATGGCTCACATCAACACCATTATCCCAGAAACCCTAGACCCACTCCAATTCGCACAGCTTCTGTGGACAGGTGTCTTTTTTTACAGCTAACAAGCTGTGGTTAGGAGCACTCCCTTTAAGAGTGTGCTCCTAATCTCAGCTCGTTACCTGTATAAAAGACACCTGGGAGCCAGAAATCTTTCTGATTGAGAGGGGGTCAAATACTTATTTCCCTCATTAAAATGCAAATCAATTTATAACATTTCTGACATGTGTTTTTTTCTGGATTTTTTTGTTGTTATTCTGTCTCTCACTGTTCAAATAAACCTACCATTAAAATTATAGACTGATCATTTCTTTGTCAGTGGGCAAACGTACAAAATCAGCAGGGGATCAAATACTTTTCCCCCCCACTGTAATGTTAGCAAATAAGAGTAGCTCAATCTGGTAGTCATCTATTCCACCCTTGGCTGGAAAACAATCCGTTAGCAAAATCAACAATTCTATTCAGTAACTCCCTCTCTGTGTGTTGGTAGCAATGATGAATGTGTATAAATAGTCTATCTTTGGTTAGTTGGTTCTCAGCACACTAGCAACAAAGTTTATGCCACCATCTTGTCTATTTCAAGTCCACACCAAAGTGCCGCATGTCATGATGACAGACATCTGTCACGATCAATGACAGAAGACTTGAAATAGGCAAGATCGCAGCGTACACATTGTTGGATTACTTCATGGCGCAAAAAGTATTTTAATAATGGAGCATTTTCTAAATTCAAACGGACTCCCTGCAACTGGACACACATTTTGAGACTCCTATTTCCACAAATCGAGGACGAAGACAACATCACCAAGCTAAGGTTGGTCAAAAATTCTCTGTGCTACAGCAAACAGTACCTATCCTGTAACTCCCAGTAATGGACACCAAAAATCTTTGGTTAAATCACATTATTTGGTGTAATAGTCTGTAGCTAAGATAACTGGTGATCAGCAGATGAAGGTAGAGGTAGTCATGATGAAATTGCCTTTCACAAAGAAAAGAAAATACAGCATGATCAGTGCAGTAAAGTTCAGGGAATGCTTGTACAGCTGTGGGAGGAGTGTTGTCATGATCAAATTGCCATTCAGCTCCTCAAGTCGCCATCTGCTTGAAATCTTGAAATCCAGCATAATGTCCAATCCATCGAGAGGGATAAAGTTCACAAGATACGGTTCTGCTACAATGACACATGCAGGCAAAGGAATTATATAAACCTAGCTTTAGGGGTCTGGTTGTAACTTTGTAGCTTCCTGTTTAATCAAATCAAAGTCTATTTGTCACGCGTGCCAAATACAACAGGTCTGTAGACCTTACAGTGAAAACTTACAGGCTCTAACCAATAGTGCAAAAAAGGTATTAGGTGAACAATAGGTAAGTAAAGAAATAAAACAGTAAAAAGACAGTGAAAAATAACATTAGCAAGGCTATATACAGTAGCGAGGCTACATACAGACACCGGGTTAGTCAGGCTGATTGAGGTAGTATGTACATGTAGATATGGTTAAAGTCACTATGCATATATGATGAACAGAGAGTAGCAGTAGCGTAAAAGAGGGGTTGGTGGGTGGCAGGACACAATGCAGATAGCCCGGTTAGCCAATGTGTGGGAGCACTGGATGGTCGGGCCAATTGAGGTAGTATGTACATGAATGTATAGTTAAAGTGACTATGCATATATGATAAACAGAGAGTAGTGGCAGCGTAAAAAGAGGGGTGGGGTGGTGGGGGCACACAATGCAAATAGTCCGGGTAGCCATTTGATTACCTGTTCAGGAGTCTTATGGCTTGGGGGTAAAAACTGTTGAGAAGCCTTTTTGTCCTAGACTTGGCACTCCGCTACCGCTTGCCATGCAATAGTAGAGAGAACAGTCTATGACAATTTTTAGGGCCTTCCTCTGACACCGCCTAGTGTAGAGGTCCTGGATGGCAGGCAGCTTAGCCATTAGTAGCCATATCTAGGAGTAAAGAGAAGAGGTTTTACAAATCAGATACAATAGATGTCCAATTTGTAAAGCCACTTCCATTTTGTCATATGACTACCTCTAGTTGTTTAGCTAACTTAGCTATCCTGCTAGACTAGCTAGCTACCTAAGTTAGCAAACAGAAAAAGTATTTGATTCCCCCCCCCCCCACTGTTACACAGTAGTATGTTAGCCAGCAATACACACTATGGGTTTATAAGTAAAGTTAGCTAGCAGGTGGCTTGAAGGAAAAATAACTTAATTAGCCACTGTATTTGTCATCTGCCCCCTGCACTAAGGATAGGAAACTATCACCACCGATAAACCCACTATAATTGAGAATTTCAATAAGCATTTTTCTACGGCTGGCCATGCTTTCCACCTGGCTACCCCTCCCGCAGTCAACAGCACTGCACCCCCCACAGCTACTCACCCAAGCCTTCCCCATTTCTCCTTCTCCCAAATCCATTCAGCTGATGTTCTGAAAGAGCTGCAAAATCTGGACTCCTACAAATCAGCCGGGCTAGACAATCTGGACCCTTTCTTTCTAAAATTATCTGCCGAAATTGTTGCAACCCCTATTAAGAGCCTGTTCAACCTCTCTTTCGTGTCATCTGAGATTCCCAAAGACTAGAAAGCAGCTGCTGTCATCCCCTCTTCAAAGGAGGGGACACTCTTGACCCAAACTGCTACAGACCTATATCTATCCTACCCTGCCTTCTAAGGTCTTCAAAAGCCAAGTCAACAAACAGATTACCGACCATTTCGAATCCCACCGCACCTTCTCCGCTATGCAATCTGGTTTCAGAGCTGGTCATGGGTGCACCTCAGCCATGCTCAAGGTCCTAAACGATATCGTAACCGCCATCGATAAGAAACAATACTGTGCTGCCGTATTCATTGACCTGGCCAAAGCTTTCAACTCTGTCAATCACCACATCCTCATCGGCAGACTCAATAGCCTTGGTTTCTCAAATGATTGCTTCGCCTAGTTCACCAACTACTTCTCTGATAGAGTTCAGTGTGTCAAATCGGAGGGCCTGTTGTCTGGACCTCTGGCAGTCTCTATGGGGGTGCCACAGGGTTCAATTCTTGGGCCAACTCTTTTCTCTGTATACATCAATGATGTCGCTTTTGCTGCTGGTGAGTCTCTGATCCACCTCTACGCAGACGATACCATTCTGTTTACTTCTGGCCCTTCTTTGGACACCGTGTTAACAACCCTCCAGACGAGCTTCAATGCCATACAACTCTCCTTCCGTGGCCTCCAACTGCTCTTAAATGCAAGTAAAACTAAATGCATGCTCTTCAACCGATCGCTGCCTGCACCTGCCCGCCTGACCAGCATCACTACTCTGGACGGTTCTGACTTAGAATATGTGGACAACTACAAATACCTAGGTGTCTGGTTAGACTGTAAACTCTCCTTCCAGACTCACATCAAACATCTCCAATCCAAAGTTAAATCTAGAATTGGCTTCCTATTTCGCAACAAAGCATCCTTCACTCATGCTGCAAAACATACCCTCGTAAAGCTGACCCTCCTACCGATCCTCGACTTCGGCGATGTAATTTACAAAATAGCCTCCAATACCCTACTCAACAAACTGGATGCAGTCTATCACAGTGCCATCCATTTTGTCACCAAAGCCCCATATACTACCCACCACTGCGACCTGTACGCTCTCGTTGGCTGGCCCTCGCTTCATATTCGTCGCCAAACCCACCGGCTCCAGGTCATCTACAAGACCCTGCTAGGTAAAGTCCCCCCTTATCTCCGCTCACTGGTCACCATAGCAGCACCCACCTGTAGCACGCGCTCCAGCAGGTATATCTCTCTGGTCACCCCCAAAGCCAATTCCTCCTTTGGCCGTCTCTCCTTCCAGTTCTCTGCTGCCAATGACTGGAACGAACTACAAAAATCTCTGAAACTGGAAACACTTATCTCCCTCACTAGCTTTAAGCACCAGCTGTCAGAGCAGCTCACAGATCACTGCACATAGCCCATCTATAATTTAGCCCAAACAACTACCTCTTCCCCTACTGTATTTATTTATTTTGCTCCTTTGCACCCCATTATTTCTATTTCTACTTTGCACTTTCTTCTACTACAAATCTACCATTCCAGTGTTTTACTTGCTATATTGTATTTATTTGCCACCATGGCCTTTTTGCCTTTACCTCCCTTATCTCACCTCATTTGCTCACATTGTATATAGACTTATTTTTCTACTGTATTATTGACTGTATGTTTGTTTGTTTTACTCCATGTGTAACTCTGTGTTGTTGTATGTTGTCGAACTGCTTTGATTTATCTTGGCCAGGTCGCAATTGTAAATGAGAACTTGTTATCAACTTGCCAATCTGGTTAAATAAAGGTGGAAAAAAAAAAAGCTGTAAATGAGCTTCTAGCTAAATCCAAGACTTCAATTTCCTATCCGCTTCACTATATCTGGTTGAAACATGGTTAAATGTCACCATGTAGCTAATAGAACATAAAAAATGCTCCCTTGTCAAATTCATGTTGATGAAAGGAATTACTTGAAGTCATTGCCGTCTGGTCAAGTCCTTCAATTTTTCCCAAAGGATTGTGTCCCTTTCAAAAAAGCCAGCCTTGGGGGCGGGATGTGGCCAGAGCACGAAGCACTGCCCCACCCGAGTTGTAGTCTTTCAGAGACTGGAAAAAATGTCAGCTTGTATATTTAGCCATTCATCCTCTGATAGGAACCTCGCTAAAAGACATCCAATGGCTCTATCGAACAAGGACAACCATATCTACACGTACAAAAACACATAGTGCGATCAGTATAACAGTCTTCACGAAATGCCACAAAGCAGGACTACATTTATTTATCCAACTTCCCAACAGGGTGGGGGGGCCTAGCCCCCCTCTGGACCATCCCCCAGCCATCCTCACATACTTTGTGCCCCCTCAGATTTTTGAGGTACATGACACCCTTGGATATTTCTACCATTTGTCCATGAGTTCAGGTAATCACTAGTTACCACTGACACAAAGTTCAAATTTGTAAAAATGCATGCAATCTAAAATAAGCTTTTTGGTCTAAATTTAAGGTTAGTCATAAGTTTAGCAGTGTGGTTAAGGTTAGGTTTAAAATCTGATTTTAAGAGACATTGTAGAAATAGGCCGGGTTTATGACTTTGTTACTGTGGTAACTAATGACAATCGTCAGGTCTTTTCTGATTTCGTTGTGCATAAAAATATAGCTTGATAAATAATTAAATACTATTGTGAAAAGTGAATATACACAGACTACACAATATACAAAACCAAACCAGTAGTTGTTTATTTAGTTGTATGACAACCTACACTCAGGAATGTCGTCAGGAATGAAAACAAATGATATTCAAAAATAAATATGATCCTATATTCATATTGCATTAGGTACAAAAGGAGTACACTGTAGTTCTATTATTTGATAGGAAATATGCAAAATGTCAAGTTACCCCTAATTTCTTACCATAAATTGCAGTAAAACATTTGACAATTAAACTACGATATAACCCCCCAAATACTCAAACTGAAATCTGCTATAGCCATATCTAAATACCAGGTTTCAAATCATCATTTATTTTTTTACATAATTCTAGCTATACGTTAAATATACTGAACAAAAATATAAACGCAACATGTAAAACTGAAATAAAAGATCCCAGAAATGTTCCATACTCACAAATCTAATTTCTCTCAAAACTTGTGCACAAATGTGTTTACATCCCTGTTAGTGAGCATTTCTCCTTTGCCAAGATAATCCAACCACATAACAGGTGTGGCATATCAAGAAGCTGATTAAACAGCATTATCATTATACAGTAGCACCTTGTGCTGGGGACAATAAAATACCACTTTAAAATGTGCAGTTGTGTCAATCAACATAATGCCACAAATGTCTCAAGTTTTGAGGTAGCGTGCAATTGGCATGCTGACTACAGGAATGTCCACTAGAGCTCTTTCCAGAGAATTTAATGTTCATTTCCCTTCCATAAGCCACCTCCAACATCGTTTTAGAGAATTTGGATGTACGTCCAACGGGCCACACAACCACAGACCCACGTGTAACCATGCCAGCCCAGGACCTCCACATCCGGCTTCTTCACCTGCGGGATCGTCTGAGACCAGCCACCCAGACAGCTGTTGAAACTGAGTATTTCTGTCTGTAATAAAGCCCTTTTGTGGGGAAAACTTATTCTGATTGGCTGTGCCTGGCTCCCCAGTGGGTGGGCTTATGCCCTCCCCTGTGAAATCCATAGGTTAGGGCCTAATTTATTTATTTGAATTCACTGATTTCCTTATATGAACTGTAAAATAGTTAATTGTTGCATTATATATTTTTGTTCAGTATAAAAAATAAAAAAAATCAACGGGGCTCATGTCTATTTTTTGCAGAAGCAAAGTTGGACAGGTAGCTAACGATAAGGTCTACCCACATAGCTGTCTGTAAGGCAGGGATTAGCGTCCAATCACCATGTATCTCCTGCTGTAAGTGAGGATCAGTTCATCTGAGGATCCAAAAAGACTGTACAAGTCTCACATGGCACCTTATTCCCAGTATAGTGCACTACTTTTGACCAGGTGGCACCCTATTCCCAATATAATGCACTACTTTTGGCCAAAAGTAGTGCAATATATAGGGAATAGGGTGCCATTTGAAACACAAAAATGTAGCTTCAGTCACATGTTAAGTAGTGGCCTCTCTTCTGATAGACCTCAGTCTGCCAAAGTGTCCATTCCATTCAACCGTCTGTAGCCAGAATCAGCACAGCCCCGAATATACCCACGTTATGACCCATCAGCTTCAACTGGTTCCAGAACTCTACATGGCGCGTGTTGTGCCAGTAGCCCAGGTTACCGTCGATGAAGAGCAGGATGAGGGGCAGAACCACGGCCAGGATCTGTGAAGCGAGGCAGATATAACAGCCAGAGAGGAAGGCCAGGGCCAGCACTCCAAACAGCACCACCAGTAGCATTAGGGTGATCTCCCCACCAGGGATGTGGTTCAGGTAGGCCATCCTGTCCTCTTTACTGTGCTGGAGGGAGTACACCTGGTGGAGGGAACACAGCGCTGCATTGAGTTGTTATTTAGGCTGCTACTGTATATTTGTTGGACTCACCATTCAGTTTATTGCACCTATTTGTACAATTATTTGATCTCTCTCGCTCTCATATCTGATTAGGACACAAATGTCAAACTTGACACTGGGCTATTTAAATCAGGGAAAATCTAGGCCTTTTGCTATCCGGGTTTCTAGGTCTGCAGTAATTGATTTTAAGGATGGAGGAAGGGGATTCCCATCACAGTGCTTCTTTCTAGGTCAAACACTGTAGCTAAATCACTGAAGTAGGTTGTTTGTCTTACCATACAGATGAGGTAGACCCCTATGAAGACCTGTCCGGTGGACTGCAGCGATCTGGTGCGATGTTTCTGTCTGTATACCTCCCCCGCACCACTGGCTAGGACCAGGAACCCCCCGATGATAGCCAGGGTTCTTGAGTACATCCTTACCTACAGGATCACACAAGACACAGAATGTCAGTTGAGCATTCCTAGAGATGTAGTGAAGGGGGGATGCAAACACTACATTTCTTCAACACAATGTTTTAATTCATCTTAAAATAGGTTTTTTTGGCCCAGCACCCAGTATTAACCCATAATAAGTTGACTAAATAGAGCCCACTATTCATTGTCTTTCGACAAGTGGTGTCATTCCATCACACACACAATGCACAGTTCTCAATGTCGACGGAGTTGTCACGCTCCACAAAACATTTCTTACCCCCAGGATACTTCAACTGGAGTTGTCACACTATCTACTCCTCCTCACAGGCAGTACTCACCTTCAGCCAGTCACTATAGTGCACTTGTTCACCAATATAAGAAACGTAGGTGCTGATAGCTAACTGTATGGCGGCCCCCAGTGCAAACCACCTCCTCTTCACCCCAAAGGACATGAAGCTGGCACAAAGAACTGATGCCCCCATGTCAAAGTACAGGTAGGGAACCTGGATGTCAGGTTTCCTGGAGATGAAGAAAAAAAGCACATTTATTACAACACTGAAATGGTTAAATATTCAAAAATCAATGTTCAAATCAACTAATTGATTACACTCATGGTTAACAATAGCTATGATTTCATACCTCCAAAGACAATGATTTGTCTCACTTAGCTACCTTAAAGTGGAACTGACAGCGTTTTAACTACATTGCAGATATGAAACAAACATAGAATCATAAATCAGTCAAAAATATCACATTTCCAGTTTATGCTACAAAACCAACTTCATAAGAGGTTATATTTGACTCAATTCCATGACGTACAGTAAGGCATTGTTGGCAGTAGTCTCGGGTGGCTTACTGTGTATACACACACACACACACACACACCGGGGTATTTGGAAAAAAGCCATGGGATGCTTTTCAATAGCGTTGAAACTATTTATTTGAAGTTTAATACATTTTGAATAATTGTAGCTACTTTAAGTAAATACCTGCAGTCAACTTGTGCAATATGTTAGGAGATAAAGAACATTGCGTTCTTTATTTCAGCTGTCACATTGTGAAGTTTACGATAGTCCCCAGTCAAGCACACGACAAGAGACCGGAGCCTTGTGAGTCACAACTGCTTGCCAGCTAGATATCTTATAACTATTAAATTAACTGTCTAAAATGTGCTAAATGCTCTGCAGTTGTGCATTTGGTTTGCTAATTTAGTAGCTAGACAGTTAAGTGTTTACGTTCTTTCAAATTCAATCATTTGCTTGGTAACAGTAATCACCTTGGCTCCTTGCTGCACTCGCATAACTGGTAGTCAGCCTGTCACGCAGTCTCCTCGTGGAGTGCAATGTAATCGGCCATGATCGGTGTCCAAAAATGCCGCTTACCGATTGTTATGAAAACTTGAAATCGGCCCTAATTAAAAAATAAAATAAAAAAAATAAAAAATTGGCCATTTCGATTAATTTGGGCCGAATTCAAGACTACCAGACCTAAGGCTCGTATTTCTGTGTGTTATTATATTATAATTAAGTCTATGATTTGATAGAGCAGTCTGACTGAGCGGTGGTAGGCAGCAGCACGCTCGTAAGCATTCATTCCAACAGCACTTTACTGCGTTTGCCAGCAGCTCTTCGCTATGCTTCAAGCATTACACTGTTAATTACTTGAAGCCTATCAACTCCCGAGATTAGGCTGGCAATACTAAAGTGCCTATAAGAACATCCAATAGTCAAAGCTATATGAAATACAAATGGTATAGAGAGAAATAGTCCTATAATAACTTCAACCTAAATCTTCTTACCTGGGAATATTCAAGACTCATGTTAAAAGGAACCACCAACTTTCATATGTTCTCATGTTCTGAGCAAGGAACTTAAACGTTAGTTTTACATGGCACATATTGCACTTTTACTTTCTCCTCCAAAACTTTGTTTTTGCATTTTTTAAACCAAATTTAACATGTTTCATTATTTATTTGAGACTAAATTGATTTTATTGATGTATTATATTAAGTTAACATAAAAGTGTTCATTGTTCATTCAGTATTGTTCTAATTGTCATTATTACAAATATAAATATAAAAAAAAAAATCGCCTTTTTTGGGTCCTCCAATAATCAGTATCGGTGTTGAAAAATCATAATTGGTCGACCTCTAATCCTGAGCCTTGATGGTTAATATTTGCTTCGTGCGTGTACAAAACTGTAGTTTGAGTTACTTGTGTAGTTTAGGTCAGAAAATGTACAAACATTTTCAATGCAGTCATTAGCATTTTCTATGGGATTTGAGATGTACATGTTAGCTTTGTTAACCTTCGGATTACAGAGTATCAGTGGGGTATGAAAACAGCGCCCCTTGTGTTCAGTGCCGGTATTACCAATATCCCGGTATGGCTCAAGGTCGGTATGACAATCTGGATACCGCCAAAGCCTAGTTGGCAGAATAGATGGATGCAGTTCAATGCGTGATTAATATAATTCACCAATACATTTCTTGGTAGTCCAAAAAATATTGCTCTCAGGTTGTAAATCACAGCTGGCCTGGTACATCGTTTGCTGACTCCACCCAGTCAGGATGCACTGTTTTAGATTCAATTACTTAATATTTTGGACAAAAACCGACGAATGTAACTAAGACTGGGAATGGCAATACAAATCAATCTAGCAAGGGCAATGATCACAAGTCAGTCAAAATGTTGCTAATAGGCTAGTGTATATTTATATAATTATTTATTTAGCAAGCTAAAAATCACAGAGCATAACGTTAGCTAGCTAGCTGCTGGGAGGATGTCTTGTCATTGGAGGAGTGGGTGAGTGACCTACTTTTTCCCCCTCATCGTTTTTCAGTGGCTCAGCTAGAGTTGGTTAGCTAGCAAGAAATTAGAGATTTTCTTAAAACTGCATGGTTGGTTAAGGGCTTGTAAGTAAGCATTTCACTGTAAGGTCTACACCTGTTGTATTCGGCGCATGTGACAAATCACCTAGAAATGTGAATTGCTTTGCTAGCTAGTTATGTTGAACGACTTTCAGGGTGTGTTCGTAAAATCACTCAGGCTATCTACTTCGATTTCAGAGCACTCTCGGTTAAGTGTGCCAGAGCGCAGAATACCTGATGATTTTACAAACGCACAACATCAACTGAATATGACCGGTGTCAGTAAAGTCTGCACAAAAAGTTATTAAATTGTTGCCAGCAGCAGTTGGTCACTAACGCTATAGATAACATGTAAACAGCCTAACCAGCTCTGCCAGGGCGAGTGAAATGGCCAGAATGAGGTGTTCTCTCATTTGTGTCTGGAAGGACTGTTGCTCGCAAGCTAGCCAACTTTAGCCAGTTAGCTAAAGTTGAGTGTCCAGTGTGAATTTATGAACAGACACTCTGACGACGCTCTGACCTTAGCAACGAACCAGAGAGCACTGACACACTAAAGGCAATTTACGACCGCACCCTTAGTCGTAAGTCAAATGTATTTTGGCATCGATCAAATGGGCGGGCAGGCAGAGAAGTTCCCATTCAGTTGTCAAAATGTGGGTTGGGACAAGCATGCATGGGCAGGCAAGCTGCAGAAGGGCGAGCAGGCTACTATTCCAAATCGTTTATCGGTGCAATTTTAAAGGCAAACTAACTGAAAGAGTTTGAGAGGGTTTATCTAATGTTCGTTTGTTAGATTTTAGCTAATCTCGCTCTGGCTAGCATTAGCACAATTGAGAGCATCCTGTTGGGCTGCATCACCGCCTGGTACGGCAACTGCACCGCCCTCAACCGCAAGGCTCTCCAAGCGGTGGTGCAGTCTGCACAACGCATCACCAGGGGCAAACTACCTGCCCTCCAGGACACTTACAGCAGCCGATGTCACAGGAAGGCCAAAAAGATCATCAAGGACAAAAACCACCCGAGCCACTGCCTGTTCACCCCGCTACCATCCAAAAGAGACTGAAAAACAGCTTTCTCAAGGCCATCAGACTGTTAAACATCCATCACTAACACAGAGGCTGCTGCCTAAAAACAGACTTGAAATCATTGGCCACTTTAATAAATGGATCACTAGTCACTTTAAAAATGCCAATTTAACAATGTTTACATATCTTGCATTACTCATCTCATATGTACAGTTGAAGTCAGAAGTTTACATACACCTAGGTTGGAGTCATTAAAACTCGTTTTTCAACCACTCCACAAATTTCTTGTTAACATCTACTTTGTGCATGACACAAGTAATTTTTCCAACAATTGTTTACAGACAGATTTTTTCACTTATAATTCACTGTATCACAATTCCAGTGGGTCAGCAGTTTACATACACTAAGTTGACTGTGCCTTTAAAAAGCTTGGAAAATTCCAGAAAATGTCATGGCTTTAGAAGCTTCTGATAGGCTTATTGACATCATTTGAGTCAGTTGGAGGTGTACCTGTGGATGTATTTCAAGGCCTACCTTCAAACTCAGTCCCTCTGCTTGACATCATGGGAAAATCAAAAGAAATCAGCCAAGATCTCATCCTTGGGAGCAATTTCCAAATGCCTGAAGGTACCACGTTCATTTGTACAAACAATAGTACGCAGGTATAAACACCATGGGACCACGCAGCCGTCATACCGCTCAGGAAGGAGACGCTTTCTGTCTCCTAGAGGTGAACGTATTTTGGTGCGAAAAGTGCAAATCAATCCCAGAACAGCAGCAAAGGACCTTGTGAAGATGCTGGAGGAAACGGGTACAAAAGTATCTATATCTACAGTAAAACGAGACCTATATCGGCATAACCTGAAAGGCCGCTCAGCAAGGAAGCCACTGCTCCAAAACCGCCATATAAAAAAACAAACTACGGTTTGCAACTGCACAAGGGGACAAAGATCGTACTTTTTGTAGAAATGTCCTCTGGTCTGATGAAACAAAAATAGAACTGTTCTTTGGCCATAATAACCATCGTTATGTTTGGAGGGAAAAAGGGGGAGGCTTGCAAGCCGAAGAACACCATCCCAACCGTGAAGAACGGGGGTGGCAGCATCATGTTGTGGGGGTGCTTTGCTGCAGGAGGGACTGGTGCACTTCACAAAATAGATGGCATCATGAGGAAGAAACATTATGTGGCTATATTGAAGCAACATCTCAAGACATCAGTCAGGAAGTTAAAGCTTGGTCACAAATGGGTCTTCCAAATGGACAATGACCCCAAGCATACTTCCAAAGTTGTGGCAAAATGGCTAAGGACAACAAAGTCAAGGTGTTGGAGTGGCCATCACAAAGCCCTGACCTCAATTCCATTGAAAATTTGTGGGCAGAACTGAAAAAGCGTGTGCGAGCAAGGAGGCCTTACAAACCTGACTCAGTTACACCAGCTCTGTCAGGAGGAATGGGACAAAATTCACCCAACTTATTGTGGGAAGCTTGTTGAAGGCTACCTGAAACGTTTGAACCAAGTTAAACAATTTAATCGCAATGCTACCAAATACTAATTGAGTGTATGTAAACTTCTGACCCACTGGGAATGTGATGAAGGAAATAAAAGCGGAAATAAATCTCTACTATTATTCTGACATTTCACATTCTTAAAATAAAAGTGATCCTAACTGACAAGGAATTTTTACTAGAATTAAAATGTAAGGAATTGTGAAAAACTGAGTTTAAATGTATATGGCTAAACTTCCAACTTCAACTGTATATATTGTATTTGTCATTGCTCAACCATATATTTATATGTAGATATTCTTATTCCATTCCTTTACTTAGATGTGTGTTAGATAGTAGTGGAATTGTTAGATATCGCTGCACTGTCGGAACTAGAAGCAAAAGCATTTCGCTACACTCGCAACAACATCTGCTAACCATGTGTATGTGGCCAATAAAATTTGATTTGTTGATGTGCATAACTGGTTGTTTGAGCAATAGGACTGAAGTTCCCAAATAGAAGAGGACTCCTGTGGTATTTATATATTTGCAGAAATCTATTCAGGTGTATATTGTGAATGCGTTCTAATGATCTAAAGTTGCTCTGTTGCTACTTCACGTAAACACACAATCCAGTTCAAAGTTAATGGATGGCAGGCCCATGTGGCAAATGTTTTATTTGCATATAGGCCTATTGTAGCTCTGATTGGATATGGCACACTGGTCTGTATAGACTCCAGCCCTGGACAAGACAGGTGTTTTTAATTAGGTTTTATTTACTGCAGTGTCTGTTAAATTGTCCAAACAAAACAGCCACTTCCCACTCTATATTGCTATAGAATTTTCACAAATGCTGTACTATACGTAATTCTAAATATTCTATGAATTTATGAAAATTACCATATAGTGCTGGCTTGTCAGCAAATGTTAAAAAACCAACACGTAATATTATTCCTGGGGGTGTATATGAACAGATTTTAATACGATTTCATGTTAAAATGCTGTCAGTTCCACTTTAAACTGAATACACTAACTGTAAATCGCTCTGGATAAAGCATCTCCTTAATGACTAAAATATTAAGGACTTGGCATTCTTCGAAAAAAAACAATAATACATGAATGAATGGCTTATATGCCATGTGAGAAGATATGCCACGCAGTCACTGTTACTATATATTTACAGTAGTAGACCATATGACTTGATCAAAGTAAGGTAACTGGAGACTCCACCAGCTAGATTACAGGGTGGTACACTCCTATTTAAAGATTACAGAAATATCACCCTGCGATAACTAGAGCCAGATGGCTCACAATCCCGGAAGTTGTAGCTTCTGTAGTTCTATGTTCTTTTACGCTACTAAATAACCACGTTCATAACCCAGAAAACGGTACCTGGCATAGAAAAGCCACACTGGTGTAGTAAATATGTCTGTCAATAATGTAGCTCAACTAACAAGCAAAGTGACGCTGTAAAGCCAACCCTCAGTTTAGCCGATTAGCGGCTAGCCGACGTCTGCAGAAACCTGACCAGTACTCACATACATATCCACCGCGCTTACCTTTTCACATCCGCGCGCTCGGCAAAGAGCATCAGCATTGTAAAGCAGTTCCAGAAACCAAATCGGGTCAAAATAAAGGCGCCAAATTGACAGAGGCGCCGGAGAACTTGCCTACTGCTAGGGGCTGCCATTATTGTTACTACAGTGTTACGCCAGCAGTGGGCAAAAACTTCACAACTTCCTGTCTAGAATTTTCGATAATTTTCAAAATAGAAGTTTACCATATTACATTAAAGGTAGACTCCGCGCAACGCGCATGGGCACGTCCAAGCGGATCACTTTTGTCGCCTATCAAAGTGTGTTGCATTATGGGGATACAAATTGTCTGGCTTGTCGACTGCATGAACTTTACAAAAACCATGTCAAAGGTCATGAAGTTGACCGCAGTCGACTGCAAGTTTCTGCAGTTGCTCTTCACCAAATTCATCCTGCAGCCATTTCCTGCATTGTAGGAGGCTCTATAAAAACGGCACAGTGGACACATCATAATACCCATAAGTCTTAGCGGTAGGTAATGGTTCCAATAATGTTTTCCCCATTAATTTGTGCTTCTGGAATTTTAGAACTACTTCTTATACAGTGCATTCGGAAGGTATGCTGACCCCTTCCCCTTTTCCACATTTTGTTACATTAGCCTTATTCTAAAATTGATAAAATACATGTTTTCCATCAATCTACACACAATACCCCATAATGACAAAGCGAAAAGGTTTAGACGTTTTTGCAAATTTAAAAAATGTAAGTATTCAGACCCTTTGCTATGAGACTCGAAATTGAGCTCAAGTGCATCCTGGTTCTATTGATCATCCTTGAGATGTTTCTACATCTTGATTGGAGTCCACCTGTGATAAATTCAATTGATTGGACATGTTTTGGAAAAGCACACACTTGTCTATATAAAAGGTCCCACAGTTGACAGTGCAAAACCAAGCCATGAGGTCGAAGGAATTGTCCGTAAAGCTCAGAGACAGGATTGTGTCGAGGCACAGATCAGGGGAAGGGTACCAAACCATTTCTGCACCATTGAAGGTCCCCAAGAACACAGTGGCCTCCATCATTCTTAAGTGGAAGAAGTTTGGAACCAACAAGACTCTTTCTAGAGCTGGCCACCCGGCCAAACTGAGCAAATGGGGGGAGAAGGGCCTTGGTAAGGGAGGTGACCAAAAACCCAATGGTCACTCTGATAGAGCTCCAGAGTTCCTCTTGGGAGATGGAAGAACCTTCCAGAAGGGCAACCATCTCTGCAGCACTCCACCAATCAGGCCTTTATGGTAGAGTGGCCAGATGGAAGCCACTCCTCTGTAAAAGGCACATGACAGGCCGCTTGGAGTTTGCCAAAAGGCACCTAAAGGACTTTGACCATAAGAAACAAGATTCTCTGGTTGGATGAAACCAAGATTGAACTCTTTGGTCTGAATGCTAAGCGTCACGTCTGGAGGAAACCTGGAACCAAACCTACGGTGAAGCATGGTGGTGGCAGCATCATGCTGTGGGGATGTTTTTCAGTGGCAGGGACTGGGAGACTAGTCAGGATCGAGGGAAAGATGAACGGAACAAAGTACAGAGAGATCCTTGATGAAAACCTGCTCCAGAGCACTCAGGACCTCAGACTGGGGCGAACGTTCACCTTCCAACAGGACAACCCTAAGCACACAGCCAAGACAGTGCAGGAGTGGCTTCGGGACAAGTCTCTGAATGTCCCTGGGTGGCCCAGCCAGAGCCCGGACTTGAACCCGAACAAACATCTCTGGAGACCTGAAAATAGCTGTGCAGCGAAGCTCCCCAACTAACCTGACAGAGCTTAAGATGAGCTGCAGAGAAGAATGGGATAAACTCCCCAAATACAGGTGTGCCAAGCTTGTAGCGTCATACCCAAGAATACTAAAGGCTGTAATTGCTCCCAAAGGTGCTTCAACAAAGTACTGAGTAAACAGTCTGAATACTAATGTAAATGTGATATGTTTTTTAAAATTTGTAATACATTTGGAAACATTTCTTAAATCCTGTTTTTGCTTTGTTATTATGGGGTATTATGTGTAGATCAATGGGGGAAAAAAACAATTTAATTAATTTTAGAATAAGGCTGTAATGTAACAAAAAAATGGGGAAAAAGTCAAGGTGTCTGAATACTTTCTGAATGCACTGTAAGGTCTGTGTTCCGTGTATGATTACCCTGGTGTGACGTTTTGCTAGCAATGTAATTCTCTCTCGGACAAAGTAAATTCTCTATATATTCGCCTCAATTTACTCCAAAATTCTAAATGCTATTTAGCAACAGGGAATCTGGGTTTGGCAGATGCCATGTGAATGCTACCTGCCCCAAATGCAGTGCCAACTAACGTTTTTTGGAGGAGGAATAATGGTCTGGGGCTGTTTTTTATTGTTCGGGCTAGGCCCCTTAGTTCCAGTGAAGGGAAATCTTAATCGTTACAGCGTACAATGACATTCTAGACAATTCTGTGCTTCCAACTTTGTGGCAACAGCTTGGGTAAGGCCCTTTCCTGTTTCAGCATGACAATGCCCCCGTGCACAAAGCAATGGTTTGTTGAGATCAGTGTGGAAGAACTTGACTGGCCTGCACAGAGCCCTGACCTTAACCCCATTGAACACCTTTTGGGATGAATTGGATCACCAGGCCTAATTGCCCAAAATCAGTGCCCAACCTCACTAATTCTCATGGCTGAATGGAAGCAATAAAATGGAAGCAATAAAATGCAAATTAATTACTTAAATCATACAATGTAATTTTCTGGATTTTTGTTTTAGATTCCGTCTCTCACAGTTGAAGTGTACCTATGATAAAAATTACAGACCTCTACATGCTTTGTAAGTAGGAAAACCTGCAAATCGGCAGTGTATCCAATACTTGTTCTCCCCACTGTATATAAAGATGAGTCCTCTATCGCTATTGACTGCTCCTACTGAGGAGTCCAATTTGGCCAACCAGTGGCTTCAAAGCCTCTCATTGGCCAATACATAGCATCAGCAATTTTTATTTATTTCACCTTTATTTAACCAGGTAGGCCAGTTGAGAACAAGTTCTCATTTACAACTGCGAAGATAAAGCAAAGCATAAGCAGTGCGACAAAAACAACAGAGTTACACATGGGATAAACAAACGTACAGTCAATAACACAATAGAAAAATATATATACAGTGTGTGCAAATCTAGTAAGATTAGGGAGGTAAGGCAATAAATAGGCCATACTGGCAAAATAATTGCTATTTAGCATTAACACTGGAGTGATAGATGTGCAAGTAGAGATACTTGGGTGCAAAAGAGCAAAACTAAATAACAATATGGGGATGAGATAGTTGGGTGGGCCATTTACAGATGGGCTGTGTACAGGTGCAGTGATCGGTAAGCTCCTCTGACAGCTGATGCTTAAAGTTAGTGAGGGAGAAGTCTCCAGCTTCAATCATTTTTGCAATTTGTTCCAGTCATTGGCAGCAGAGAACTGAAAGGAAAAGTGGCCAAAGCAGGAGTTGGCTTGGAGATGACCAGTGAACTAAACCTGCTGGAGCGCGTGCCTCAGGTGGGTGTTGCTATGGTGACCAGTGAGCTGAGATAAGGCAGGGCTTTACCTAGCAAATACTTATATAGATGACCTGGAGCCAGTGGGTTTGTGACGAATATGGGCCAGCCAACGAGAGCATACAGGTCGCAGTGGTGGGTAGTATATGGGGCTTTGGTGACAAAACGGATGGCACCGTGATAGACTACATCCAACTTTCTGAGTAGAGTGTTGGAGGCTATTTTGTAAATGACATCGCCGAAGTCAAGGATCGGTAGGATAGTCAGTTTTACGAGGGTGTTTAGCAGCATGAGGGAAAGAGGCTTTGTTGCGAAATAGGAAGCTGATTCTAGATTTAAATTTGGATTGGAGATGCTTAATGTGAGTCTGGAAGGAGAGTTTACAGTCTAACCAGACACCTAGGTATTTGTAGTTGTCCACATATTCTAAAGTCAGAACCGTCCAGAGTAGTAATACTAGATGGGCAGGCGGGTGCGGGCAGCGATCGGTTGAAAAACATGCATTTAGTTTTACTAGCATTTAAGAGCAGTTGGAGGCCACGGAAGAAGTGTTGTATGGCATTGAAGCTCGTCTGGAGGTTTGTTAACACAGTGTCCAAAGAAGGGCCAGAAGTATACAGAATGGTGTCGTCTGCGTAGAGGTGGATCAGAGAATCACCAACATCACTGATGTATACAGAGAAAAGAGTCGGCCAGAGAATTGAACCCTGCGGCACCCCCATAGACTGCCAGAGGTCCGGACAACAGGCCCTCCGATTTGACACACTGAACTCTATCTGAGAAGTAGTTGGTGAACCAGGCGAGGCAGTCATTTAAGAAACCAAGGCTGTTGAGTCTGCCGATAAGAATGTGGTGATTGACAGAGTCGAAAGCCTTGGTCAGGTCGAGGAAGACAGCTGCACAGGGTTTATATACATCATTGTTCAATGCTCTTAGTTGTTGCGGAAATTGGAGCGGCAGTTAACATGCAACCAATATCATGGTTCTATTCAAAGTTCTAGAAGGATCTACTTGAAGAAAAACAGAGTGCCCCTGGAGGCCAGGGTCGTATTCAGTAGTGCACACTAAAGCAAACTGTAGAAAAGCGGTTTGCAACGGAAGCCGTTTGTCACGTTAAAACGTTTTGCGACATGAACCGTTTGCTACGCTGTGCACTAATAACTACGACCCATGGGTCAGCCTTGGCATAGTTACCCTGGAGCAGATTAAGGGTTAAGTTCCCTGCTCAAGGACACAACAGCAGGAGAGGGTATCCAGAATGCACTTCTTACCAAATATTCCCAATCAACCTGATTTCAATACCACCAGCGAAACGATAAGCTCTAATTTTATTAACCAATCAACCTGAGAAGTGACTAAATTACAGCCAACGTAGATAGTTTTAATTGCCTTATGGCAGTAATAAACTTGAGGGGAAGCATTATAATGCACTGTAGCTCTGCTGCCTTTGAAGCAACATAATACTTTATTGCATTTCACACACTGTGTGGAAGAGCAATTCAGAGGTATCCATATGAATAGAATATATCATACTTAATTTGTTCGGTTAAGACAGAAATTCTTCCTCTGGAATGCACAATGGAATACACAGTCCAATTCAGAACTGGCTCTGCAGCACAGTCCTAGCTAATCGTATGTTGAATTTACAGTAATGGTGGTCAGTTAAGTGGTAGGCCTATCTTTTGCCTCACAGGTTCTGTCCATTGTTCAACTCTTACTATGTGGCTTATCAGGTGAATGTCTGCGAAAGACAGACCCACCTGTGGCACATTAAGTCCAGAGTGACGTCGGTCGCACTGCCTAATCTATGATGGGGGGGCAGGGGAGAAAATGAGACTAACCCAGATCCTGAAATGTCATATGGGCAAAACGAGTGCCAGTGAAGGCTTTTCCAGGGATCAGTGGCGAGAAAGAGAGACAGACGCACAGAGTGAGAGAGTGTGTGAGAGAGAGAGCTAGCGAGCAAAACCAGGCTACACCAGACTAGTGTAATATGTTGACTGTCAACATTAGAATGTATAACATGCCCGATTGGATATTGGCTATTGATTCTGTGTTACATTTGTTCTTGAAAGGCAATGTAGCTTAATTATATACTGCATTTTACAGTTAGTTGTTCCTCACTATTTATCCGATACAGTCAGGTTGGAAGTAGATTTCATTTATTCCTGTTACAGGAACTCTCAGGGGCGTCATGCACCCCACAAATCTGAGGGGGCACAAAGTACGTAAGGATGGCTGGGGCGTGGTCCGGAGGGGAGCTATGGCCATAAATTAGAGAATTTTGCATTTTTCAAACAACTGAAACAGCTTTTTCCTGCAGTCTGGAGCCATAATCATTATGCTTAATTCTGTCCAAAATATGTTTATCATCTTAGCATACCTCTTGAGCTGTCTGTGGTTATTTTTTTAAAAGCTAAATATGCTTCTCTGCTAAAATCTGGGTAAAATATATATTCCTTTGAGTCTTATTTAGTAATTACTTGCTTTTCTAGTCTACCAACCATGCCAGCAGGCATGCCAGCTAAGATAGTTAGACAAGCTAGCTACTCTAACTTGATTGATAGCTTGAAATGGCTTCCTGGTAGCTAGTTATGAGTTTGGCAACCTATCTGGGCTAGCTAAGGCCAACTTCATAAAATTGCTAGGTGGCTAGTATTATTAGAGAAACAACAACAACAACAAAAAATGTACAGGACAAATCTGAAGGGGCATGTGCCCCAAAGATTTGGATGGGCCAAATCATAGAATCCCTATTGATTCAATAGGATCTCTGTGGGCCTAGTCGTAAAGATTTGTCATTTACTTTTAAAAATGTGCCCCTTTTATTTCCTGTTATTGTGGCATAAACACAACCAGTCATGATTTCATCTGATTGTTTGACAATCACTTCAAAAAGGGCTCCACTCGCAACATATTTCCAGCCTCCAAACACTGGTGAATGGAGAGAGACACCTGTTACACAAAACACCAAAAAGTGTAATGACATTTGGCCACAATTTATGCGTCAGTGTTCTCATCGAACCACATCGTATTTTGGAGCATATACCACCTGTTTACTATGCCTCTGACATGCGGAAATGATAAATAATGGTGTAGTTCTTTTGATATTTTGTTGGAATTATTGCGATAGTGGCGTACCGCCACTATTTGTTTTACCGGAATGCCGTACTGAACTGGCTAACTTTCACCCCTAGATACAGTATGATCAATACTTGTTGCATAACAGTATGACATTTGATTGGAATATGACTTAATGGAGGTGGGCCCATGATTACACTAATTATAGCAGACTATAGGCTACATCAGGGGGATCTGACATCATTTGGTTGGAATGACAGAGAGATGCGGGGAAAGGATTGGATTGTGTATGAGATCAGATCCTCCTCGTGTAGACTGTAGTGTGCTCTAATTGGTGTAATCATGGGCTCACCTCCATGTGTGGCATGCCAAGGGCCTTTGGCATTAAGTGAGGCTAATGACTCAGGGACTGCCAGGGATTGTCATTGTTGACCTGCTCTATGGTACTTCTTTTTAATTTCCCTCTGAAAACGGACAAAAAAGTATTATTCTTTATGCTATAGCCTATGTGATTGTAGGATCATATTTGAAATGTTGGTTTGCTGAATTATAATTAAATCTGATAACATGAAATGTTGTATGAAATTATATACAGTACCAGTCAAATTGACACCTACTCATTCCAGGATTTCTTTATTTTTACTATTTCCTACATTGTAGAATAATAGTGAACTCATCAACACTATGAAATAAAATGGAATCATGAAGTAACCATAAGTGTTAAAAATCAAAATATATTTTATATTTGAGATTCTTCAAAAGTAGCCACCCTTTGCCTTGATGGCAGCTTTGCACACTTTTGGCCTTCTCTCAACCAACTTCATCACCTGGAATGCATTTCAACTAACAGGTTTGTGTTTAATGTGGAATTTCTTTCCTTCCTAATGCATTTGAGCCAATCAGTTGTGTTGTAGTGGTGGTATACAGAAGATAGCCCTATTTGGTAAAAGACCAAGTCCATATTATGGCAAGAACAGCTCAAATAAGCAAAGAGAAACAACAGTCCATCATTACTTTAAGACATGAAGGTCAGTCAATACGAAACATTAAGAACTTTGAAAGTTTCTTCAAGTGCAGTCACAAAAACCCTCATGCGCTATGATGAAACTGGCTCTCATGAGGACCACCACAGGAAAGGAAGACCCTGAGTTACCTCAGGGTCTTGCTGCAGAGGATAAGTTCATTAGAGTTACCAGCCTCAGAAATTGCAGCCCAAATAAATGCGTCACAGAGTTCAAGTAACAGATATCAACATCAGCTGTTCAGAGGAGACTGCGTGAATCAGGCCTTCATGGTCGAATTGCTCCAAAGAAACCACTACTAAAGGACACCAATAAGAAGATGAAACTTGCGTCTGCCAAGAAACACGAGCAATGGACATTAGACCGGTGGAAATCTGTCCTTTGGTCTGTTGAGTCCAAATTTGAGATTTTTGGTTCCAACAGCCATGTCTTTGTGAGACGCAGAGTAGGTGAACGGATGATCTCCGCATTTGTAGTTCCCACCATGAAGCATGGAAGAGGAGGTGTGATTGTGTGGGGTGCTTTGCTGGTGACACTGTCTAATTTATAATTCAAGGCATACTTAACCAGCATGTCTACCACAGCATTCTGCAGCAAAACGCCATCCCACCTGGTTTGCGCTTAGTGGGACTATCATTTGTTTTTCAACAGGAAAATGACCCAACACACCTCCAGGCTGTGTAAAGGCTATTTGACCAAGAAGGAGAGTGATGGAGTGCTGCATCAGATGACCAGGCCTCCACAATCACCAGACCTCAACCCAAGTGAGATGGTTTGGGATGAGTTGGACCGCATATTGAAGGAAAAGCAGCTAACAAGTACTCAATATATGTGGGAACTCCTTCAAGACTGTTGGAAAAGCATTCCAGGTGAAGCTGGTTGAAAGAATGCCAAGAGTGTGCAAAGCTGTCAAGGCAAAGGGTGGCTACTTTGAAGAATCTCAAATATATTTTGATTTGTTTAACACTTTTTTGGTTACTACATGATTCCATACGTGTTATTTCATAGTGTTGATGTATTCATTATTATTCTACAATGTAGAACATAGTAAAAAAAGAAAAACCCTGGATTGAGTAGGTGTCCAAACTTTTGACTGGTACTGTATGTACAGTATATACACAGTTGCATACATGTTATGTACAGTTTATGTACATGCACACATTCTACATGATAGCCTATGTACAGTATGACGCCCCCCTGAACTACACAGGACCCAGTTGCTTGTTATGACAATACCACCCACTCAGTGTCCGAATCCTCTAAGATGGTACATACACATTGATTTTATGTGTGTTCGTCTCATCCCACTCAGGGTGCTAGTGTTGAGGATTCTGAGGTTTACAGCCCCTTGATTGTTTAATTAGATCATAGAGGATTGGTGAAAATCCTGTACCGACCTCTCCCCAAAGCAAAGCCTACCTGGATCAGCTTTGCAGCTGAAGAGGGGTGAGGCGGAAACCCATCAGCAAGTCAGTCAATGCAGTTACTGTCTATCAGAAAGCAGCTTACAATAACCAAGCCCCTAGGAGCGAAGACTCTCTCTGTTGGATACCCCACCATTCAACAGGTAAGAGCTGGGTTACTTTAATTCTTGTGTATTCCTTTTATTTCTGATTTACATTGTCTGTTTAGAGTTGATGTAGTCCGTTTTGGTTAGATACACATATTTATCAGATGAATGTGCAATAATTAGAGCAACAATAGAAACCAAAGGATATGAATTGAAAATGTTGAGGATTTGTGTGAAAGAGAAACTTGAATTGATGAGCCTACATTACTTGATTAGTCTACATGACTTATCTGCCAGTGATGCTCTAGCTGTGTAAATACCACATCTATTCCTGTTTTCCTACTAACCTTTTTCTGGGTCCATTTTCCTTTTAAAGGCAAGATGGCTCGTGATATGTCTGATAAGGAAATCCTGCAAATGGAGCTGGCTCAGCTAAAGATTGAAGTTAGCACAACAC